>NC_079147.1:60916220-61523497 GCF_945859685.1 Eupeodes corollae | reverse complement strand
ATAATTAAAGTTGCAAAAGTGATAATATATAATTGAAATGAAGAAATTTCTATATAAAACCTACTCAAATTGCATGTGATGAATCAAAAAACATATATTTTCAAAACAGATTCATGTTTTAAGTCAAAAAAAGGGCTTGGGTACGATTTACACTGTTAATATCATTTTAGGGTATTTAAAAAGCTCGATTGTTACTTTTTTAGATAATATAAATTCAAATTTTAAGTTCTTCGGAAAATATGCAATCAAAAATTGAAGTTAAAGTTTAGAAATATTAAACTAATTTAGTAATAAGTATCAATATGAATTGAATTTTTTTTTAATTTTAGGAGATGTGAAGAACTTAATTGTTAGTATTAAAAAAATTCCGAAGCCGATATCATTTTTTGTTCGTAAGATATTCGAGTTGACAATTTTTTTTTTATTTTATAAAAAATAAATTATTTAATATAAATACTTTTAAAATTAATTTAATTTAGCACTGATCGGTGCACAATATGTTTAGTTAACCTGTCTTTCACTAAAACAAATAGGTTCGACAGTTTTCCTAAACGTCAAGATGCAAAATATAGCTTCCCATGAGAAAAACATGGATTTTCCATTTCCAGCTCGGCCTCTAGTTAAATGTCTTCAGTTCCGCACTTCAAGGTCACTATCCACGTGTGTGCACATTCATAATCCGCTGCCTTCCTCTACTTTGCAGTTCTGTGGTCGTAGAATCGAAGAGTTTAAATGCGCTGCACGTGATCCAGTCTTCTTAAGCATAAGATTTGTATCCTCTTAACTAAGTTTACTGTGGTGTACAAGAACGAGAGTTCACAGATTCAACGCCTCATGTATAACACCCAATAAATAGATACATATTTAATAATAAAAACAAGCATGGTATATTTTATATATGAAATAACAATTGTATTTAGTTTTAAGTTCACTAGTTATATTTAAAATTACTTTATTTTATATTTTCAATTCAATAGTAAAGTTTATTAAGTGTTCCTCACTCTGTCGTTCTTCTGCGAGCAAAATTCAATTTTAAGCAGTGTTGCCATAGCTGCAAACGGTAGTGAACAATACATAATAATACATATCGGTAAGGTAGTATTTTACTACACCTCCCTCCTTGAGAAAAAAAATTAACTTGCAGAGTTGTAATTTTTTTTTTTTTTTGTTAGTCTTACAATTTTTTTTTTTTTTTTTTTTTTTTTTTTTTACTTATATTTACAATTAAGGAGTACTTTTCATTTGTATCTAATTTTTTTTACAATTTAGAAATATTTTTCATTTGTTTATCGTTTCTAGAGTAAAGAATTATTTTTCATTTTATCAAATTGTTAAGTTATATTAAAATGTGGAAGTGTTTTTAAATTTCATTTTATTTTTAATATTTTGACAAGAGATTCTCGTGTACTAATTTAGTTTTACTTGTAGATACTTCTTTAATCAAAGCATTTGAATCTTCAAATAATTTAACAATAATGTATGGTCCTTTCCTTATTGGTTCTAATTTGTTTTGATTTACAATTTTTAGCATAACTTTATCATTAATTCTAAAATCTAATGGCGTTTTAATTCTTGAGTCTAAATTATCTTTTCTTTGCATTTTACTCTTTTCTACCATTTGTCGGGCTCTTCCGTGAGCTGTTTGTAATTTAAACTTTAATTCTTTGCTATAGTCATCAATATTATAAATTGGATCAATTTCCGCAGCTTTAAAATCAATTGGCAGATTAGCTTTTTTACCATACACAAGCTCGAAAGGTGTATAACCGGTAACAACACAAAATTCGTAATATTTAACCCAATCGTCCCAATCACTGAGTTCATTATTGACATGTATTCTAAGAAATTCATTTAAATTCTTGTGGTTCCTTTCTAATGAACCTATTGTTTCTGGATGGTATGGTGTGGAATGTCTGTGTTGAATTTTTAGGATTTGCATAATTTCTTTAAAAAGTGAATTCATGTACTCTGTTCCCATATCTGATTTTATTTTTCTAACTGAACCAAAGTTTAAAATGTAGTTTTCAATAAACGATCTAGCTACAGTGCTACTTTCTTTATTTATAATAGGGCACAGTGTTATATATTTGGTTAATTCATCAATTATTGTTAAAATATATCTATTGCCTTTGTTTGTTATAGGTAGAGGTCCTACTGTATCTATTGAAATTGTGTCAAAGCTAGTGTTCGGGGTATCTGTGATTTGGAGAAATTCTGTATTTTTTTTATTATATTTATTTATTTTGCATGTTTTACAATTTGAAATATATGTCTGTATTAGTTTTTTCATATTTGGGAATGTGTATTTCTGTGAAAGTTTTTTAATTAATCTTGTTACTCCAACATGTCCCCCTAGAGGGCTTTCATGATAATTTTGAATTAATTCGTTTATTTCAAGTTGGTTGTTTAAACTGATTTTTAATGGTAAAATTGCAATTTTTAATATTTTTAGTACCTGGTTCCCAATGTCTTTGAAGTTTTTAATTGTTATAAATTTAAATATCGAATCATTTTGACTTATTTTAAACTTTCGTATATTATATGATTTTAATTTGATTTCTAAAAGCGAAAATGCTTGCTCTAGAGCAGTATCTTCTAAAAGATTTGATTTTAAAAATATATTCAAGGAGACTGATTTCATTTTCTGGTTATACGTAATGGTTTGAAATTCCTTTTCCCAGTTTGGTTGAATAATGAATTTAATTTCATGAAACGTCTTTACTTCGCTTTCGTTCAAGGTTGAGTATACATTAAGGTCAGCAATAATATTGGTATGGGTATCCGAGTTTTGATGATAACTAGGAACATTTTGTTTCGTCATACTTCGAGTTGTAATTGCGTTGATACACAATTGTTTTAAATCGTCGCTATCTACTGGTACTCTTGAAAGTGCATCGGCACATACGTTGTGCTTCCCTTTGACGTATTCAATTGTGAAATCATACATTTCAAGGTCAAGTCGCATTCTTGTCAATTTCGATGTGGGATTTTTCATTCCAAACAAATAAGTAAGTGGCCTATGATCAGTAAATATTTTAAATCTTCGACCCAATAAATATGGCTTAAAATACTCCACCGCCCAATGTATTGCAATACATTCTTTTAATGAGGGATGTTTATGCTTTTCGCTCTTTTGGAAAGTTTTTGACGCATAACAAATAGGAAGATCATGGCCAGCTTTAACCTGGGATAAAACTGCTCCACAGGCTATATCGGAAGCGTCTGTAGTTAACTTAAACTCTTGCGAGAAATCTGGGTATTGTAAGATTGGGGGTTGCATTAATTTCTTTTTTAATGTTTCGAAAGCTGATTGACATTCTTGTGTCCACTCAAATTCAACATCCTTTTTTAATAATTTATTTAGAGGATGTGCAATTCTTGCAAAACTGGGAACAAATCTACGATAGTAATTACAAAATGCCACGAAACGCCGTATTTCGTCTGAATTTTTAGGAACAGGGTAATTTTGTATGACAGAGTATTTTGAAGGGTCTGGAAGGATGCCTTTATCGGAAATTTGGTGTCCTAAATAAGTAACGTTGGTTTGAAGAAATTGACATTTACTTGGGTTGAGTTTTAAAGTATGCTTTCTTAAAGCCTCAAACACTTTAATAAGATTCTTATTATGATGACTGAGCGAGCAACCAAAAACAACCACGTCATCTACGTAAAGAAAGCAGGATTCGGGAGAGAGACCTGATAATACTATAGTCATCATACGTTGAAAACTGTTAGGTGAGATTTTCAGACCGAATGGTAATCTTTTAAATTGATAGTGACCAGAACTCGTAGAAAAAGCTGTGTACTCTCTTGAATCAGGGTTGATTTCAATTTGGTGAAATCCCGAATAAAGGTCCAAGATTGAAAAATATTTCGCTCTTCCTAATTGATCGAGTATTTCGTCAATTCTGGGGAGAGGAAAAGTATCTGAAATAACCTTCTTGTTAATATTTCTAAAATCAACAACTACTCTCCAGCCTTTAATATCAGAACTATTTTTCTTCGGTACTAACAACAAAGGTGAATTATATGGAGAAAAAGAATGCTCAACTATATCATTTTTCAGCAAATCTTCTACCTGTCTCTCAATTTCGTTTTTATGTGCTTGCGGTATTCTATAGTTTTTTGTATAAACTGGTATATCATCAGTGAGATTTATTTTCTGTTTGTAAAATGTATTTGTAGTTAAGTAGTCATCTTTCAAATAAAATATGTCTTCAAATTCAAAGCAAATATTTTGAATTGAATCTTTTCCATAATTGGGAACTGAACTTAAATTGAGAGATTGTTTAATTTTATCTAATCGTGAAATAGTTTCTACTTTTGATTGCTCTTGAATTTTACTCGAAAAATTAAGGTTAAAAATGCTAAATTCTCTTTTGGACGGATCAAGAACATAGTATTCTGCCAACGGTAAACTTTTGGGCATAAAATTTTTAATTTTTTTGTCTTCTATATTTGTATTTATTATTTTTAAATATGGCGTATTATGTACAATGGAATTTGAAATAAAAATTCCAGGTTCGATTTCTTCAGACAGTATTAAACTGGGCTCTTTATATTCAACATTTAAACGTCTAATTACTTCTGATCTACCTGGTACGTATATTAGGTCATCGATTTTATCGCAAAGTGGAACAGAAATTAAATCATCCGAGTCAGATTTAAATTCTAATAGATAAGTTGAATAATTAATTGTTGCTTTCAGCTTTTTTAAGAAATCCCTTCCCAAAATGCCATCTACTTCTAAGGGAAAATCTTTCGGAACTATTTGGAATTCATGTATAAGAGAAAATTCGTTTTCAAAAGTAAGTTTTGTAAAAGTTTTTCCTATAGTCACTATTTTTCCTTGGGTGATACCTTTTATAACACAATTCTCACTTAAAATTACTTTCTGATTTAGATCGATTTTCTTAGAAGAGAAAATTGAAATAGAGGCTCCATTATCTATCATCAAATAACACCATTTATTATTTGTCATTTTGACTCTTACTTTAACAAAATCTGATCCTGAAAGAGCATTAACTGAATAAATATTTAGTTTTGACAATCCCTCAACTGAGCCACGACCTGGCGACCCTGTTGAGGGCGGTTGAAGTTTCCCTGATTTTGGGTTTCGCTATTATTCCGGTTATTACTTTGGTTATTGTAACGATTTTGGCTATTGACGTTATTATTCCTGCTTTGGTTAAAAAACGTTCTACTGTTTTGTTGGTTTTGATTTTGTCTATAATTTCCTTGGTTTCTATTGTCATAATTTCTGTTATTGTTATAATTTCTGTTAAAATTTCTATTCATGGGTGATATATTTGTATTATAATACGAGTTATTCTGATTATTGTCGAAATACCTATTATTTGAATTTTGATTTCTGTTTTGCATGTTATTATTTCTAAATTGGGTAAATGAGTTATTTCTGGGATTCCTTGAATTTCTAATGTAATAACAATTTTGATTATCTTCACTACCGTTTTCTGAATTTTGTGATCGTAATGTGTTAATATTAGTTTCCTGAATACGACAAAATTTTGATTCTGCTTCGAGCGCAAATTTGATGGCTTCGCTTAAACTTTTAGGTTCTTTATAAATTAACGCCTGTCTAATTTCAACTCTTTCTAAACCCCTTGAAAAAATTCGTATAGACATTTCGTCTACTTCGGATCTTATTATAGGACGAGCAATTTCGTCCTTACTTTGCATTTTAAGTTCAATCAACTCGGCACTTAAGTTTTCAATTTCAGTTGCAAAACTTGCTACCGAATTTTCTTGTTTTAATTTTTCCATTTGATTTATTTTCTCTTCTTTAGTTGTTTTGTCACTGAACCTATCTTTTATAGATTTTTTAAAAGACTCAAAATTCGTTGGTACAACTTCCGTTTTAAATTTACATTTTACATTTTGCAACAACTTAACCTTCAAAAGGAATTGCAACAAAGTTTCTTTCGAAGTATTATTAAGTGTATCATTGTAAAATTCACATTTGTCTAGGAAATCAGTAACGTTTTTGGGATTTCCATCAAAGTCTGGTATTAATGAGTTAGCTAATTTCAAATCAAATGCTGCCATTTTTAATTGTTTTTCTAAATAGCTCTCTATTTCCAATTCAACTTTTGGATTGAAGGGAGTATCTTTCACAACTTCATCCAAGTTCAAAACAAATTTACTTCTATTTAAATCATAATCGGAATTTGAATCTGAATCTAAGCTGTCTTCGTCTTCACACAATTCCAAAGCAAATTGAAAGTCTGTAGCATATTCAAATCCTAAGAATTCAACACAAGATTTGCATTTTTTTACCGCTAAATCCTTTTGTCTTTTATAAAGTTTTTGTTTATATTGTGGAAATTTTTCAAAATGATCATCAAAATATTTAATATAAGAATCAAATAGTGTTTTTAAATTTTTTATTGTGTTTGCTTTTGATAATTCGTTTGATGAGTATACGTTCTCTCTTTTTACCTTAACAACAAAAACACTCAGTTTATAGAAATAGTTTTTGAGTTTAATTTCTTGGTCGCACATTGAGTAAATATCACGAACTTGAGTTAATGTCACGAAATACGGAATGAAAGCAAAGGAATTAACGAAAATAGGTAAAATGCAAAAAAAAAATGGAATATAAAAAAAACTGCTAGTTGCCTACAGTAAATCAAAACATTACATTCAATAAATGGTATTATAATCGGAAGTAATGGGAAAATAACTTATAATTTGTTTATAAAACATTATTAAATTAATATAATATAAAATTAGAATAATTTTAGTTTAGTAAGTAATCGTTAGTAATTAAACAATATATATGTAGGTATATGTAGATTATTTATGTTTTTAATTTTGTTGTCAGCATGAGTATAGTTGCAAAAATTTGTTTTTTTTTTGTTTTGTTAATATGATTGCTGTTATTTAGTATATAGTATTGTATATACTCATGTTTATATGTAGTATTACTGATGGACTTTTATGAAAGTGCTGCAACTGCATGTACATACCAAGTATGTATGTAAATATATATAGTCGATTTTATCGTGTGATCTGGTGTGACGTTGATGCACGAATTTTTTTGTATGTTCTGATTTGTTATCGATGTGGCGCCTTTGCCAATTAATAATATGTTTCATGAAGGTGATCCCAAGTAATTTTTTTTATTCGTCATATGAAACGAAAAGAATTTCAAATACACGGCCAGAGGCGCCAAAAAATTAAAGTGTGTATTATTCACTTACTTTAATAATATTTTTTTTTTTTTTTTTAATCAAAAAAAATAGAAAACGTGTTCTCCAACCTCTTTTTTTTTCTCACGGTCGCCATGTGGTGTACAAGAACGAGAGTTCGCAGATTCAACGCCTCATGTATAACACCCAATTAATAGATACATATTTAATAATAAAAACAAGCATGGTATATTTTATCCATGAAATAACAATTGTATTTAGTTTTAAGTTCACTAGTTATATTTAAAATTACTTTATATTATATTTTCAATTCAATAGTAAAGTTTATTAAGTGTTCCTCACTCTGTCGTTCTTCGCTATGCTCTGCGAGCAAAATTCAATTTTAAGCAGTGTTGCCATAGCTGCAAACGGTAGTGAACAATACATAATAATACATATCGGTAAGGTAGTATTTTACTACAACGGGATGGGAAGTTATCAGTGTGGGTCGCATCCCAGCCTCTTTTTTAAGTTTTCTCAGAATTGTCATTATTTTTTTTTTAATTTAAAAAAAAAACATGCATCGAATTATTTTTACAAAATTCGATATCCCAGAACTGAGTTTAAATACGAATTTCAAGAATATGCATTTTGCAAAAATAGCAAAAGTGACACTGATGTTAAACTAATAGCTAATTAAACAACAGCTTTGAATCTCTTCAGATTTGATGTGAAAAGAAACTCTGAAACGTGTTATTTGTGAATGCCACACAAAATTTTCGTTTCAACTTAGTTTTTTACCTTAATTTGTTTTTATTTAATTTTTAGAGTAATTATGTTCTTAAATGCAAATATTTTCTTAAATACAAGAATCAAACATTTGTCTTCCTACAATTTTTAAGTTTTGTTGAATCTTTTAAGATTAAAATATTTTCTAGCATCTACGAGTAAGCAGACTTATGGTGTTAGTAATAGTAGACTTCAAAAAAAAAATACTACAAAAAGTCCGGAAAATTCTTTAATTTTAATTTTCTGGGCTTTTGAATTTTTGTAGCGTTCTCCGCATTAATAGAAATTTAAACCAGAAAGGTATTGGACAAAAAACGATGTTTAGGATCAAATGAGGACGACAGTAAGAAGCCTCAAATGAACCTCTTTCATCTTGACCATAGCTTTTTTCTTTGTTCATTTACTTTCTCTCTTTCTTTCTCTGATACTTTATTATAATCTATTTCACTTTCTTTCATATTTTCATTTCTCTCTTGATCTCCCTTTCTCTTTCCTACTTGCTTTTGATCTTCCTCTTCACTCTTTTTCACTTTATTTATAAGGAAGCTTTTTGAAAAAATAATATAATTTATATTTTAATTTTATTCTGTTTTTATTCATTAAACAAAGAAGTTTTTATTAACATTAGTGATTAGTTCAAAAGTAATAATCCTTCGTCGAAATCGTCTTCTTCGTCGTTGGTGTCGTCGACTTTACCAGCTTCATCGTTACCATTTTCACTATAACTAGTTCCATCCTTGTCATTGTCATCACAAACGTGACAACAACAGTGACAACTTTAAAAGCAGGTACACGACCAGGTAGGCTTTTAAAGTATGAAAAAAGGATGATATCTATTTTTAATGTTGACAAACTATCATTTAGGACGGTATGAGCTTCACAAAATATGCGTAGAAAAACGTAAATAATTCAAAAGATTCATGTAGGTTGAAATGAGGACGATACGAAATTGTTTAGGATGATATGAGGTTAATTTTTCTCTATGTAGGAGCAAATGAGGAGAAAAGATCCTTTTAGGGACCAGAATAGGGCCAACATTATGACTTGAGATTCGGCTCAAAAACTCCTAAAGTACTTTATAATAAGAATATTTAATATTCCGCAAAATACGAGAAACTATGTCATCATGCTGGAAACTGGTCTCTCTCGTTGTTTATATTGAACAAACTTAAATCTTGCTTAAAGTTTTTTAAATTAACTTACATTTTTTAAATGTTGGTAGAAATATGTCACAAACTGATCTTAATTAAATTTTATTTTATAAGTTTGAATTGGTTTTACTTGTGATGTACCACGAAGAGTGACTTTCTTAACCTCTAGTAAATTTCTTAGAAAAATCAAATTGACTGTTGAAAAAGAACTTTCAAAATTGGACAATATCATCCCGAATGTTCTTTTTCCAACACAAAATGTAATTGTTATCATAAAGCTGATGGTGTACATCAAGGCTTCGTTTGGCCTCCGACACAATACTTCTTAAAAAATGATATCCTGATCTAGAACTCCTAATTTATATTTTTTTGTAATTAATAGACATGAAAATATGGACACAAAATAAATATACAAAATTTGGCTTCTTAAAACGGGCTCTGGGTTAAAAAGCATAATTTAAGTTATTATTAAAGGATATCTGTATATTACAAATTTGGAGAATTAAGAAAAATTATACAAAATGGAACTCACTTATAACTCTTGCCCAACAAATGTGGTGTATGAAATAATACAAATTAAGTTAAAAAACTTCTCAAATCCTTTATACATTATTGAATTTAAAACACAGATAACTCAGCATTAGATTCAACTATGTTCCCTTAAGTTTATTTTTTTGAGCAACCAATGAAAGTAAACTTTTTAAAGAAATTGAACTTTTTGCAATTCAATTTTTGGAAAAAGTTACAATCCCCTTTAATATTCTCGAAGGCTTGAATTACTTTGATAGACAACTGATAATCAGTTTATATACATACATATATGATTTGAGAAACTTTAAAGTATCTCTTCAAAGTCTGCTGATGATGACAAAGAAAACTTCTAAACACAATTTGCAAAGTTAGTGCGACGACAATTTAGTAAAAGAATTATAACTTCTTTATCCAGTTTTTCCATTGGGATTTGTGTTTGAACTATTTTCAGAACTTGTACCCTTCTCCTCTTGGCAAAAGAGAGTTCCAAGTCAAGTTGAGGTATTGTGTCTTTGTCTGATGTCGTCAACACACACACGCAATATGAAGAAGTCCTTATAATGAGATACTTAAGCAAACATTTAACAGTTGATACATTTTGGAAAATGTGATTTGCTCTCATTATCGACATTGTTTCTGAGTGATTCTATGAGGACCTTGATTTTTTATTCTTGAAAACGAAACAACCCGGGAAAAACTTAATTTACTACCTTCATAGTCAGTATTTTCGCCCACGTTGTCCATAATATATCTTTGAAGTTTATTGCAGAATCACCGGTAAAACGTGCGAAACTTCTCCAATTGAAATGTTTCATTAGCATTTGATCACGTTTCGATTTTGATTTTTCTTTTTTTTCCTCCCAATTTTCCCTCCCTCTTCAACAAGAGATAAAAATATAATATTGCTAAAGTTTTACCCTTCTCGTTAACCAAAGGTTGATACTTTGGCAGGGGTCACCGTCAATGTATAACATCGCAATATGGCAATATATATTTTGAAGCACCCCAAAGGTGTGTGTTAAATGTCTCGGAATCAGGTGAAGCTCTTTTTACGCACGATTTTGCTTTGATAAATTCCACTGGCAAAAATATTTATGGTTAACACGTTTGAAACTTTATACTTATCACAAATTTTGTAATCCTTAGAGATTTGAAGCTTCAAACGCTTAAGTTTTTTGTACTTCCGTATTTTCGATCGAAGGACCGGGGACCAACACCAACACCGATACCAACCCTCTTGTTTCCGATTTAAAAAAAAAGTTAAAATATAAAATTATTGGGTATATTTTGTGGTGTAAACCACAAAGTATCGAGAACAGATATCTCAAGTCGACGTCGCTTTATCCGGGCAAAAGGATGCAGGATATCTTGGTTTTTTTCCGCCATTATACAGCTTATCCTTTGTGGATGCCGATGGCTGAAGTTTACTTTATTGTACAGAAATGAGTGCTGATGTTGTGGGATGAATTTTCAATAGAAAAAAAAATGAAATTAAGAAGGAATAGAGTTTGTTTGGAATTTCAAAGGAATTTAAAAAAAAATCAATTCCTCAATTAAGGCCGATTAAAATTAAAAAAAAAAAAACTGTTTTTGATTACCTCCCTAACCAATATTATTTATAGACTTGAGGCTTAAATTCCTTCAGGCTATGTTGTATCTTAATATTTATATCTTTTACCCAAGATCTATATATTTTGGTATTAGAAAAAATGTTACAAATTAAGGAAGGGAGTTAATTAAGTTTGATTTATTTGAAAGAATTATCTATACTTTTTAACTTGATTTAGGTTTTAACGATTAATTGATACTTACGCATATTAATTTGAAAATTTTTTGAAATTCTATCACTGTTAAACATTTTGTGAATGTTGTTAATTTTTAATAACTGATATTTACTATTGTAGCTATGGTACATTTTTTGTTGGCTCTTATGCGAATTAATGGTTCTTTTTGAAAAAGAATAATAAAGTGTCTTTCTTTAATGTGATACCTTTAGCAAATTTCTTTGTTTTAAAGGACAGTTTCTATTTATAGATTAAAGAATTACTAGAAAAATTGTGATCGGACCTGTTGACAAAGGTAAAAATCTAAGAATTCAAAAGCAAAAAGAACGTAGTGTGCTAAGACCAACTTAAGTTAACGTGGTCGATACAGCAGAGTCCGTTGAATCTATTGTGAGAAGAACAATCTAGTGGAACCATTCGGGACAGTCCCCATACCATCACCATCAGGTAAGCGTAATTTAGTTGCTCTCTCATCTATAGCAAGAGTTTTCTTTTCTGACCAATCTGCTGCAGCAGTTCTTCCAGTACGTTGGAAAAAGTTAATAACCGATAATACCACTTTTATTATTGATAAAACAAAATAAATCAAGTCTTCTTGAAATCAAGAAACAGTTCATCAAACCAAAATTATGTTATCTTAGCTCAAAGTATTCCTATATTTTGAGTTAGGAAAGATAAGATTTCACGTTACTTCGAAGTATGGTACAAGAAAATAAATAGGCAAATAATTTTTAGATTTTTTCAAAGATTAAGGATTTAATTTGCAAACTATTTTCTGCTTTGGAATTGATGGAACTGCCGGGTTGGAAAAAGGGGTAATTCTTAGCGTAACATGGAAATGTAGTTGCAGTAGACAATAAGGTCACTTCATGCAAACGAATTGTCACTAACAAATCTTTTTACCAACTGATTTATACCTTCTTCGGGACCTCGTTAGTATTCTAGATCAATTGGTAAGGGCAAACTGATTGTGAAAACATCAATGTTGTTCAATTTTCGCATGTTATCGGAAATTTACCTGATATTGACAAGCAATTCAGCTAAGCTATAAGATCAAGTTACCACTCTCACGGATTAGAAATTCGACACAGTCTGCTATTTGACAAAAGGATTTATGCCAGACAACCGGGTTTCCTATGAAATTATTGTATTGGATGGGTTCAAGTCTAAAAAACAAAATACTAACGTTGGTGTGCCACAGGGCTCTGTTCTATCTCCAAAATTTTGTCTTAACTTTAAATTCAATACATTGTTTCGTTAACGATAGTACTCTTATATTGAGCTCAATAAAGTTTTAAATCAGCAGCATTGTGCAATGGGGAATAAGAAACCGCGTGGAATTAAATGATTATAAAGCCCAATGTTCTCATGTATCGTAAAAGCAAAATATACCCCCATGCCAATATCCATGGATGGCGCTTGCATCAATGAGGCTGAAAATCTCGGTATTCTCTGTATTTGTGTCACCAATTTCTTATGGGACGGCCATAGCGATGCCGCTGTTATTTATATACTTCCAAAGCTTGAGTATAACTCCCATCTCTTGGCTGGTGCTCCTCAAACTTACTTGCACTTCTGGAACGTAGAGCATAAAAATTGATTGGTGATATCATCGTCGTAATGTTTCTTGTCTTACCCTTTTTACCGTTATTTTAAAGGTTTATGTTCTAGAGAAATAGCCGTAATAGTTGAGCTTCTAGCAATGCTCATTAGTACTACGCGAATGTGAAATACCTTACCACCTTACTTGCTTCTCTGCATAGAAACGTTAGTAATATCTCCTTTTGAGTGTGTGGTTATTATATAAAATAACCCTTTTATGGAAAATTAAAACTAAATAAATTGGGTGGCGCAACAGCTCGTTGAGAACTAGGGCCTAGTGACTTACAACTCTCAACGATTTCTGTGTGTGAGTAATGTTGTCAGGAATGGACACTTTAACTTTATATGCCGGTTCCGAACGGCTAATTTGAGAAAGCACTTTTTCATGACAAGAGTTACTCTTGGAGAATTTGTCAATTCTTCGCAAGTTTACCCGTGAGAAGACTTTAGATGGCATAGGCAGGGATCAAACCCATGACAGTCCAACGCACTTAACCATCATGCCACGGGTACTATTATGGAAAATTATAGAGCTTTTTTTTCAAAGACGGGACGGTCATTAAGATCAAGGCTTCCAAATTTTGACAATATATTTTGAAAAAAAAACTGTTTCCGAAGTTAATAGCGCACTTTGTTCATTGAACTGTAATAGGTCACTATAATCAATGAGTTAAATTCTTATGCAGGGAGCAAAGACAATCCTCAAGCCATTGAATCCCTTAGTTCGGTATACATGCTTCTGGCCTCTTCTGAGCTGATTTACGTTGAAAATCAAGAAATATTTAGCCATGTTTTGTTTTAAAAAAAATAAGTTTTTTGTGTATAATTATTTTACGTCATTAGTTAATTCCAAAAAAAACTATGAACTTTTGACTCTTTGTAACACAAAATTGGATCCACAGGTAGAGCAATCAAATTGATTAACCGTAGCTAGAAATCAAGCAGATTAAGATAATCAAAAATGCGTTCCAAAAATATTTCTGTCTTGTATTATTATTTAAAGTTGTTAAGCTTTAAAAAACAACCGATTTTTGAAAATTTACATATCGGTTTTGAGGATTTATGTAGCGTATTTATTTATACTTTGCAAATTCACAAAACTATATGTGAAAAAGGCTTGAAAGATAAAATCGGAAGTAACTGATTCTCAGTCCTTATTATGAATTTAAATCGCTGGTGCAGAGTTTTTGATGAATGTTTAATGTTGGTTTTGAAATGATCTAATTTTGACCTTAAATTGTTGACCATCACGGCTTAAAATTGACCCAACAGTCTAGACTGTAGTTCAAGGACAAACTGACGGACGCAATCTACGGACTTACCTTTTTCGACTTCATTGCCATATTTATGTCATCTTTGATTAAAATCTTGAGTTACAAAATGTGTACTTGTAAATTTGCATAAGTGGTCATGTAGTCCCTATTTCTCGGGAGTAAGACAAAAATAGTTTGAATTCAAAATTCATTTATTTTTCAGATTTTTTAATAAACTTTGTTTATCTTTTATGAAAATAACAGAAAGGAACATCCTCATATGCCGTATACAATTTGTATTCAAATTTGAAAGGTTCATAAAAGATTCTCTAGCATAAATGTGCTTCAATAAGAACAAGCCTAAGTGTGTCTTAAATTAAAAAGGATTCGCGTTCAAAAATGTCAAAAAAAACTAGCTCTCCTTACCGACATACTTATTCGGAACTTAAAAATGCGCGTGGGTAAAAATCAATCGAACTATATATGAGACAGCGGTGGCATCAGTTGTTCTGGAATACATTCATAAATTCATCGATGTTAACCTTCAAAAACAACCAGTGCAAAGTTTAATCCATTTAATATATTCTCTCATATAAAAGAAAATTTCATAACACATTTTTGCACACGTTACATCGTCTACACATCATGTCGAATCGAACAACCTTTACGGGCATAATATCGTAAAATCAAACGACATATAAAGTAAGTGCGTATACCAATATCAACCTTACCTGATCCTTTTATATAAAGAACTCCTTTTTTTTAAGCAAATTTTGTTTGCAAACGAAAAGTCTAAACCAAAAATAAACAACAACAACAAAAACAATATTTCCCCTCATTTTGACCTCAAAAGGTTGGTTTTCAATTTAATAAAAAAAAATATATACTCAGGTGGATTTTATGGTCTTCTTATTCCACGTGCTTAATTTAATAAAAATTATTATGCTCCGGATGTTCATTTCAATGAACATTTTGGGTATAGATTCATTCTAAGAAAAACCAAAACAAGCTACGGATATACGGAGGGCTTTTAATCATTCAACTGATTACTTTGCTATTCAAATAATTTCTTCAGGCTTGAATAATTGATTTACATAACTTAAGAAAATTAAGCCTTTGAATTGTAATACGTAAATAGAAATGTTACCTTCAAAAAAGGATTCTCCAATCCATAATATTCAAATTTTGAAATAATAAATAAAAAAAGGGTATTTCAAGGCAAAAGGCTGTACTATTGGTCTTAAGTTCATATACAGCAAACACTGGATTTATAAGTATGAGACAGTTTTAGTTAAAAAAATAAGATGTTTTAACGATATTAACCTTTTGCTTATAAATTATCTGAAAGCGTTGTTTAATGTTTTTGAAAAATACTAAAAGCAACCAAAATTATATTACACCTATGATTATTTTCAAATCATCTACTGTGAAAATGAATCCTGAATATGCAATAAACAAAGTGACTTTATTTCTCTGTTTTTATGCTCTGCATTTCTAAAACTATATTTTTTGACTATTTAGAAGTATAGACAGTCTTAAAAAGAAACATTTTTGTAGCTCATTTTTTAGACTGTAAAAAATGGACAGTTATACAAAATGGCAACAGCTTAAAATATTTTATTTCACTAAAAAAAAATCGAATAAATTCTTTTGTACATTTTAAGGAATGTCAAAACAATTTATATAAAACTTTGTTTGTTTTTGAAAAATTAACGATGTTTTCTGTTTCACTATTCATAGAATTTAGGCATTACGTAAGATATTTGCGAAGAATACTATATGCTTCAACATTGTAAAAAATGGTACGTCAATAGTAAACCTCACATTGTTCTTCCACGACTCTTTTTCTTAATGTAATTAAGTTACAAATATAAATTTAATTAAAAAATTACAACTGAAAATGAGATTTAAGGAGATCAATACACTTTTAAAAGGAGCTTTCTTTAAAATATAGATTCTTAGAATCGATTTTTCAAAGTCCCAATTTTATGACCTCTTTAAAGTTTAGAAATACATAGATAGATATATTTATTTTTGCTGAAATATATAACCTGCTCGTTTATTGTACAATGTACAGAGTTATGCTATATAGCCACCTTGGTTCTGACAATAAAAATAACAATTTCTAGTAAATGGACAACTAAAACAAAAAAAAAACAGTGAAGGAAAAGCTACTAAAACATTAATTTAAATAGTTTTGTGACAAATTGAAGATGGTAAACCTCAAGTTAGAACCAAGCTTTGCATTATACTTATGAAATAAATAAAAGCGATTAATTTGGGCAAACATTTGGCTGTTGTGGCATTGCGTATATTTATGTTTTATATGTCCACTAAAGACCCATTTAACTTGTCTTTTAAAAACAGATTTTACGTTCTTTTACAAGTCTAGAGTCTTATTGCACTATTTTCAAGAACCACTACATAAAAGATGTCGTGTAAACTATTATATTGTTTTTATAAAACTTAACAATTACATTCTTCAATCTAGTTTTAATGAGTTCGTTTCTAAAGCTTCTGCAGGCATTTCGTTTAAACCAAACAAAACAAATTTCAAAGACTCTGCTGAAGGGAGGATTTAAATGAAAAATTGCAAATTTTTTTATTTTCATTGAAACATTTTAGTGTTCTTCGATATTTCATTATTTCGATGCCAATTTAAATTTTTTGTAATGGATCCGATTTGTCAAATTGAAAATTTTGACATTTCTCGACGTTTCAAGGTCCCTAGAGTCGAAATAAAAGATTCTTAGAAAGATGTCTGTGTGTGCGTGTGTACGTACGTTCGTACGTCCGTCCGTTCGTACGTTTGCGACGATTTTTTTCGTTCTCCATAGCTCAAGAACCGGAAGAGATATCGATTTCAAATAAATTTTGTTATACAGATAAAAAGGCAGAAAGGGCTCTCAGTTTGAAAAAAGGTGAAAATTGTGGTAAACCCTAAATATCTTACGAACCAAAAACACTAGAGACTTGAATTAAATTTAATATAAAATATTGTAACGTGATATTAAAGATGTATATTTAAAAAAAAAATCCATTTAACGGTTTTTTATAAATCAAAAAAAATGAAAAAAAAATTGTCACCTCCAACATTCTACGACTAAAATATGATTTCATCTCCAAAACAATTTTGTGCAACGAAGAATAATGTTTTTGACATCTGATAAAATTTTGAGAAAAATTGAATTGACAGATTTTTTTATAAAAAATAAAAATCTAAAAAAAACATTACTAAAAGTTGGTAAAAATTGAATATCGATTCAAATATCTTTTCAAAAACTTGAAATGTAGGCTTCAAACTTAATTTATCTTATAAAAAATATTGTTTTCAACATTAGGACATATGTTGAGAAAAATCGAATTCACAATTTTCTTACAAGAAATAAAACCTAAAAAAAAAGTGCATAAAAGTTGGTAAAAATTGATTTTCGACTCAAATATCTTTTCAAAAATTGTACATTTTGGCTTCAAACTACTTTTGTCTTTCAACAAATATTGTTGTTAATATTCAGTAAATTTTTGAAAAAATCGAATTGACAGTTTTTGTACCAAAAATTAAAAACCTAAAAAAAATTTAACAAAAGTTGGTAAAAATTAATTTTCGACTCAAATGTCTTTTCAAAATTATGAAATATGGGCTTCAAACTTATTTTATTTCACAGAAAATATTGTTTTCGGTATTCAGTAATTTTTATATAAAAATCCAACAGTCCGTTTTTTCATAAAAAATAGTACGCAAATTTGGTAAAAATTGATACGAGTACATATAGACAAACTTTTAAGCAAGAAAAATCGACAGACGGGATGGGAAGTTATCAGTGCGGGTGGCATCCCAGCCTCTTTTTTAATAAAGTACTTGGCAACTTAGACTTCATTTGATAAGGAACGTACATTTTCACAAGACCGAACTTCAGGTCATCCAAACCCATTTTTCGATTTTTGTTTTTGTTAAAAGACAACACTAGACTTGGACCTTTTCCGCTTTAAGTATTTGATAAGTATTCGTTACAATATATAATATATGATGTTGTAATTATTTAGTTTCAAGTTATTCAAGCTAAGTTGTAAATTATTTTTGAATCATGGTTTAAAAATGAGTTCTTCAAAAACAAAAACTTAAGCGAATTATGTAATGGAAATATAAAATAAAACTTGCTTACCTTTTCTTATTTTAAACTTAAAATAGAAAGTTAATATAATCGATCTGAATTGTCAAAAATATTGACATTTATTGACGTTACAAGGTTCTTGGCTTATAGAAACATACATTTGTGTGTGCAGAAAAATCTTTCAATTTAAAAACTAGGCCTAGTGACTTACGTCTCTAAACCATTCATGTCAGGGCCTAATTAGAGAAAGCATTTTTCATGACGAAAATTACTCTTGGGGAATATATCAAAACTTTAGATGGTATAGTCAGAGATCGAACCCAAGTCCAAAGCACTAACCATCATGCCAAGGGTACCAAATTGGTATAATTGCAAAAACAAAAGAGCCTTGGATGCGACAAACACTGATAACTTCCCATCCTGTCTGTCTATTTGTCTTCCTTAAAACTTTAACAAAATATTCATTATAATATTTTCTTTGAGATAAATTATAATTGAGTAGAAAATTTTCAAATTTTGTTAAAAAAGTATCAGTTGAATTTTTATTAATTAAATAAATAAATTAACTAAAAATTACTAATAATATTTTGCATATGATGAAATAGTTTTATTTCAAAATTGATTTTTGCTTACGAGATTTTTAGTCGAAATAAAAACTCATTCGGTAAAAAAATATCTTAAGTTTTCAACAAAATTAAGCGCAGAATTAATTCATTTTGAAATCACTACTTTTATCTATTCACGAGATATTGGGAACGGAATATCAATTTTTAGCAGTTTTGCGTACTATTTTGTGAAGATTTAAATTGTTATAAAATAAGTGGCTGTTGCAATGGAGAATCCAGGGGGCGGTTGTAGTGGTCATGACAGCCCCACCTGGAAGATATTTTTTTTGTTTTTTCGTAAATGGGATATGACCCCCATTTTATTTTGAAAACAACATTTGTAGTTTACTTCTTTAAACTTTGTTGCTAAAAGTACTTCTTTTAACTGAAAACTGGACCAAGAACATAATATGAATCTGATATTCAGCCCTATTCCAAAAACACAGCACGAATTCGACTTTTGATCAATGGACGAACCAGAGGAGGGGGTCATATGAGCCATTAAGCTTATACAGTTAAGTTGTATAAGTAAAGATTTCATCTTAATATTTTTTAGTAAGTTAACGACATTTACCTTGAATAAGTTTGCTGCCAAAAACAACTAGCATTTTTGTTTTCACTAAATTTAGAATTTGAAAAAACTTAAGTCATGCTTTAAATTATTTTCATAAAATTTTTTTTCTAAGAAAAAAGGCAAATATTCAGGTTCTTAAAAAGAAACTTTTAATAAGAGATCATCAATTATGTATTAAGTTGGCTTTAAATTCCTAAGACTAGTCTTCAATTTTATTATTAAATTTTGTTGACACACATAAATTAATTTTTTTTGAAACACATAAACTTGCGACACATAGGAACTACATATATAGCAAGTTTTGATATATAATTTTAAACTAGACCTTTAAATCAAACATGAGGTGGCGACGGTAGAGAAGTCGAAACAAGTGGTTACTCCGATTCCGTCCGTCAGATCAGATCAAACAATTGTGTTGATAAGAATTAAGATTTTCCGCCGATCGAATTAAGGCACTTTTCTCATTTAATTAATACGCACAGCAATCCTTATACAATTTTTTTGTTAAAATATGTGCTTTTTTAAATGTTTCTCTAAATTTTGTGTTCTTAATCTTAATCTTTTGCTTTTAAGTTTTCTCAAGAACTAAAACACCGATTTCAATAATCTTCTCTTTCTGTGCAAGCTCTTGTCAATGATGAAATTGATGATGATCAAAAATGTAATTTTTTTTTAATTTTTCTTTAATTTTTAATTTTGTAGTTGTCGCTTTAGCAATTGAAATAATTATGTAAATGTAAGGTTATTCTATTAATTTGTTTTTTTCTTTATAATAAACCGGCACTCAAGGGGTTATTAGGTTATTAATACCATCAACATGTTTAAAGTTTAAACACGTGCGAGCAATAGGAAAATAGGAGATACCGATGCACATTGGTCTTAAAGTTTTGAATATCAAAATGATAAGGAAAAACAGAGCTGGGCAAAGCATTCCACATTCTCGATGTGCGGTTAAAAAAATATCTCTATACTTGACAATACGTCAGAAATTGAGCTTAAGGTTCAACTGATGTGCATTCCTAGAAGTAAGAGTATTACGGCTGAATTGAGTGAGGGGGGAATGCAAATGGCTAATTCGACAGAACACTGTTTATATATGTAAAAATCGGTAGAACAACGAAAGGCATGTAACATTGCGGCGTTGTTCAAGTGACGTAATTGTTTCAGTTAAAGTTCTATCGCCATCAATTTTAAAACTCTTTTTTGGATCCTTTCCAAAATACTTAAACTTAAGGGGCATTTGCCCAAATATGCGAGTTATATTCAAGTTTTGGACGAATGAATGCTTTGTAAATTACAGCCAGATCAGAAGGGGTCAGCATTTTTGGCAATATCGAATATATGATCATTGCATAAGAGGTGATCTGTGATATACATACATACCGAGTAGTGAAAGTTGATAAGTTTTCTGGATGCTAGTGCCACACATGGAAAGCGGCATAGGGTTTGGGTAACGTTTTAACGACAGAAGACAGCATTGAGTTTCCAAAGCATTAAATTCTACACGGTTTTTCTGTACAATGTTGTCGAGGTCAGAATTTAATTAGGCGTACTGTCATCCGCGAAACAATTTAGTGGGTTAGAAGTTTCAGACAAAAGATCAGCCCTGTAGCACACCAGCGTTTATTTTGTGAATATCAGATTTCAACCCGTCCAACACTACTTGGGTAATTTCTAACCCAACAAAGAAGGGATTCATCAATAATAAAAGCACGCATTTTCGATAATAGAGCTTGGTGCCAAACTCAATCAACTGCTTTTGAAATATCAAGTGCAATAATCTTACTTTCTCCAAAACGATGTAAAGATTTGTTCCACTGTTCGGTGACATAAACCATGATATCATCAGTAGACCTATTGCTACGAAAGCCATACTGCCGGTCATTAAGAAGCTTCCGTTCTTCAAGATATTTTTTAAGCTGATAATTAGTCAGCGTTTCCATGACCTTGGAATGAAGGGACGTCAGTGCTTTTGGACTATTGTTAGAGGAGGAGGATGATTCGCATTTTTAAGGGACATTCTGTACAAATGCTGTTTTCCATCCGCTCGAAAAGAGACCTGTAGGAAAGATCGAAAAGCTTACTGAGTGGTTTTGCCAGCATTGAAGAATACATCTTCAGAACAATAGGGGGAATACTATCCGGGCCAGCGCATTTGTGTATGTCAAGGTCTCTCAGTACTCTTACAACTGCAAGAGTGCGAAAGAAGATTCGTCCCATAGAATCTATTACGCTCTCAAGACCAGGAGGACTCATGACACTCTCGGGTAGCGTCGAATTAACAGCAAACAGTGTTGCAAGCAAATTGACTTTATCGATCGAACTCACATAGGAAGTGTCATTGTGGACAAGCGTTGGAACCGAGGATGACGTGTGTTTCGTACGTTTTTTACAAATGATCACAAATTTTTACTACCTTTGGGACATTGTAGTATTTTGTGCCTTAATTTCTGGTCATGCAAAATTTTGGTTCGTCGAATGTAGCCGTTACAAGTCTTTTTAGCTTGTTTGAACTTATTCCGGTTTTCCTCAGTCGGGTGGCTTTATACATCCGGAAACTAACATCTCGGATCCCAATTACCTCTTTACAGCTCGAAGGAAATCATGAGTTCCCTTTTGGTTTGATAAATTTTACCCCATTCTCATTCCACAAAGAATTAAATTTGTAACCATATCTGCGCTGGAATCTACTTCACTATCGAGGAAGCAAAGTGACAAGTTAAAGTTTCTGAAGAAATCATTGAGACTGTCCAAGTTGGCTTTCCCATATTGCCAAACGGTTCTCATAGGATATTTTTCTTTAAATGAGTTTTTTACACATGAGAAATTCGCAGATGCTCCTAAAGGCGGTAATGCACTGGTTGTGTATTTATTAGGATCAGATCTGGAAATTTTTGGAAAAAAAACTGATTTTGGATTCGAATATCTCAAGAATAAATGAAGTTACTTAATTATTTTAAAATTACTCCAATTAAATATTGTTAACTCAACGTAATTTTCTTAATAATTCTTTTGGATACTTTTATTACAAAAATAAAAATCTTAACAAATGCCTCTAAAAATTGGACTAAAATATCTCAGAATAAAATTAGTTACTGAAATCAAACGTATTTACATATTTTATTTTAAAGAAAGATTTTTGCGTTACATTTTGAACAACCTATAATTATTTAAATTTATCATCGACCCCGAAATTTCAAATTCTTTCCATTTTCCCAATTAGTAAATTGCTTACTTTCTTTTTTTCTTCAAACAGGAATGCGAACATGTCCAAACAGTGACATTTCGTGAAAATGAAGGACGCAAACTTTAAAAGAATGTATAATTAATAATAATAATAATTCCCAACTATAGACTGGACCATTCCATCAACTACTTTTACAAGATTAATTCTAAATAGGATAATCAATCTTCAGTGATACATATTATCTCTTCAGCATTTTTTTAAAATGAAATTACGATAATTTCCTTAATAATTTGTGTTTTATTCAAAATCAACATCGGCCATTTTTGTAATCTTGGTGAAAACTAAACCAACTATTTATAACTTGGTCTTGGTCTTGACAATATTTCGAAATCAAATATTCGAAAACAATGAAAGTTTAGGAATTATAAAAAAAAGGACTTAATAAAGTAAAATTGTTAGAAAGTCTAGGTTCATGACAGATGCCATTTGTACATTTATTTAAAATTAGTTTAATCATCTTATTAGCTTAGTTAACTGTCAAAATTACTTTTACATTTTTTCACCATAGACTTTAAATTCTTTTGATCCTACACAAAATTTTAATAAATATTCTTTAAAATTTTTAGAAATTTCGAAAGAATGGAAAGTTATCAACGTGGGTCGCATACCCCTTCTTTTAAAATAATGGAAATGATATCAAACCCACTAATACCATTGATCTTTCTTTTGACATAACGCTAATTTGTTCATTAAGCTTAGGAGAAAGTCTCAAGACTAATGTGGTATCACAATTGGCCAATAACTGGTATACGTGTATCATACCAAACAAAACTCATATTTACTCCACTTCAGGTTTTTACCTTGTCCGTCGATAAATCTCTCTCTCTCTTTATCAAAAAGTTCGATAGATAATTTAAGGACACTGCGTGAACATAAAACTGAAAACAAAATTAAGGCTTCAAGATGCAATGACCTAAATCCCTGAAGAAAACGACAAAAATCCCTCAATTCCAAAATCAAAGTGTCCTTAGAAATATTTTTCAGAACGTGCCACACCATATTCGAGTGTGATGATCAATCCGTAGCCTATAACAAGCTTGACTATATGACAAGGATTCAAATAATGAATGTTCATATAAAATGTAGATGAAGCTTCTATCCTCATAAACACTCGCACCTCGTCAAACCATATTTGACCAAACATAGGTAGATGTGAATTTTTAATGAAAATCGTTACCGTTAGTGTCAGTCACGCATCAGTAGGAAGTGAGTCAAAGTGTGATGTGTAAAGGTACCTAACTGTTACACTGTATCTATAGGTAAGATAGGTATAGGCACTCGGCTCAGCTTAAGCCCCTTGGGACTAAATATTTATATGTAGACAACAGTAGAAAGGTATGTTTATTGGAATGTTGTGAGTTGTTGAGTGTTGACTTCTCGTTTAATCATCATAAGCAAGGCTCGTGTGCTCGTATTCTGTGCCAGACGAGACGAGACGAGGCGAGTGAGTTTTATCCACATGAAGTAGCAACGTTTACGAAGTTTGTCAAATGCAAATATTTCATGTTCAACGTGGCAAATGGTTGAAATGTGTGAAAACCTTTTCCGTAATAAACGTCGCCGTCGGTCTCGAGCTCGGTGTCGGTCTCGGTTCGGTCGTCGTCGTCGTCCTCACCACCCTATCAGGCCAACGTTTCAGAAACAGCAACAACAACAACAACAAAAATTGTGATGAGTCAAGCAGGGAGCACATCATATAGGAACCTACATTTTTGTTGGCATTGGAATCCATGGAGTTGTTAACTTAATAATATAAAATTTATTCAACATGACGACCGAAACGACTATATACTTAGATACAAGATATAGTATGTAGGTCGGTTGGTAGGTAAGGCAAGTTTTACATTTGAAATGCCTGACATTGTTTTGGGTAGACTTTTTGATCTGAGAGGTCGAAAGGACCCCGAGGTTAGAAATTTATATTAACTTTGTTGTAGGTAGCGCAATAAAACAAACATAAAACAATGTTGGCGCGTAAAAGTGATGAAAAGTAAATAGAAATATACGAGTACGAGAATATTAAGTTATTTATTCTAAAACTGATGCATGTTTGGTGTTTTCTATGTTCAGTATTCCGTGTTATGTTTTGGGCTATATTTATTTAAATTATTTTTTTTCACAGGTACCTACTACGCAACGAGTATATTTTGAAGGTTTGCATAAAAGCCTAGAAAATTTTAAATTATATTCTCTTAGAAGTTTATTTAATTTGCAACTTTCTTCATCATTCCACAAGTCGTATTTTTTATTACCATCATTGCTTCAAAACAAGTGAATTGAAGATATAATCACCTGGAAGTGTTTTTGACCTTTGACCTTCATTAAATGTTCATGCGAACAGATCGTTAACTTGGGAAATTCCACATGCAATTCTTTGCAAAGAAGCTTTTTCGTTTTTAAATTTTAGTAAAAGTGTTCTGCTATCTAAAAAGCTTCTGCTGATTTTTGCTATATTCCTTAACAATTTGATATGCACAACAGCTTTTGTTGATTAATACGTCTTGCCAGACAGCGACGAAGGCCTTTTCAATGTCTAAAAGTACATAGGCAGTTGACTCTATATTTTTGAATTTTTCTTTTATTTGATTTTGTATTCTGAGAATTTGATGCCTGGTGTTGTGTTATGGTCTGAATCCAAATTAATAATCACGCAGAATATTGTTTGCAGCTTTTGTTATTTTTTCGATCCAATAAAAGAATGTAGCTGATAGTATCATCCTTTGGTATGACAGATTTTGCAATTGGTAAAACAAAAATAGTTTTTCAGCAATCTGTAAGTAAGAGACAGTAAGAGTTGTTCTTAGAAAAAATAATGGTATAGAATCGCAAGAAGGAAGCTGCACATCTCAAAAGTGAACGCTAAGAAGCGTTTAGTGTTTGCAAATGAGTAGATAAAACAACCAGACGAGTTTTAGAAAACAGTTATGTTTGGTGACGAAAGCAAATTCAATTTTTTTAAATCCGATGGCCGTACCATGGTTTGGAGGAAGCCAAACCACGAGTTTACGAAACACAACATTAATCCCACCATCAAACATGGTTGTAATAGTGTGATGATATGGGGTTGTATGGGTGCACAGGGTGTTGCAAATATGCAATTTATTGATACTCCAATGGATAAACATTTATACCTGGATATACTGAAAACAAACTTGCCGGAGAGTGTTCAAAAGATTGGTTTACCAAGGAATTACACGTTTGCCCAAGATAACGACCCAAAGCATAAGTAGTTATTGGTTCAGGAATGGCTTTTGTATCTCGTTCCGAAGCAACTTCACCTGCTTTGCCAATCACCTAACCACAACCTCATAGAGAATCTATGGGAATTGATTGATCATCTTATACGCACACATAACATTACTTCGCAAGCTGTTCTTCGCTCAGTTTTGCAGGAAGAGTGGAATAAAATTACTATAAGAAGTTTGTTTCTAACATGAAAAGTCGACTTTAGGCTGTTATTAGCGCTAAAGGATACCAGACAAGGTATTAAGTTAAATAAGTGTCGTACGCAGACTTTTTGGGGACAAATTTTGTTATTGTTTTAATTTTTTGTAAATATCTTTTTTTGTGAATTTTTTTATAAGCTTTTATTTTTATTTTGTAAGAAGTCATACAATTTAATAAAACACGTAAGCATATTTCTTGAAGTAAATCTTAAAATAAAGCGGAACTTTGCATTTGTTTTATTTGTACGCACACTTTTTTGGTTTACTGTACGTCGTATACAATTGCCTTGAAAATCGAAAACAATATTTTACTGCATTTTTTTTTCTAGAAATTAAAGTCAGAATGGATACTAGCTCACAGAGAAAAGTTTGCCAAATATTTGGAACAGGGAAAATGTTATCGATGCGTCTAACGAAGATGTTTGTTGCCACATTTTCTTCATCGAAGAAGAAGAAATCTCCTTGGTGAAGAGAATATCACTCACAGCTTCGAAAATTATGCGAATCTACGTTATGTCTTTAATTCCAACGGTCGGTTAGTTCAGTGTTGGGAAAAAATAAAAAATTAAACGAGAAAAGGACTGCACTTCTTAAAACACCAAAAAAAAAAGATGGTCAGGTGCATTTGAGCTGCAGTTAATCGATTTTAAGAACGATGGTAAAAAAACTCTTTGACATATCAACTTGTAAGTGTATTGATTTGAAGTGCTGCTCTTGTTCAAAAGAAAAAAAAGTTCCAGTAAAAGAGCGTTCCTTTCTTGAAGATCAAAGGACTCAAAGAAAAATGGCCATTGGCACAGTCGATGTTATTGAAACCAGTGAGCTTCAAAAATCCCTTTCAAGATAGAAGCAAACTAAGGAGGGAAAGTAGTAGTATTGAGTAGTACTCAATTGAAAATCAACATCAATACAAATCAAAACAGAATAATTTATGATAAAATTTCATTCATAAACATCACAGAAAACATTTTGCTTGTATTTTCAAATTATTGAATACCTACAGGTTTGCACCTAGATGGAGTTTTGATGTTCCACTCAAATTTTTGGAGGATAGTGAACCTGTAAGTTTTTTTTGGACCGCTTCAATTCTCTAAGAAGGAATGTTATAAAAAGGGTTCCACATTACACAAAAGTATTCTAAGATTGGCATTACATTTTAGAGCAAAGGGGCTTTTAAGTCTAAGCTATTGCGTTTGATAAAACAATGGAATTTGCGAAGAACTTTCTTCTCCCTTACTTTTTTCAGAACTTATTTTTCAACTTTTTATTCAAAGATCATTTCAGGAAAGTTGCGGCAATATGAAAAACAGGGACAAATACCGACATTAATTATAATTTGTTTTTTCGTGCACCATTGTTATAATTTCTAAATATCGAATTGTAAGATAATCATCATATCATTAATAGATTTTATAAATCGATAAAACTTCGGCGAAAAGAAGTTGACTAGAATTGAGGAAAATACTAGGTAAATCATTTATGTATGCAAATAAGGAAAAGGAGGGGTCCAAGATGGCTACCTTGGGGCACACCAGATGAAACCAAAATTGGTTTTAAGACAACTTCGTCAATGCAAACAAATTGAACTCGACCCTTAGGATATTAAGATTGCAACTATTTCAAAAACTTATAATGAAAACCAAAGTTTTTAAATTTCTTCATTAAAAAATCATATCAAATGCCTTTGAAAAACTGGTATAAATTGCAGGATGTCCTTCTTCGAAATTGTTTAAAATTAAATTACTATAAAAAGAAAGATTAGTCGTTGTTGATTTTCCTGCAATTAAACCATGTTCTTTACTAAAAATGTTAGTTTTTTTTACATCAATTTCTCGAGGAGTTTTTGTATACACGACAGTTTACAAATCGGACGGTAGTTGGATATTTGCTCTGATTTGTAAATTGGGTTCCTTAAAGAGCTATTAAAAATTAGGAAAAGCGGTTCAACAAGAGAAGCAGCACATTTTTTAAGAAGAATAGTTGGAATATCGTCTGGACCTGGTTTATTGTCCTCACTTAAACTCAAGATTTCCTCTTCAAATTTTGAAGTATTTAATTCTAAGCAACTGATATCAACCTTACATTCAAACGACAAATATTCGGCGGTCCATTCTGAACTTGCATTAGAATTAGCGTAATTAAATTTAAAGGAATCGCAAATACCTTATACATTTAAAAATGTTGAACCAGAAGGACTTATTTCAATTGAAACATCCAAATTATGGTTCCAATTGAATATAAATATTGTTTAGTTCATCTTTATTTTCTACTGTTCGTATAAACGTTTATAAGCCTTGTTTTTTTCATTGCTTAAGGTACATAGTCTTTTATTCAGCCAAGGGGGCTTGGAATTTGTTTTAATTTCACATTAAGGACAATGCATATCAATATTCTATTTCAGATTATTAACAAAAAAGCCATACACAAGTAATAAATACAAAGAACAAAAATACACACGCCACGGAAACGGAATATGTGAAGATATACTTCAGCTATAATGCGTGACCAAAATTGTTTAAAAAATGGTTTCCGAGTACTTTCAACAAAACTGCACTCACCCCACAGTAAATTTCTTACGTTCTTAGAATATTATTAGAATCAAAGTATTAAGATAAGTTTACAGTCTCTTTTTATTATTTAATTAAAAAACGTGGTCGAAAAAAAATGTAATGCATTTTATAAAATAAAGAAAAAACTCAAAACTGACGGCATAAAAAACGCTGCAAGGTACACCACAAAGGTATTACCTAAACATTTTCCCTAAAATGTTTCATAAACTGAGTGTGTGTATGTTTGTTTTTTTTATCTAAATAAGCATAAATTCAAAACATAAAATTTAAATTTGTTTCAATATACAAATCCTTGGTACATATAAGACGAACAATAAAACCAAAATCGTCTATCATAAAGTAAAAAGAAAATATCAAAACATTTTCATATTATCATGTTAAATAAAACATCAAACTTAAAAACCATGTTAATGGTGAGCCATAACCACAAAACTTACCTTTTCCTTTCCAAGTGATTTGCCTTAAACGCATAAATATAAAATAAGTGTAGCATAGACTCTAGACGAGTTTAAAAAAGAATTGAAATAAAAATGCTTATTTTACGTTTTTAACATTTTTTTTTGTTGCAAGCGTAAAAGATCTTGAAAAAAAATTTACATACTAAACGAAACTTCAACTCACAAACATCACACGTTCACGGTTACCTAGAAGACTCAAATTCATATCCTTCTGGCTCAAGCGTATCTAATGCGCTCTATTTGAATTTTATTTCATTCACTTAACGTGAATAGGACGAAGATACATATACATTTATTTTTGCACATCACCCAAACCGAAACACAATTCAAGTTACATGCTAAATTTTTATAAGCTTCGTTGGGGGTGGGGTAGCTGTTGGAGATGTGGAGCACCCAGGACTCAAGAGCTTGTTGCGGTTGGGGTTTTGGAAGATGCAAAAAAGAAAAACCACATAAATAAATGATTACAGAACATCAATATTTTTGTGACAAGATAAAATTTAATGACAACCAAAGGATGAATCCTCTTAAGTTGATGACATCTGCTCCTCTCTATGTTCGAGAGTCGAGTATATAGGTACAAATTATCATCATCATTATTATTTCACTTGCCTCTTTTTAGATAGGTTTACCTGGAAACAGGTTTATCAATAAATGTTGTTCATTTTCGTTTAAGGAAATGGAAACAGGACACATCATCAGGTATTTCGAAGGAAAGAAGCAAGCAATAAGTTGAATGCGATTAAATCATTTCCTCTTTTGCTAGATTGGGCAAAAACTGCAAAAGTGCTCAAACCCTACTTCCCTTAACCAACTCCCCCTTTGACGTCAACACTCTAGGGAAAAATGTTCCTATTTAATTTTCTCCATCGTAATTGTTTTTACTTCTTTTTTTTGGACTTCCTTTGAAGAAGGTTGAATTTACCGAGATAGACATCCAGACTACCGACATGACATTTCGGTTGGTCATTTAGAGTCCTGGACTAAGTACCTGCCTTAGAATAAGTTACCTTCTGTCTTATCTTCACCTAATTCCGATCCGATTACTCGGGGGATTTGTCAGTGTTACTTTTATTTCTGGTTTTATTTCTATGGAAATAACACCACCTATATAATAAGAGAGGACATGTCCTTTAAGTCCTTCTTGAAAGGCTATTTTCCAATTTGGTGTTGTTCAATTCCGTTTGTTTGTCCGGATTGTTTTGATTTCCGTGCAAAAGCAATCGAAGGCGATAGGACTACGATACGACAAGGAAATAGAACATATAACAAATGAAGTAGAATATCCTTTCTAGATCCTATCATCCACCATTCGATTCAAGATTTTGTTGTTGTTCTAGTGCTGGGGTTTTCTTTTTTCTATAAAGGTATAAAAGTATGTTTGTATGTTCTAAAGGTGCGTAAAGCTACTTAATTAAAATACAAAGAGATAGGGAGAGTGAGTTTGTTTGTTGGTGGTTTGGTTTTGGTTTTGATTCGGTTTCGGTTTGATTTAGCTTGGTGTTGTTTTAAGCTTCTCCCTTAGGGTGTGTTTTTCCTTAACCGAAATAAAAAAATAACAACAACAAACTGACTTAAGAGGGTTCCAAAAAGGTTACTATTATTTGAGGTTGTTATTAATTTATGTAGTATGTGTACATGACTCTTTTTTCGGTCTTCCTTGACAATTCTTAACACTTTATTATGGTTTTTGTCTGTTTTGATTTATTTTAAGGATATTCCGTTTTATTTTAAAATAAAATTATACAATTTTTTTCTCATGGATTTTTATTTAATTTTAACTAAAGTTTTTAATTTTATTTTATAATGTATCCTTACTGTACATTTAAATATTTTTATTGAAATAATGAAATTTAAATCCAGATAAAAGCTTGTTGTTTATTTTCTAGTTCTTTATTTGATTTTAAAGTAAATTAAGCGCGACAAAATAAATTTTGTGGTCTTTAGGGATGTGACAATTTAAAGAACCGCATATAATAGAATGGGATAGGAACTACATAAATCTAAGGCAACTTCTGCTATTTAATGCGAAGAAATGAGAGGTATGAATTATAAAATAAAAGGATTGAAGTATAAAATCATTTTAATTTTGAAATGATTTTAATCTTTTGAGAACATTTCGGAGCAATTTCCATGTCAAAAAGAATTTATTACAAAATGGATCAAAGACAGAAACCTTTTAAGCATTTTTCAAGCCGTTTTACGAACAGGTTTCTTAACGATGGACCATATATTTGCTTTGACAATTATTGCTAGAAAGTCAATTGAAAAAAGAAAAAGAATATAGGCTTCCTTTATCGACTTCAAAGCAGCATTCGACAAGGTTAATAGACAAGCTCTGATGTTAAAAGCTCTCAACGCTGGGAATCTGCTGGAAATTCTAGATGAAGTACTTTACCTTTATTGTTTCATCGAGTACATCAATACGGGATTGGACGAATTTCTCAGAATGGATTTAAAAATCGACATTTGTTCTCCAAGGCTTCATTTTAAGTCCATTAATTTCACTTAATTTATTGATAAAATGTTTGATGATGAGAAAGGGTACGGAAATACAAGTAGCAGGTTAACAACCCTTTCACTTTACAGTTGCAAATAAACAGGCTGAATAAGTTTGCAAGAAATATGGGTTACTCATTAATACAAGCAAAACTAAGGAGATGGTCTTTGAAGGGCGAAGTTGTTTAAAAATTTTAACCTTAATTTTTCAAGGCACGCTAAACAAAAATGCTGTGAGACCAAACCGGCTTTGAAAATAATGTGGCCTAAGTTAATTGCTAACCAGGATATCAATCTAGCGTCGAAATACCGTATTTTCCATTCAACGGTGAACACATGTTTGGGTTATAGCACTCCATGTTTTTGGTTATGTTTTCTTTAAAGTGTTTGAAACAGTGCAGAGATATTTTTTCAAACGTCTATTCAGACAGCTTACTCGTAGTTTCTATGCTATCGATGTGGAATCTTGTTAGGACTCTGTAATACAAAATCTAAAAGCATGCTCACCATGCAAGGAATGCAATTTAATAGAACATTTTCATTAAATTCATCCATTATTTTTGAAATCAAAAGTTGATTAAAGGCTGGTACGTTTGCAGATGTTACGACAAAAACTAGCTTTACACTCAGTATCTATCCAGAGGAACTTCAACATCGTCCACTTATCTTCAGTAACCTATTTCAGCAACGAATAATATGTCGAAGCTATAAGCTTAATTTTTAGAGTGCGTGTTGAATTTTTCAACTTAAACTTTATGCGTCATCGAGCTGATATAATTCTAATCTGCAATCTTGACAATAGAAGGGAAAATGAAGACGTAACCCATATTATTGACAATTATCCCTTTCTAGATACCTTTCTTGAAATCGTCTTTATGAAACGGAACATTGTCTACTTGATATGAGTATTGAAAACAAGCCTTTACTTTTCGCAACAGTTTTCAGGGTCTTTAGTTCATCCATTTACTGTAGTAATTAAGTTCAAATGCAAATTTAGAAATTCAGTTTCCCTTTTATAATGGGTAAAACCGTTCTTCTATTAATGGTGGTTTTTGTGTTTATAAAACCAATCTGTTTACAAATTTGTAGTTGAACACACAAAAAAATAAAATATTTATTTCTACAAAATTCTAATTGCTTAAAAGCTGTATTACTAAAACAAAAGTAAACTCTTTTCCGAATTTTGAATACAATTTTACTTAAAGGGTGATTTTTTTGAGGTTAGGATTTTCATGCATTAGTATTTGACAGATCACGCGGGATTTCAGACATGGTGTCAAAGAGAAAGATGCTCAGTATGCTTTGACATTTCGCCATGAATAGACTTACTAACGAGCAACGCTTGCAAATCATTGAATTTTATTACCAAAATCAGTGTTCGGTTCGAAATGTGTTTCGCGCTTTACGTCCGATTTATGGTCTACATAATCGACCAAGTGAGCAAACAATTAATGCGATTGTGACCAAGTTTCGCACTCAGTTTACTTTATTGGACATTAAACCGACTACACGAATGCGTACAGTGCGTTCAGAAGAGAATATTGCGTCTGTTTCTGAGAGTGTTGCTGAAGACCGTGAAATGTCGATTCGTCGCCGTTCGCAGCAATTGGGTTTGTGTTATTCGACCACATGGAAGATTTTACGCAAAGATCTTGGTGTAAAACCGTATAAAATACAGCTCGTGCAAGAACTGAAGCCGAACGATCTGCCACAACGTCGAATTTTCAGTGAATGGGCCCTAGAAAAGTTGGCAGAAAATCCGCTTTTTTATCGACAAATTTTGTTCAGCGATGAGGCTCATTTCTGGTTGAATGGATACGTAAATAAGCAAAAATTGCCGCATTTGGAGTGAAGAACAACCAGAAGCCGTTCAAGAACTGCCCATGCATCCCGAAAAATGCACTGTTTGGTGTGGTTTGTACGCTGGTGGAATCATTGGACCGTATTTTTTAAAAGATGCTGTTGGACGCAACGTTACGGTGAATGGCGATCGCTATCGGTAAATGCTAACAAACTTTTTGTTGCCAAAAATGGAAGAACTGAACTTGGTTGACATGTGGTTTCAACAAGATGGCGCTACATGCCACACAGCTCGCGATTCTATGGCCATTTTGAGGGAAAACTTCGGAGAACAATTCATCTCAAGGAATGGACCGGTAAGTTGGCCACCAAGATCATGCGAATTGACGCCTTTAGACTATTTTTTGTGGGGCTACGTCAAGTCTAAAGTCTACACAAATAAGCCAGCAACCATTCCAGCTTTGGAAGACAACATTTCCGAAGAAATTCGGGCTATTCCGGCCGAAATGCTCGAAAAAGTTACCCAAAATTGGACTTTCCGAATGGACCACCTAAGACGCAGCCGCGGTCAACATTTAAATGAAATTATCTTCAAAAAGTAAATGTCATGGACCAATCTAACGTTTCAAATAAAGAATCGATGAGATTTTGCAAATTGTATGCGTTTTTTTTTTTTTTAAAGTTCTCAAGCTCTTAAAAAATCACCGTTTATAAGGCGTTATGAAGGAAAATCCAATAAAAGGCAATATTATTGTTTTCGAATCCATTGCAATAAAAAATAATGCGAATAAAACTGGAAATGCCCTCGAAGCTATCTTCATTTTCCTTGCAATATAAAATGGGAATTTAACCATGTTTTATCGCAGTACTTAAGTATGATTTTGTATAGTGGGTGACCCTTTACCTTTGTTGGGATATAAGCTTGATTTCGCCTTGAGTGGAATCAAAATAGATATGAAACCTATTAAAAGTTCATATAGTTACTTTCTAAGTTAAACAAAGCAACATTATAAAGGATCTAGTAAAATGTTAATACCATTTTTATTAGTTACTAAGTTAAAATGGTGATTGTAACTTAATATCTTTTAACATTTTACTAAAACTAAGTTCCAAAACGTGCTTCTTGAAATAGTGGGCTTGTTATTTTTATTTTTGCTTCTTTTTTTGTTGTTTAAACAAAAATCAAAGAAACAAAATTGAGGTTGTGTACAAAAATAGCACTGCAAATACAGAAATGATGGAACAGTCAAAAATGTAGGTTAACACATATCATTGAGTATTGAAAACAATTTTTGGAATTGCTAATTGTAAGAAATAACTCCTCAAATATTTCATGGAACCAATAACGCTAGCTATTTTTATTATTAAGGGTGGTTTAAATTTTATGGCCGATTTTGAATGTAAGCCACACCTTAACGTCAACTTTTTTCTGCATTATATTTGACATATCTCAATAACAGACTAATTCAATTTCAATCATGGAAAGATACACAATTGAGCAACGCGTTGAAGTTATTTATCATTATTTTGAAAATAGACGCTCAAATCAAAATGGATATCGTGTACTTCGTAATTTTCGGGTCGTATTTTTTCGGAATTGTGAATAGTGTTCGCTATCGTGAGATGATAACAAACTTTTTTTGAAGTCCAGTTGCGCTTTTTGAAAACATTTGGTGTCAGTCAAATTGTATTGAAAGTTATTGTAATCGGTTCGATTTGTCATATTGAAAATGTTTAACTTTTTAGACGTTTTAAGGTCCCTAAAATCTAAGAGAGATGTTTTTGTATTCCTAAATGCATTATAGCTCTTGTAGAATTATACTATTTTGACTATTTGTAAATATAACCTCTCTCTATTAAAAAGGTAATTCTGTTAAAAACATTTTTCAAAACTCGTGAGATGGGCAGTACTATAAACACTTAGCTTAAATTTGTAATAGTTAAATTAACATAATATTATATTATAAATAATTTCTTCGTCACAATTATATTATTAATTTATAATTACATGAACCGTACGGCACACAGTGGATCGTTTCATACACGCTAGAGGTAGAAATGTTAAATATACATTTCTTAAGGTGGTGTATTTTTGTAACACTGACTAGAAACATAAAAAAAATCATTTTTTCTTGAAAAGATTGTAATTAATTGGCCATCGAAGAACTACTTAAAAGTTTAAAATAATATAATAGTGGCTTAAATTGTAATATAACCTTGTAGCGTCTCAAAACACAAAGTCAATGGTTTTTTAAAAAAGTATATCGTAATTTATTTTATTATTTTTAAGTACGTTATATGTATATTTAGTTCGACTAGAATAAATGAAGTTAAAGGTTTTTTCACACAAGTTTATTGTTTTAAATACTTTGGACAATCTAAATATGAGTATTTCAAAGCGTCATGTTACTGAATAGCTTAGCATATTTACTGTCAGAAAATAACCTTTTTACATTCCGCACGATTTTGCATGATATATTAGTTTGCCTTTAAAGTTATAATTTGTCTTATTAATGGTTTTGAATATTTCCAATTTATAGGGTCTTAATGCTGGTGGAATTGTTTTATGTGTGTATTTTGTATGTATATAAATCTTGAAACACAAATCTTACAAATTTAACCTCATCCTCCCTACTTACAATGAAATTCTATAATTCATGCCACTGGCTTAATTTGTGCAAACATTAATTGACTGTGTACTTAACGAATACAAAGTATAGTACTTAAATAGCAGTTCCCCCAAAGCATGCTTACATATATTTTAGGTGTTAAAAAATGTTTGGTGATACTGTTTTTGTGACATCACAACTTTTTTAGAACTAACTTTAAAACAAAGATTCATGTTGTTGCATTGAACTGACCTTGATCCACCAAACTCTTATTATATTGAACTCTTAGATCGGGTGATTTTGGTACAATTTAAAAATGTTGGTTTTTGATATTTTATTAAAAAATAAAACTGTATCGTCTTAAAACAAATGATATAGCAAAAGACTATCAATGTTTGTTCCAAAGCAAACTTTAAAAAAAGTTTTAGTTTCTAAATTATAACAAGAAAATACTAAATTTATATTATAATTGTATGTTCTTCTTTTTATTGGAAAAATCACAAATCATACAAAAAAAAATCAAGTGCCTACATTAATCATTCATTATTGTATCTGTATTTTAGTGCAAAGCTTGCTCCTTACTTAAGTACCTTGTGATACACGACATTAGATTCAAACCGCAAATTTTAAAGGATCGGCCTTGTGAGTTGTTGATGGGCATGACAAATGCAAGACGGATGGGAAATCGAAGTCTTTTAAATATAAACGGCATGTCGGTTGGGATCATCGGGATCCTCGGAATGAGAACTTCCTCACCTTTTAATTTTGCTTTCAGTGTTGTCGCGTAAATTACAATGTTCGTTCATTTTCTAACGTCGTTGCACAGTTTTTTGGTTTATGTTTCGAAGCATCTACGGAGCTAACATTTAGGCGTAAATTGTGTGGTAAAAAGCCAAGCAAATCCAAGGAGTTTAAAAATTCAATTGGATAGTTGGTGGCTTCATCTTCATTTGTGACGCAATCAATATATTTGTATATTTGAATGAATGATCCAATCTTCTTATCATTTATACATATTTATTTTTAGCCACTTAAATTACTCGCTCACTCAACCATTCATTATTTTTGTAGTTAGAAATAATGTTTGGAAATACATTCTGGTTGAGTTCGTCTTTTGATGAGAAATAATTTCAATTTCAAATAAATTTTGTTATACAGATAATAAGGCTGAAAGATACAGAAAGGGCTCTTAAGGAAATTGAGTGGGTGGTTTTTTACCATAGCAGTTTGAAAAAAAGGTGAACATTTTGGTTACCCCTAAATATCTTACGAACCAAAATCGCTAGAGACTTGAATTAAATTGTATATAATATATTATAACGTGATTCCAAAGAAGTATATTTTTTGAAAAAAATCCATTTAACGTTTTTTTTTATAAATCAAAAAAACTGAGAAAAAAAAATTTGTCACCTCCAAAATTTTACTACTTAAATATGATTTCATCTCCAAACCAATTTTGTGCAACGAAGAATAATATTTTTGATATCTGGTAGAATTTTGAGAAAAATCGTATTGACAGTTTTTTTTATAAAAAATAAAAATCTAAAAAAAACATTTCTCAAAGTTGGTAAAAAATGAATATCGATTCAAATATCTTTTCAAAAACTTGAAATCAGGTTTCAAAATTATTTTACCTTGTAAGAAATATTGCTTCCAAATTTCTGAAAAATGTTGAGAAATATCGAATTGACAGTTTTCTTACATAAAATAAAAACCTAAAAAAAAATTAATAAAAGTTTATAAAAATTGAATTTCGATTCAAATATCTTTTCAAAACTTTGAGATATTGGCTTTAATTTATTTCTATCTTTCAAAAAATCTTGTTGTCACTTCAGTAAAAGTTTGAAAAAAATCGAATAGACACGTTTTTTACAAGAAATTAAAAACCGAACAAAAATTAACAAAAGTTGGTAAAAAATAATTTTGGACTCAAATATCTCTTCAAAAATTTGAAATATTGGTTTCAAACTAATTTTATCTTATAAGAAATATTATTTTCAACATTTGTTAAAATTTTGAAAAAAATCGAATTGACAGTTTTTTTACAAAAAATAAAACTCTAAAAAAACAATACTTAAACTTTTTAAAATTTATTTTCAACTCTAAAAGCTTTTCAAAAATTAAAAATATTGGTTTCAAACTTATTTTATTTCACAAAAATTATTGTTTTCTATACTCAGTAATTTTTATATAAAAATCCAACAGTCCGTTTTTTGGCAAATTTGGTACTTTTTATATTTATTTATTTTTATTTATAATATTTTATAGAGAAACTTTTAAGCAAGACAAATCGACAGACGGGATGGGAAGTTATCAGTGTGGGTCGCACCCCAGCCTCTTTTTTGGAAATGATATCAATCCGTTCTATTCATCGACAACCACCTGACTATTACCGATGATAGCCAGCAATTGCTCAGAGAAATTTGCTGCAGATGTATCATTAAGCAAACTCTCATGTTTGTTGTCAGCTGCAGTTTCTTCCCATAGCGCCATAAATTCGACGATTTGAGGCAAGCGTTTATTTCTTCGGCAGCCGTAGATTTTGTTAATATTGGAAGTGTTTGACGGAAATCTAACTAACTATATATTCTATGTAAGTACAAAAATAAATACCTTAAATGACGGATTATACATTCGTTCTTCGATAATATCTGTCCCAAATGACGTTATTTGGAAAAAACCATTGTATTTTTCGCCACAAAGCAATGAATACAATGGCTTAGGTGGCGGAGTCAACAATGGCAATATCACTTTACTACTAAGGTAGCATAATCCGGTCGTTTCTCGGGATAACTTTAATGCACAACAATACTGGAAAACAACTGCCATTACAAGCTTAAATCATTGCTGCAACCGTATCGAAACGCTGTTCGATTCAAATCAGCACTTGATAAATGTCTTGTTCTGCGTCGCAAATTATCTGTTTGTTTTTGTTGTCTGTTTTTCGCTCGAAGATTTTGCATTTGCCATACGTCCATTGCATAGCTGTTATTTGCGTTTTTTTTATTCAAACGGGAACGGGATAAAGAGTATCCTATGTCTGTCTTCTGGCTCTTGAGTTATAAATAGTGTAACTAACAAGACTTTCTTTTACATACAAACGGATTTTTTAAGAGCTTGAGAACTTTAAAAAAAAAACGCATAAAATTTGCAAAATCTCATCGATTCTTTATTTGAAACGTTAGATTGGTCCATGACATTTACTTTTTGAAGATAATTTCATTTAAATGTTGACCGCGGCTGCGTCTTAGGTGGTCTATTCGGAAAGTCCAATTTTGGGTAACTTTTTCGAGAATTTCGGCCGGAATAGCCCGAATTTCTTCAGAAATGTTGTCTTCCAAAGCTGGAATAGTTGCTGGCTTATTTGTGTAGACTTTAGACTTGACGTAGCCCCACAAAAAATAGTCTAAAGGCGTCAATTCGCATGATCTTGGTGGCCAACTTACCGGTCCATTCCTTGAGATGAATTGTTCTCCGAAGTTTTCCCTCAAAATGGCCATAGAATCGCGAGCTGTGTTTCATGTAGCGCCATCTTGTTGAAACCACATGTCAACCAAGTCCTTGCACGAGCTGTATTTTATACGGTTTTACACCAAGATCTTTGCGTAAAATCTTCCATGTGGTCAAATAACACAAACCCAATTGCTGCGAACTGCGACAAATCGACATTTCACTGTCTTCAGCAACACTCTCAGAAACAGACGCAATATTCTCTTCTGTACGCACTGTACGCATTCGTGTGGTTGGTTTAATGTCCAATAAAGTAAACTGAGTGCGAAACTTAGTCACAATCGCATTAATTGTTTGCTCACTTGGTCGATTATGTAGACCATAAATCGGACGTAAAGCGCGAAACACATTTCGAACCGAACACTGATTTTGGTAATAAAATTCAATGATTTGTAAGCGTTGCTCGTTAGTAAGTCTATTCATGATAAAATGTCAAAGCATACTAAGCATCTTTCTCTTTGACACCATGTCTGAAATCCCGTGTGATCTGTCAAATACTAATGCATGAAAATCCTAACCTCAAAAAAATCACCCTTTACATACATATGTATACATTTCAAATTTAAATTAAAAGTGAATTAATAATTCAAATGAAAATGACGGATAATGGAAGGCATAGTATTTAACAAGCTATTCCGGATTGTATTTAATTGTAGTTGTTGTTTTCGAGTTACAATAAAACTACGGAATACTCACGAAAATACATTTGTATTGTTCTTCTAAAAATTAAGTTATCATAGATTTATCGACTCTAATAATGGGTTGCCAATTCCCATAACATCAACTCAATTATTTTACAAGAATTTTCATATTTAGAATTACGGATCTTACGTTTTAGAAATTAGCATTAATTGGGTGGCGCAACAGTCCGTTTGAGAACTAGGGCCTAGTGACTGATAACTCTCAACCATTAATGTGTGCGAGTAATTTTGTCAGAAATAGAGGGGACCTACAGTTTATATGCCGAATCTGAACGACTAATTTGAGAAAGCACTTTTTCATGACAAGAGTTACTCTTGGAGAATTTGTCAATTCCTCGCAAGAGGCAGTACCCGTGACAAAAACTTTAGGTGGCATAGGCAGGGATCGAACCCAAGACCTCTCACATGACAGTCAAACGCACTAACCATAATGCCACGGGTACTACGAATTTTACGTATAGAGTACTTAAAACTTTGATCCTTAAATAAGTAGGAGCATCAAAAAATCTTTAAACTTATTTTGACCAAAATTAATCTATTCCCAGCTAATAACGATTGTTTGTTAATAGTTATTTGGCTTTTATTTATTTTTGGGATTATTGTTTAATTTCAAGTTAGTAAGAAGTATTTTCTACTTTTATAATCATAGGCCTGGAAAATGAAGTTGTCTCTTTTAAAAAATGTATTTATTTAATATTATATACATTAATAAACTAATAACTAATTTCAAGTTTTTTCGTCTAGAACATGTGAATCGATCCACTGTGGTCGCTCTTTGTAAATATTTCTTTAAATGGCTTAAACAAACGCATTTTCTATGTACAATATTTAGATACTGTACAATGTACATATTTGAGGATGAATATACTTTTTATTTATTTTTAATCGCCTATTTCGTAATTTATGTAGGATTCAAGAGCGTTTTTACCATGCATTTTATTTTGTAATAAATTTAAGTCTGGATTATAATGAACCAGGACCTTTTATTTTTTCTATTTAGCTATGTATGGAGATTATTTAAAGGGATATGTATGTTATGTTGGTAGGTATGTATCTTTATGGTTAGCATTTAGATTAATTCTGTCAATCGATGTTGTTTTTGTTGGTTTATTTTTTTATTTATTTTCAGTTCTTTTTTGTTGTTGTTGTATCTTTCGTCTTCTATTATTTGCTTGAATGTGGTTCAATAAATGTTCAACGGGTTGTTACTAACGTAACGTTCATCATCAATAATCCACATCAGTAGAGCGTAAGGACGAATAACGATGGATTGTTTCTATTTATGTTTCTGTGTCCTTATGCGGTGTGTGTATCTTTTATAACTCTGACGGGATATAAAATAAAAATACCATCGATTGGCCAAAGGAAAAGGGTATTCATATAAAAGGATATCAGAGAGAGAGAAAGAGAGAGAGAGTTAGCAACGAGTAGTGGACTGGACACTCTGAATAGTTTATTTGGATAAAAACTATGTAGAGATAGACAAAAAGGAGAGAGAGATAGATGAACAACAACAACAAAAACATCAAAATCAACAAAACAAAAAAGATGTTGAAAGTCTATGAAAATTGTTGAGCTATGAAATTGAAATAGTTTTTTTTTTTGCTCATCCAGGGTTAATGGGTTTGTGTTCTTATAAGAGTAGGTTTTGGTATCGACGAAACGAAAGGGTTTCGAAACTTCTCTCTGATGTTTGAATAGACTGTTGATTAAACTTGGCCTACCTTACTTCCTACCTCCTCTCTGTGACTCGGCCCGGCCATCAAAATCATTGAATGCCGTTTCATTATCAAGTAGAGGTTTTGAACACAAAATGTCTATTCTGATGCCTCGAACAGATGCCCAAGTGGTTTTTGGTATCATTAACATTAATTTCATTGTTGTGAAATTTGAGACAAATGGTATTAAACTAAGAGCTTTTCAGCACTCAATTTCCACTATGGAGGTTCATTCTTCTTCGTTTAGGTGATTTATGTGGTTCTTTTTTTTAAATATAGGGTATTGCCTAACACTTTTTTGGAAAAAAATATTTATGTTTTGTTTAATAACTTTAAATGTCTTTTTTTAAGACCATTTAAAAATGTGCTTACGTTCTTTTGGTATAACAATAATTGTATGAGGTATAGTAAAAAAAATTACGGTTTGATAGTTTTTCATACTTAAATTTCCCTTAAATATTTGGACGACCAGTCAAAAGCTTAACCTATTCTTTCCCATTTAGTGGCTTTAATTTTTTCATTATTAATTCAATCTCAAAAATTACTGAGAAAACGGAAAAATTAAGAAGAAACCACTACGCAGACATGAAATTTTATGAAACTTTTTACACGATGCTTATAACTTAAAAAAGGAGTATTCAAAATGTATCATTCAAAAATCAAACCTCAGACCTCAAAAATTTCAGTTTTTTTGTCGATATACATATAGTCGAGAAATATTAAATTTGATGAGTAGAATTTTTGGTTAAACTCTGATATTGTAAAAATAAATAGTGTTTTAAAATCTAACAAAATTTTTAAGATATATGGAGAACCAAAAAAGGTATTCCGATCGTACGAACGCACGTACACACAGACAGCTGTCATTAAAAATTTGATTTAGGTTCTAAAGACTTTTAAATATAGAAAAATGTCATAACAATAATTGGAAATTAGGAGCTTATATCATCGAGGCTTGGAGATACGGCAACAGCGCGGCGTTCAGAAAAAAATATAAAAGCATTTAAAAAACGTTAATTGATCTTGAATATCTCGCTAAAAATAAAACTACATATCTACTTTAATGAAATTTTGTTTTGCACAATAATTTTAAATTAAAAAAATTAAACATAAATTTGTTTTATAAAAAAAATATAAATTTTCATCGTTAATATTTTAAGGAAAACAATGAAAACAGAATAATTGTATGCAACAATACATTTTTTGGGAAAACATAACAAAATAAGTACTAAGAATAGTTTCAATAAAGAAATTGACTTCAAGGTTCTTTTTTATTTTGTAAAATGAATTTTGTTAACATCTTGTAAAATTAGTAAACTAATATAATAAAAACTGTTTTGCTGCTCCAGCATTACTTTTTCAATTCTTTTCAAAGTTGTAACAAATAGTTTCTTGAATTAACAATCTTAATTATAAATTACTAACGGCCCGGTACGTGCTTTGCTACTTATAAAAAATGAAAAAGAATTGGGGACTCTTACTATAGTGGGTCTATATAGGTTAGTCTAACACAATGGAGCATAAATAAATAGACAGTTCGGGCTACCAATTTTGGAACAGGCAACATAAAGTTGGCCATGTGAAAAATATGATTCTTCCAATGCCCTTTGGCCTTATTTATGGACATGGAAAATGATAAACACACAGGATATTGTAATCTTTTGAATTCAAATGGTATATCAGTTGGCGGTATAAAACACACTTCTCCATTTGATTTACCAGTTTGTAGCTTCAATAAAATTTGGCTATTACATTTTCACTGCCAATCTTTTCAATTTAATAATTCATTGCCTCATCTTGATTTATAACACTGGTCAATTGATTTATGTGTTGTGACTACACCTGGTAGTTTCGCGTGATATGAATGTTCTGCAGTGCTAAAATGGTGCGTTCTCTCAATCAATCATAATTCAATCAACTCATCTATAGATTGCGCAATTGTACAAAAATTATTCCATGAAGTGATCAATCCCCTGGTACTGTCGATTATTACTGTCGATATTTTGCCGTAACCAAACTCTAACAATTGTTTTGAAAACTCATGGACAGTTGCATCATTATGTAGGTGAATACGCATATTAATGTTCAGTGTCAATTTTTGTACATATCTCCAAAGAACTGATGACTTCAAACAGGCGTTTATTTCATCAGCAGCAGTTTATCGAGGAATGACAAGCAATGTTTGAAGAAAGTCCCCTGACAGCAATATCAGAGCACCACCAAAAAGCTGCTAATTACCGCGTAAATCTTGCATTGTTCGATTAAATGCTTCTATTGATTTTTTATATGCCGCTGTGCCAATGGCGGATCCAAGGGGGGTGGGGGTCGTAGGGGTCATGACCCCCCCCTTGGGAGATAATTTGTTTGCTTTTTCGCAGGATTTCCCTTCAATTCAAAACTAATCGTATTATTATTTATATATATTATTGAATTATTTATATTTTGTTTATGAAAACAACATTTATATTTTACTTCCTTAAACTTTGTTGCTAAAAGTACAACTTTTATGAATCGGATATTCAGCCTTATTTCAAAAAAACAGCACAAATTCATCAACTTTTGACCAATTGACGATCCAGGGGGGGTCACATGAGCCAAAAAGCTTATAACAGTTAAGTTGTATAAGTAAAGATTGCATTTAAAGATTTATTAGTAATTTAACGACGTTCACTAAAAAGTGATTTGCTGTCAAAAAACAACTCAAATTTTGATTTTCGCTCAATTTAGAATTTGAAAAAAACTTTAGTCATGCTTTAAATTACTTTCATAAAATTTGTTTCTAAGAAAAAGAGGAAATATTCCGGTTCTTAAGAAGAAACCTTGAATAAGAGATCATGAATTTTATATTAAGTTGCCTTTGAATCCCTTAAACTCGCCTTCAACTTTACTATTACATTTTTTTGACACACATAAATAGTGATTATTGAAGTAATTTTTAATGCGACATATAGAAACTATATAGCAAGTTTTGCATAAGTAAACAATTTCAAACAAGAGTTTTTATTCAAATATGACATTACGACGGAAGAGAACCGAAAAAAATGGGTACCCCGATTCCTTTCGTCTGTCTGTCTTTCCTGGCCCCTACAGTCCAAACAATTGTGTTGATTGAAATTAAGATTTTCAGCCGATTAGTGTAAGGCGTTTTTTCATTTTTTTAATACGAAAAATAACAGCTGTCCCCACACAAATTTGTTGGTTCATATTAAATTTTGTGTTCTTAGTTTGGCTTCTTTCTACAAGAAAAACATATTTTCGTATTGCTCCAGAAGGGTACCATTCAAAAAACCTAATTTTGATTTTTAATTTTCTCAAGAACTAATGGAACGATTTCAAAATTCTTGTCTTTCTGGGCAAGCTCTTGTCAATAATCAAATCGATGATGATTTTTTATGATAAAATTGTATTTTTTTGATTTTTAATAAAATAAAATACAATATTTTTTGACGAAATTTTAATGTAAAATGTTCATATATTTAAGCTCTTTACTTAGTGCTTATAACAAAAATATTTTTAAGACAAAATTTAAAATGATTTCGAAAAAAAAATAGGTTAATCTAGATTTTTTGACAAATAAAATGGCATTTAAATTTTTGAAAAAAAAACTTATTTTGCAGGTACATTTTTAAATCTTAAAATATAGGAAATATTTTTAAACAGACTTTTTGGAAGAAATTATCAAGTTCTTGCGACCCAGTCGTGCTTTTCATTTCTCACAAAATTGGTTTTCAGTTGAAAACAAAATATTTTAAAAAATTAAATAAATCTACTTTTGAAGTGAATTTGCTTTGGATGCTCTAGAACTGATATTCAAAAATGAACTTTTGTTTTGTTAAATGAATGGCTAAGTGAAAAACATAATAAACTTTTCATATCTATTAATATAAACGCTTTGAAACGTGTAATTTGTGAGTACTACAAAACTTTTCTTCCCAACTTATTTGTTTATTTACCTTACTTTGGTTCAATCTATTTTTTTTAGAGAAATTATGTACTTAAATGCAGCTTTTTCTTTGAATTCAAGGAAGCGTTATAAATAATTTGATAACTAAAGTTGGCATTTAAGCAATTATAAAATTTTGTTAGCATCCTTTACAAAACATTAAAGAACATTTTTAAGCGGTGAGTAAAAACTCATCTAAGGGTGTGACCCCCCCCCCCTGTTGAAAAGTCTGGATCCGCCCTTGCACTGTGCACTCATCCCATAAAGTAACTGACGTTAATCGCAGAACTTTTGCCATAGCAGAATTTCTCGAAATATTGCAAGTTAGAGTTTCAATCACCTGTACATTCAATGGCATTAATTCAAAGTGTGCAGTCCGATCACCTTCTAATAATGTAGCAGCAATTGCAGAAGATGCAAGTGCCAATGCAATGTTTCTGTTCCGATCGAAAATTTGCTAATATCAGTGATACAACAATGGTTTTACCCGTACCACCAGGTGCATCTAAGAAACGTCATTATTGGAAACGGCTTGCATGATTGTGTCATAAACATGTTTTTGTTGAATATTCAATTTGGTTATATTCGATTGTAAAAATAATAATAAATTCATTAGAATTGAACTCCTGATCACATACTGAAAATAGTTAAATTATTCACCTGTTCATGGTTCAATCATTGGTATATTGATAGGTTAGACATCGTCACCTTTAAAATGCAATATTGGGTATTTTAATGCATCGTAACTATGATGCAGTTCCGAAACACGAAGCAATTGATCATTTCTGCGATGAAGTACAACATCACGGGATTGAAACTGATCATAAAGAATACAAATTGCAACCTCATCAATTGTTGGTGCATTGAATCGTCTTGCATGTTCTCCAATTTTGTGATTATCAGATTGCATACGATCAAGAGCAATTTTGAACAATTGAACTAATGCGTTATGCTGATGGAAAAACCTTTGTACTTTACGAATAATTTCTCGTCTTGTATTTGAAACAATTTTACAACGTTCATCCAATTCACGATTTTCATCACTAATAAAAAATTGATGATCGGGGTATGTCAATAACGAACCAGCTTGATGATAAATCTAGCCCTGAATATGTAACATGTATGCAGTTTTGCTAGATATCGAATCAGAATTTTTAAGACTTTATGATCTAGATTGATATAAACATGGAACAATCCTGTTGAGGTATTTACCTTAAAAGTCGGCATAAAATTATCTCTAATGATTTTAGTAGCACCAAAAGAAGTTATTTGAAATGCCAAATTGGATTGTTGAATATTACTCAAAAACGACTTCGACGTTTGAGATGTCCCAAAAATAAATAAATACAATGGTTCGGGTGGATTTTCTTATGTTGGCAATAACTTTAAAATATTTTGGAAAATATAAACACAACAAAGCAATAGATATCGCTGATAAAATGAAATGACTTATGATCACAACAAATTTGTTTGACAGATCTAACGTCACTTTTTTGTCTTCGATTGGTTTGCCAAATGTATAAATTGTATGTATATCGGAGTATAGAAAGATGTTGAATATACACTTTTTTAAATTTTCTCTGCTCACAAATCTTCTCTGGACTTCCACAAATAATTCAAGACAAAAGGAGGCAAATCGGTAAAGGCATTGTTAAGTTATATATACATATAGAGATAGATAATTTATGACGGGTTATTGATTTTGTAATTTCAAAAGTACCTATAGGGCTGGAATTCGACATCTTTCAAACTAAGTTATCAAACCAATTTTTGTTGACCTTTAAGAAAATGGATCGCTTAACTATCGCACAACGCATACAAATAATGAACAGCTGCTTCAAAAATTGTTATTCTAAAACCGCCAAATATCGTGCTTTAAGAAGAGGTTATGGTTTACATAATCGTCGAACTACGCAAGCAATTGGTGAAATTGTGAAGAAATTTAAAGAGACTGGATTGATTAAAGATAACGTAAGGCCTATTGGTTTGCTCGTGCTGAAAATATTGCTGCTGTAAGTGAAAATGCGACCGAAGACCCGAATGTGTCGATTCCTAATCGTTCTCAGGAATTAGAACTGTCTTACGGCACATAATGGCAAATTTGCATTGTCATCTATACCTTCATCCATGTAAAGCCCAGCTCGCACAACAACTGAAGCCAGTTGACCATCCACAAATTCGCATCGTAGAAACATCGAATGAGTGTTTGACCAAACAGTCTGTGAACGGCGATATTTGGAACACAAATTTTTTCCGCGACGAAGCACATATCTTACTCGGTGGGTCCGGAGGAGTAATTGGACTTTAGTTCTTCGAAAACGACGATGGAACGACTGCCACCGACAATTCGGAGCGTTATGGTTATATGATAATGGAATTTTTTGCCTGCCTTTGAGGAATACGTTTTAGAGAGCATGTGGTTTCAACAACACGGTCCCTTATGCCACACAATTCGAGCGAACATGGCTTTATTGCAAAAAAAATTTCCTGGTCGCGTAATTTTTCGTCATGGCAATATCAACTGGCCACCAGGACCATGACTCTTCAGCACTTATAAACCAACATTCGTTATGCAATGGCCAAGATACGGCGCTGTGGCCTTGTATTTATCAAAAAGTGGTCGAAAATCACTTCAAAAGAATCTATACTTGCAACGATTAGCGTGGGGTCATTTAAATAAATTAGTGTTTCACACATAATATCAACATTTAATATTTATAATAAAACAGAAATATCATAAAAAAAGAATTTTATTTGTGCTTTATTTACGTTTACTTTTGAAACCGCATAATGGATAATCCTATACTTGTGGTTAGTTTAGCTTCAACTTCTTTTTATTTGGCTTTTTTAAGTCTATGCATAACTTATTACATTGTGTTTTTTAAAAAAAAAGTTTATTAATTTAATATGCACCAATTAAAAAAACGGAACATTCTTAACCCTCCTTTACGTCATAGGGTCTAAATGTACCCTAAGGCATGTTTAAACACTCATATCATTTTTTTATTTCTATGGGTCAAAGATCAGTCAACGAAATTCTATAAGTCTAATGTGTTTTTATGAACACTGAACTTCTACAAAATTGTTTGCGATTTTTTCTTTAAATAATACACCTATCATGATGTAACTTTTTACCCCACTATAGAATTTCTAAGAAAAAAAAACCTATTTTGGTATTTCAATAAGAATATTTAGATAAAGAATTCTACTATGAAGTTAAAGAAGAAGAAAGCTCTACATCACATATGTTATTTTTAAAGCGATGGCAATAATATCTTCCGAACATAGCAGGCGTGGTTTGTGTCTCTTTTTCTCTTGAAAAAAGGTAACATCTACCTCTTTTTCGAAGGAAGTCTCTTGGTGGTGACTGTTTACAAGACCGCATGATTTCTCCCCATAAGGCAAAGGGCATATTATATAAGTCACTAACCCTGTTATTTCCAATAATTTATTTTTTAAAAATAGTCGAAACACGATTTTGCATTTACAACCAAAATTATTAATTGTAATTGAATAACAAACTATAAACAGTGGTTTTTGTATACGCATAAATGTAACAACTCAAGATCATGATAACCCAGTTCAAGGTTTATAAGGGATTGACCTTTTTTTACAGGTTATTAACAAGGAAAAACCCGAAACTAATATCGAGGGAAGATCTGCGAGAACTTTTAAACTTATTACACTTCATGTCAGTTTTGAAGTCATCCAAATTTTAGAATATATTTTTAAACACCTTCAAAATTAATTGTCTATTAAAGATTTAGCTAACGATTCATAAATAAGTTAGAAAACTTAAAACTGTATAATATATTAATAATACCTCACCTATACTTACATTCTCATAAACAAATGGTAACCCGTGGCGTATTAGTACTTTTTTAAGATCAAATATCTTTTTTTCCTGCAACTTGTTGAACTTGTTTAAATTTCAACTTATTATTTCAAGTAATTTAAATCCTGACAATCTGCTTAAAACATCTTGACATTAATCATTTTGATGTAAGATAATTTCAGCCTTGACTTTTTTCATTGTAAATTTGTCAGATGCAGGACATTAAGAAACTGAAACATTTGAAACTTAATGAAAAATTAAATCCAAATTAAAATTTACTCAGAATTCAATTTAACGTTGTATGTATGTACATTGTATTTATTGATGGTGTGTATTACATTTTTGGATAAATCCCCTGCTGCTTAAGTTTACCGCACATATAATTAATTTGAAATTCACTAAGGACCATTTATGTAGACATATATACAGTACATACCTCAAAGCTTAAGGAAACAAGCATGGAAGTCAATCAATTTCGAACATCATTATTTTAATTAATTGTCATTCCTTTAGAGAATATATCAAAACTTTCACAAAAATAGAAACAAGAAGATACATCAATACATAAAACATTTTCTCACGTTTACGTATACAATTATATAAGTGTGTATGGATGTTGCATGTTTGTATAGAGGTACCTACAACAAAAAACAAAGTTTCTTTTTGTTCCTGAAAAGTCATCAATTATTTATGTGTGATGTCTTTGAGCAAGCGAAACAGTTATTCACTTTAGTCACATTTTTTTTTTTTAATTAAAGGATTCCTTCCAGCACAGGATATCCAATTAACTTCAACAAAATCGATCGATTATATGAAGGTATATGGATATAGTTTGGAATATATACATATATAGAAGAATGAAGTAGTTTTAAAATGCACACTAGATTCTATACTTTTCCCGAGGTCCTTGCTACAATTTTTGCCCAACTAGACAAACGATGTGTTGATATTGTATATATGGTTACCACTTTGATGATTCTTATCTATTCTAAACATTTTTATTTTTTTTTATGATCTAGCACAGCCTTTCATTATTTTATGTAAAATACATATAATTTTGTTTAGTAAAAAAATTATTAAGTAAAATTGTTTTCTCCTCATTTTCAATTTCCATAAGTAAACGAAATCTATGATATTATTTTCTATGGTAGCTTGGAGAGTAAAACAAGTCGGATGTAACTAATGAATATGCCTATTCATTGTCTTAATATCGTTTAAAATTTAAGGGTTAACGATCGGAACCTTTCGAGCTTTTTTCGGCGAAAAATCGTTGATGATTTCATTTAAATCCAGTTCTTGCAGTAAATCGCTTTCAATGCTAAGGAGAGAAATCTAAGATAAGCCGTTTGCTCCCATCGTGATTCGAAGCCTATTTTTTTATAATTTAATACATTTTTGAAAATCAGCAATTTGTTACCATTAAAACCAAATACATTCTTAATGCAATTTCGAGGTTTGGGAATGTACATCTGAAATTTTGATTTTTGAGAATTTGGTAGTAAAAAAGTTGCAGCGATTGATCTGTTCCATAGTATTTTTCCTTTTTGTAAGAGTCAACCAAAGACACAAATTGAACCAACTCATAACCAAAACTAGGCTCTTAATCATCCGGACACACTTTCACCAATGCCTCTGTTGCAGCGTGAAAATTTCCAGCTTCATATTCATGCAATCTTTCAGTAAGAGAAATGGATAGTTCGTCAATCACTGGAATGAAGACGGATACTTTGTGTATTTCCTTGTGTGATTTGCGGCCTATGCTTTCCCGTAATCGAGCGGACTCAAACTCACATTTTTCGTTCTGGTGCGGGTTTGTACATATTCATCAGTATGGGATATTTTTTTGGCTGCTTCCTCGCATTTATCAAAATCATTTCGTGTGGATTCCATGATTTCAACGAATCTAGTGCACGCATTGCCGATTCAAAAATCATATTCGAGTCTTGCAACATCTTGCTTGTAGCGTTGAATCGCTCCAAGAAATCTTTCCAAAATAATGCAAACAAAGCGGTTTCGAGACCAATTATCTTCTGTAGAAGGTGCGTTCCTTCATTCCTCACGATGTCTTTTTGCTCTTTATTCGAAGATATGCTGGTTAGAGCTTCTTCGATTTCCAAATAACCGTTGACTAGGGCTTTCGTAGCTTCAGCTCGACAAGACCAACGAGTGTCGCTGAGCTCTTTCAAGACTAAAAACTGTCCGCTTTTCTTCTCCGATAATTTCTCAATCAGAATTCAGTGCCACTCTGTATTGGCTGTGAAAAGCGTGTACAAATTCTGCACGAGATCAAAAATTGAATAGCCGATGGACAAATTACCAATTAGTCAATAATCATTGATTTTTCCAGGAATTGAAGAACAAAGATTCTTCATATACAGCAATCAATTTATATAATTTATAAAAGAAAATTGTGGAGGCACGGAATCGAATACCCAACCTCCGAGGTTGCGGGCAAGTACCACCCCACTTAGCCATTAACCGATTGGGGTACTCCCCAAGAAAGGTAGTGAATTGGAAGTGCTTCTTATCAGGGCTATTTGAAGTTTTGATATTTCACTGATTGCTTGATTTGAGTGAAAAAATATAGATCAATTATTTCTGTTATTTAAAATTAATATAATTAAATATTCATGTATGTACAAAGTACCTAAATCCGCTCAAAAAGATTATCCTCCATGGAACTCCTATTTTGTTTTTAAATTTTCTCGAGAACTAATTCACCGATTTCAATAATACTGTCTTTATAATATATTTAATGTTCAAAATAGCCATATTTTTATTTAGATTTAAAAAATATATCGAAAGTTTGTCGTTATTCCTTGCAAAAAATATAAAACTCATATTATTAGCTCTAAATACCTGCATATTTAAATCATTTTTATAATCGAATTTTATTTTTAAATAAAAACATCGAAAAATTAAAATTTTTATTGAGAAATCAAAGGGTATTTAAGTGTTTGAAAACAGTTTCAAAAAAGAAATAAAAATTATATGATCAATTTATATAATATAGACTGTTGATCATACAGAATTCTGAAATTCAACTCACTGAGGTTCCCAAATCAGTCTTCTTTAGAAAGAAAAAATTTGTTTTTATTCATTCTAAAAACACGTAAAAGTTAAACCATTATAACGGTTTGTTTTTCATGTCTTTTCAACTACAAAATCTTTTAGTGATTTCTTCCACTTTTTTAGCAGACCGATGCTTGATTTTTTTCTGATAACAATATTTTTCTGGATTTTAACAATAGTAAAAAAGAGGCTGATAGCTTCCCATCCCGTCTGTCAATTTGTGTTGCTTAAAAGTTTATAGGTTTTCGTGTTGGGTTAAAAAAGTCGTTAGTTGAATTATTCTTACAAATTTCAAAATTACCAATATTATTTTTCATATAAAGAAATAGTTTAGTTTGAAAATCTAGTTTTGTTAAGTGGATTTTTAATCGAAAACAATTTTGTACCAATTTTAGTAGCATTTCTTAAATTTTTACAAATTGGATGAATAAAATTAATTTGAGCGATATCAAGAATCGAACATCAATTTTTACCAAATGTGCGTACTTTTTTGTGGATTTAATTTTGTTTATGAAAAAACGGAATGAAAGATTTGTATAAAAACTACTGAGTATCGAAAACAATGCTTAACATGGAATAAAAAAGTTTAAAGACGATAAAGATAAAGATATTTTTAATATATTTGAAAAGCTATTTGAATTGAAAGTAAATTTTTGCCAAGTTCTAGTATTGTTTTTTATTATTTGTAAAAAAAACTATCGATTCGATTTTTCTTAAAATTTAACCGAATTTTGACAATTGAATTTTTAAAGATAAAAAACAGTTTAGAGCCAATATCTCAAAGTTCTAAAAAGATATTTTAGTCGAAAATCTATTTTTACCAACTTTTGTTAAATTTCTTTTAGGTTTTTTGTTTTTCGTAAAAGAACTGTCAAATCGATTTTTCTCAAAATTTAAGTGAATTTTTAAAAGCCAATAACTCAAAATTGTGAAAAGATATTTGTCAAAATTCAACTTTTATCATTTCTTATAATTTTGTTCAGGTTTTTATTTTTTGTAAAAAAAAACTGCCAATTCGATTTTTCTCAAAATTTGAATGAGTGTTGACAACAACATTTTCTTAAAAATTAAAAGTAGTTTAAAACCAATATCTCAAAGTTTTGAAAATATATTTGAGTCGAAAATCAATTTTTACACCTTTTATTAATTTTCTTGTTTAGGTTTTTATTTTTTGTAAGAAAACTTCCATTTCGATTTTTCTCAAAATTTTTCAACTTTTATAAATTTTTTGGTTTAGGTTTTTATTTTTTGTAAACAAAGCTGACAATTAGATTTTTCTCAAAATTTTACCAGATGTTAAAAACGATATTATTCGATGCACAAAATTATTTTGGAGATGTAATCATTTTTTATTCGTAAGTTTTTCGAGGTGACAGATTTTTTTTTTCAGTTTATTTGATTTATAAGAAAACCGTTAATTGATTTTTTTTCCAAAAATATAATTGTTTGGTATCACGTTACAAAATTTTATATACAATTCAATTCAAGTCTCTGGCCTTTTTGATTCGTAGAATAAGATTTTTGAAGCAAAAAAAAAGAATTAAATTAAAATAGTAGTTGTGGTTATTTTCAATTTTCTCAAAAACTAAAAGACATAAAATCATCTAGTTTTCAGTTTTCGATCAAAAATAAATAAGGGCAATGTATTCTAAAAAAAAAAATTGTAGATAATCTAAAAGTTTTGAAATATTACACTCTAAACCATATTTTTAACTTTTTTTTTGACCAAATTTTGAGTTTAAAACAGTGTTTTTCGCAAACTATGCATAGTTTTGACTTGATTTAAAAACAAGCTACTAGACACAAGTGTTGGCTTTAAAAAAAGGTATAATACTTAATTGTAGGTATTACCGTTATTTTTTAATTTTTTTTTTCCATTTAAAGTACATGTTTTTTTAAATTGCCCCTACCGCCTAAACGGGGGGAGATAGACCCCCCCCCTCCCATAGTAAAAAATGCTTGTATTAAGCCCCTCTACCAAAAACCGTTATTATATCTCGGCGCCAAAGTTATCGTACTCGTGCCAAATTTTTAATTCAAACTATTTCCTCATTTGCAAAATATTGTTTTAAATTTTCAGTAATTTTTATAAATATTCAACTGACAAATTTGTTAAACAAATTTCTAAACAAAAACAACTCATTTTTCAACTCAAGTATTAGGAGAATGACTTTGAATTTTATTAATATGGCCACCAATTCACGACACAAAATAACTGCGCAAACTGAAATTTTACTCAAGACGGTTTGCGCACAGTTCTCAGTTTAAAAAAGTTTTCGTTCTTTGAACATGAGTTCAAAATTAGCTCTTTATATATATATATTGCTTGCTATTGCAATAAAAAAAATGAAATTTCAGTGCAAAAAAAGATCATAGGCTTTACGTTTCATTGTCCTGTTGCTATATTCCGGGCTTTTTATTTTCCATAGAGCCGATTGTTCTTTATAAAGTTCGAGGAACTCGCTCCAGAACTTTTGTTCATCAGCCATTATAAAAAAAAAAACAATGTTTTATCGTAAATAAAATTTTTATAATGAGCAGTTGCACAGTTTTTGACATTCACGACACAAATAACTGCACAAATTTAAGACTTGAGCAAAAATATCAAAATTGATTTAATTTTTACCCAGTTAACTGCACAAACCGCTCAAACAACCCCATTCACAACACAACTAAACTGCGCAAACCCCAGTTATTTTGTGTCGTGAATTTGCGGCCTATCGCACAAAATATTGTTATGAACATTTTGTTAAAGTTTTATCAAGACCAATCGACATACGTAATGGGAAGTTATCAGTGTGGCATTCCAGCCTCTTTTTTAATTTTGTAATATTAAACATTTTAAAGAAAAAATGTGTATATTTTTATATATTTATTTATTTAGTATAATTATAAATTTGTTAGTGAAGTTAAAGCTTCGTTGATAGTTAAATTTAAAATTATCAAAAAAAAAGTATGTCAATTTTTTTTTCAAAGATCCATAAATCTATTACGGTTTTTGAATTGTAGAATTAAAATGAAAAAGGTTTATGTTGAACTTTTCCACTGAATGTTCTTATATTTAATTTTTTAATGGAGTTATTTTTGTATGAATTTTTTTAACGATATGTTTGTGGTCCAAATTTGGTATCTAGTTTTTGAATCTTGTGTCTAGAAGTACTTTGTTTTCAAAATTAAAACAATTAAGGCTTCTTTAGTAAATTTAATACCTATCTTAAGCAAACATAACTTCATTCTCAGTGCAACAATAAGATTTTTTTTTTTCCTTTTACAACATTCAATATCCCTATGACTTCTTTCGACTCTTGGTTATCATGAATAATCGAACGCTTTAACCGAATTTCCTAAACATGTTATTCTTGGGAGGGGTTTTCTGGTAAAAATTTAATCACCTCCCAACCTCTAAAGGAAACACCTATTCACATCATTTTTTTTAAATCTCTTTTGTATTTTAATTTTAAATTGATTAAATTAACGACTGTACCAATTTCGATAATTACAACATGCATGTTCTTCAACAGTTTCTTCATTAAAAGTATTTCAATTATTTTTTTAATGTTTTGAAAATAATTGTATTATAGGTACATTTAAGAAATAAATACTACAGTATGGCCATACTCTCTCTCATCGTCTTGGGATGCTTATGGACAAAAATGAAAGGATCGTGGAGAACTTTGGACGGAATACTTAGGGTCAATTCCAGCTTCAATTACACGGTATAATTTCATGAATTGATTATTATGACCTAAAACCCTATTTTTCAACTATGAAAAGACCTTGAATTAGTTTTGAAATATTGTTGAGTAAACTTGAGTAACTATTATATTCTCTTTTAACATTTGGAATTAAAAAGTGCGGCAACCACGTTAGCGTAGAACTGACAGAAACAAAAAAAAACTAAACGAGTTGAACATTAATAATCATTTTAGAGTTCCCAATGAAAAAGTAAAATAATACTACCACCTATACATATTTATATTCCATTTATATGTATATGAAGACGTGGAATTTACGTAACATGCAACAATTTCCATCAGCTTACACAAGCATTATAAAAATTACTCTACAACTTTTAAGTAGAACTTATTGCTTTCGAACTTGAGCCATCAATGAATAAATCAAATTTAAAATTCAGATCACACAAACTCTGAAAACATGCAAGAGATACAAAAATAAATTTACTTTTAATTTAGATACACGAGATGCATTTTGATATTTAAGATAACATAAAAATGGAGATGACAAAATGGGACAATTTTGACTTGAATTTAAGAAACATTTAATTTCCCATAAAATCACACTCCGGTCAGAGATTGCCAGAGGGGATATTCAGATATATTAAAAATTGCTCTGGCAGTATATTCAAATCCAATATTGGAAAACTTTCATTATTATTTAACAAAAAAAAGGACCGTGTCTTAGATTTTAGAATTTGATTTAGTTAAATCACAAATAAGGTACCTTATTTTTAGGATTTCCTTATTTAAAAGCAAATTGTTTTTATTTGATTTGAAAAAGAAGAAAACGACGAAACAAAAAAGAAACCTTTTAGGCTTAGCAAAATAATGTTGTTAAAGGATTTCAAAAATTGATAAGGACTATCCCTTTGAAAAGAAACCGTGTGTTTATATGGAGTTTTTTTATTTTTCGAAAGAGTGAATATATTTAAAATACATTCAAATGCAAATCACAAAATCATTATATGAGAATAAATATGCGCATTTTTTAAACATTGTATTTTATATAACATTTCGTCTGATATTTTGTAGCTGTAAATTATGGTTATTGAATATTGGAATTCTCCTAAAAACATGTTGATAAAGTCTGGATTTTATTATGCAGCTCCATTATGTTGGCTTAGCATAGAAAAGGATACAATCTGCACCTTATAGGATGCGGAGCAAAATCAAAAATTAAATCTGATAAAATTTCAGTTTGGTTCGATATTAACAACAATTTGGGTTGTTAAAAGCAGAAAAACTAAGCCATCATATTTAAATTTTATACAAAAATAACTTAAAGATAAGTAATACATACCAGGGTAAAATTTTAGCAATTTTAAAGAAAGTATTCAACTTTTTTTCTACAAATTCCCATTTTAAAATGTTTAATTTTAATTTCAAGAACATTTTCCGAAAAATTTAGTTTCAGTTGTGAATTAAGGTTACGTTATTCATTCTTAAATAAAAACTCATTATAGAGCTTAGATAGTACAACACCCCTCAATCGAATTTTTCATAGTACCTAATGTTTTGGTATTATTGTAATACTTATTGAAGTACTTAGAAAAGTGAATTTAAAATTTAAAATCAATATTTTGACCGAGTATCAAGCTACGTATCGTAACAAGTACTCAACAGATCTTCATTTGGACTTGTCTTATGCATCTTCAATTGAGTTAAAAGAAGAAACTATATGCCTTGTTTTGATTTAAAAGCTTTATTTGGCAACGTAAATAAAAAAAAACCCTTTCTTGCAAGTTGACTACACCGCAAAAATGATAAAATTTCTAAAGTTAATCACGAAGACGCTACAGCCGCTGTCTGGGATGGCAAAAATAAAGCTAAAGGTGTTAAACAAGGCTGTGTTATGAGTGTACTTCTTTAATCCTATTTTTGAACGGCTTGCATACTCTAAACGGCACATTCTTACAATTTTATTAATTACTGCGTCAAATGGAGTTTAACAATCAATCTATAAAAGTCAGAAATATTTTTCTTTCGAAATGGGGACCGGAGAGCATCCCAAGAAAAAAGGGTTTTCGGTGGTGTGTAGATAACTGTTCACAAATAATATAAATGTCTTTGAGTTATTTTAAAGTACAACATGTCTTGGATGGAACACCTTAAAAATGGATTAAGTATATCGATTCTATAAATTATGCATGGTGTCTTTTTCTAAGAAATACAATTATTTGATATTCAGCTAAATTCAACATCAATGAAGCGTAAAACACTTTGAAATATGACTTCCAAAATTGTTCCTTAGAACTTTAAAATTGTTTTTTTTTTTATTATTTGTATCCAGAGTTATGGAGCTACTGAATAATAGACTTCTCAAAATCCTTTTTAAATTTTTATTTGTAAGAACATCTACATCTACTGGGGGTGTTTTTTTTCAAAAATATCAATTGAACACCCCTTCACACTAAATTTATTTCAGATAAGTAACTCACAAATGGTCCTGCTAAGAATACTAAGAAAAAAATATTGGAGTGTGTTCATAAGCAGTCGCAATTCCATGATGATTACAGCAGCTTATCCTATGCTAAGGTCCTAAATTACTTTTTGGATTCGAATCTACAAGAAAATATTAGACTCATTCTCAAAACACGAAGTGGGTTGCTCAATTTAAATGCAAGGTTATTCCAATTGAACCATTGGTTTATGTACAATGTGCAACTTCGACGCAACCACTTTATTGGATTCTGTCCCATATTCATAACCAGAAACCATAAAATTTTTTTAAATGGTCCAAACTATAAATATCGACATCAAATAATGAAATAATTATTTTAACCATCAACACTATTTTTATATATTTAAACATAAATTATTTATTGTTGTATGTGTTTGACCAATTCTTTTTTAATACTTATTTATTGTGTTTTATTAGGCTCTTTTGGCTCTATTCCATTCTTTTACCCAACGTTTCGTAAGAATTCCTTACTTCTTCAGGGGATTTTTTTGTTCTTTATTCAATACTTGTATTCAATCACATTATAATTGTTAAAACTCCATATTGCATCCTCCCGACAGCACTGACATCATTTTTATATTGTAATTGTTATTTATTTTAAATTTGTGTCAGTGCTGTCGGGAGGATGCAATATGGAGTTTTAACAATTATAATGTGATTGAATACAAGTATTGAATAAAGAACAAAAAAATCCCCTGAAGAAGTAAGGAATTCTTACGAAACGTTGGGTAAAAGAATGGAATAGTTTTTTATTTATTTATTCGCATTCCAAAAAACAAAAAGACCAAAAGAGCCTAATAAAACACAATAAATAAATTATTTATTACTACCGCTATTATTACTATCCTATAATTTTTTTTTGTTCGTTACTTGAGTAACGGTTTTCCTTTAACAGATTTTCAAAAATCAGCAAAAGATCAGAAATAAAACTATTGGTTTGGTAAACTAATTCTTGCACCTTATTTAATAAAATAAATTGCGAGGTGCTACATTCCGTTGAGAACTAGGGCCTAGTGACTTATAATTCTCAATCATTTCTGTGTGCGAGTACAGTTGTCAGGGATAAAGGGGACCTACAGTTTATATGCCGAAGCCAAACGGCTAATTTGAGAAAACACTTTTCATGACAAGAATTACTTTTGGAGAACTTTTCAATTCCTTGCAAGAGGCACTACCCGTGAACAAAACTTTAGATGGCACAGGCAGGGATCGAATCCAAGACCTTTAGCATGACAGTCCAACGCACTAACTATCATGCCATTGGTACTACGCAACTCAGTTGTTTTCAAAAAAAATTTCAAAAAACTTGTTTTGACTATAAGAACGTAACGTTTAGGAAACTTAAAACTTTAAGAATAACATAAGTGGGTTGAGGTCTCGTTTTCATTGAGATACATCGATGATGAAGAATAAAAGTGATAAAAATTGTTTTTCACTTATTTCTGCAAAATTATGAATTTTGAATAAGATCAACATAATTTAGTACAAAATTTGTGTTTTGAAAACATTTTGTTGATCCAAAGCAAAATATAAAAGTAATAGACAGACAAACATTTAATATTTTCTTAAAATTGTCTTTAGTGCAAAACTCTATTGTTCTATGGTCGCAAAATGTTTATCTTCTAGAAAAAATTTCTCACCTTTCAAGCTTTTATAAATAAACATTTGAAGTTAGTTTTTAAAGCAGTTTTATAATTTAAACTTCAAATTTCTTTACAGTTTTTTTTAACCGTTTAAGTTAGGTCTTTCGTACAGGATTATGAGTTTTTCAAAAATGTATAAACTGAATAATTAATTTAAAAAAACCATCATAAATTCTATTGAATAATAAATAGTTTCTTGAATTTACATTGGCTTAAAACGACTAATAGTTGAAAAATTTTAAAAATTGGTATTTCAAAAACATAAAGGTCTGTAGCACAACTACATATGAAAAATAATGGTTACGCACTTTGACTCATACATGTATAGCTGTTAAGCAAGCTTCGTAATATAGGATTTTACGCAATTGGCCATTAATTTAATGTCATATAGAAAACCCATTAAAATCGAATATGTTGAAATGCCAAACATTTTAGAGTGCTTATGTATTGAAATGCATACATATATATGCAGGTATCAAATGACTACACAAATTTATAGAGACCTAGAAAAGTACAACATTTTATTGGCAACACATTATTCTTTTATGGTTTTGTAATGCATACATTTTCCTAAATATAAAATATCTATTCCATTATTAGAAATGTTGGCTTTTGAATATTATTTTGAAATATTATTAGTAACTCGTAAATCAAGGAAAACAAACCTTCATACATTGTTTAATTGAGTGTAAAATACGTGTTTGCATTACTTTTTTGATATCACTATCAACACAAACAAATGAACAGAAATATTTTCCTAGTTAAACTTTTTAGAATTATAATTGGATATAATTTTATAGCATAAAAAACGAGAAATTATTATTTTGTGTGTACCAAATTACCAGCATTTAGCTTGTTCTTATCCATAGGAGTTAGCTAAAATAAGCTATCAAGAAATCAAAAAAAAAAAAAAAACAAGTTAAAAATATCAAATGAACAAAAAAGACGAAATTTTTTAACGTTGTTGGGTATATGAACGTATTATGATTCCAGGATGTGTACACGTATGGATCGTTCGCCGTAGGTACTGTTGATCAAAAATATATACAATATACAAATCTGATCTTAGGATATTTTTCTAAGAGTTTTAGATTGATGAAAAATTTGTAAAATTTAATCGAAAATTTCGTATTGTAAAAAGGAAGAACATTATTTATTATTATATTTCAATCGTTAAGAGTAACGTCTCTAAAACAAAAAAACATTCTTTTAGAATATTCTTTTCACAGTTGTGCACCTCAATTGTGGAAACTGGAAATACAATTATTTCCAATAATTTCATTCACTTACTCGAATATAGAAAAAGTAGAATTTTCATACATTTATTCTTCTTTTAGAACTTGGGGCCTGTTCAGTTTCGAAAAAAGAGCCTGGGATAACTTCCAGCACTAACTAACAGCACGTCTGTCGATTTGTCTTGCTTAAAAGTTTGTGGGTTTTGTGTTGGGTTAAACAAATTATCAGTTAAATTATTCTTAAAAATTGTAAAATAGTTTAATTTGAAAATCTAGTTTTGTTAAATAGATTTTAAGTCGAACATTTTTTTTACCAATTTCTTAAATTTTTACAAATTGAATGAATGAAATTAATTTGTGATATTTCAAGAACCGAACATCAAGTTTTACCGAATTTGCGTACTATCTCTTGTAGATTTTATATTTTTATGAAAAAACGGAGTGTTAGATTTTTATAAAAAAAACTAGTGAATATCGAAAACAATATTTTCTATGACATAAAACAAGTTTGAAGATAATATTATCAATTTTTGTAAATCTATTTGAGCCGAAAGTAAATTTTTAAATAGTTTTAGTACTGTTTTTTCTAGATTTTTATTTTTTGTAAAAACAACTCTCAATTCAATTTTTATCAACATTTTTCCGAATGCTGAAAACAATAATTCTTATAAGTTTAAGTTAATTGGAAGCCATAATCTCAAAGTTTAGAAAACATATTTGAGTCGAAAAAGCAATTTTTGCTTACTTTGAGTAACGTTTATTTAGGTTCTTATTTTTGTATAAAAAAAAAATTGTCAACTCGATTTTTCTCAAAATCTGACCAGATGTTAAAAGTTTTATTTTTCGTACAAAATTGTTTTGGAGATAAAATCATTTTATATTCTCAAAATTTTTCGAGTTGACAATTTTTTTTTTCAGTTTAATTCAAGTCTCTTGAGTTTTTGGTTCGTAAAATATTTAGGGTTAAACAAAATGTTTACCTATTTTTTAAACTGTTATTCTGAAAAAAAAAACGAACACGCAATTTTCTTGAGAGCCCTTTCTGAACCTTCCTGCCTTTTTATCTGTATAACAAAATTTATTTGAAGTCGATATCTCTTCTGGTTCTTGAACTATGGACAACGAAAAAAACGTCGCGAACGTACGGACTTACGAACAGACATCTTTCTAAGAATCTTTTATTTCAACTCTAGGACCTTGAAACGTTGAGAAATGTCAACATTTTCAATTCGACAAATCGGACCCATTACAATAACTTCCTATGGCAAGTTAATTAAAAAAAGTTATAATTTAAGTAGAACAATTTGAGAATAATTTTTTGCTAAAATTGCAATCTTTTTTGCATTATACTGCTCAAGTTAGTTAAAGAACGCAATCTTCCGAGAATGCAATAATTTCAAATCATTTGTTGAATTTAACTTTAGGATTGCATTCATTGAATTCATCTAAAGATTGACCTTAAAAGACTACCAACATTATGTTTTCAACAATTTTATAGCATTCAATATTTCTATTTCCATTCTTTTGAAGTCATTGCATTAGTGAAAATCGTATGGATTTTTTATAATCCATATTCCTTATTTACAATATTTAGTTGAATTATAGAAATGTTAATAATAAAACAGTTGTTTTCAAATCCCATGGAAAAATATTGCTATCGGTTCAATTTGTCGAATTGAAACTTTTAACATTAAACATTTCTCGAGGTTTCAATTTCCTTAGAATCTAAACAAAAGATTTTTAAATAGATGTATGTGCGTGTGTTTGTACGCACGTTTGTACGTTCGTAAGTTAAGGAAGCTTTTTTCGTCTACCATATCTCAAGAACCAGAAGTGATATCGACTTCAAAGAAATTTTGTTTTACAGCTATTAACACAGAAAGGACTCTCAAAAAATGTGGGTGATTTTAGCAATCCAAACAATGAAACATTGCACTTTTGATAATCAAATATTGTTAAGGCAATATAGAGGCTTATTCAGAAAAAAAAATCATTGAAATCAGTTCATAAGTTGCTGAGAAAATTAAAAAACAAAATAACGGTTCTCTGAGCGGTACCATTCCTCAGCAAAACAAGAATATGTTTTTCTTATTAAAAGAAGCCAAGTTAAAAAATAAAATTTTAGAGAAAATTAAAAAAAAATCTATCGGTTTGTATTTGAGAAAATTCAAATTTTCGTTTTTTGACCAAAAAAATTGTATGGGGCCATTGTTAGTTTTGCTGTTAAAAAAAATGAAAAAAACGCCTAACGCGAATTTGCTCAAAACATTAACTTTCAAGTTTGAACTCAATCCACCCAATGGTTTAGGCTATAGGACCGTGGACAGACAGACAAAACCGGCCGGACGGAATCGTGGGACCCACTTTTTTCGACTTCTCTACCATCGTAATATCAGGTTTGATTAAAATCTCAAGTTCGAAATTTTGCACGAATGCAAAACTTGACATATAGTTCCTATATGTCGCAAGTAAAAAAGTGAACATATTGTGTAACCCAAAATATATCAGAAGAAAAGAACGCTAGTGACTTGAATAAAATGTTATATTATGTAATCTGTTTAAATCAATTAACATTTCTTTTTAATTAATTATCAACTCAAATAATTTACAAACAAATTGTATCTTTAAAATAATTGTATGTAACGAAGAATAATGTTTTTGACATCTATTAAAATTTTGAGAATCAAAAAACATTACTAAAACTTGTTAAAAATTTATTTTCGACTTAAACATCTTTTCAAAAATGTTATCTTCAACATTCAGTACAAATTTTATAAAAATACAACAATCAAAATATAAAACAAAATGGCTGGGATGCGACCCACAGTGATAACTTCCCATCCCGTCTATAGATTTGTGTTGCTTAAAAGTTTGTAGGGTTGGGTTAAAAAAGTGTTTAGTGGAATTGTTCTTAAAAATTTTAAAATTACCAACAATATTTTTCATATAAACAAATAGTTTAGTTTGAAAATTAAGTTTTCTTAAATAGATTTTTAGTCGAAAGCAAATTTTTAACAATTTCTTAAATTTCTACAAATTGGATGATTAAAATTAATTTGAGAGATATCAAAACCCGAACATCAATTTTTCCAAATTTGCGTACTATTTTTAATTTTTGAAAATCTCTTTGAGTCGAAAGTAAATTTTTACCAGAATTTAGTATTGGTTTTTTTGGTTAGGATTTTATATTTTGTAAGAAAAACTGTCAATTCGATTTTTTTCAAAATTTAACTGCATGTTGACAACAATATTTTTAAAAAGATAAAAGTAGTTTAAAGCCAATATCTCAAAGTTTTCAAAAGATGTTCAAAACGAAATTTAATTTTCTTTTTTGGTTTTTATTTTTTGTAAAAAATAACTGTCAATTCGATTTTTCTCAAAATTTTAGCAGATGTTGAGAACGTTATTTTTCGTTTCACAAAATGGTTTTGGAGATAAAATCATTTTTTATTCGTAAAATTTTCGAGGTGCCATATATTTTTTCTTCAGTTTTTTCGATTTATAAAAAAAAAACAGTTAATTGAATTTTATTTCAAAAATATGTTCGTTTGGTATCATGTTACATTATATTATATAAAATTGAATTCACATTTCTAGCGTTTTTGGTTCATAAGATATTTGTTTACCTTCTTTTTTAAACTGCTATGGTAAAAAAACCACCCACGCAATTGTCTTCAAAGCCCTTTCTGCATCTTTCTGCTTATTATCTGTATAATAAAATTTGTTTGAAGTCGATATCTCTTCTGGTCCTTGAACTATGGACGACGAAAAAACGTCGCTTTTTATTTTTGTAACGAAGACTTGATATTTAAAATTCCAAAACACTTAGACGTTAAATAAAAAAAATAGACTCTAATTCAAGAAAACTTCAAAAAAATCGTGGTACCATTAATTAAGAGATATAATTATGTATATATGCTATAAATACCCAGTGTTTTTAATTTTTCGGTTATTAGGGACATATTTTAAAAATCTGATCTGAAAGATAAATTTAAAGGCGAGATTCAAATTTAGTGCAACTAATCCTTTAAAAAAATTTAATTCAATTTTGTGTAAATGCCAGAAGAAAGTAGTTTTATCGAATGGAAGAAAAGCAGAGTTAATTTTAAAAACTGTTTTGGATGTATTTTAAAGAAAAAAATCAGTACAAATTTTTAAATGATTGAAAACTTCGGTTCAATTACATGATAAAGTCACACATTAGCTCAAAACTAAAGTTTTTATTTGAAGTTTCAGTTAATCAATAAATTTGTACGAATTTAATAATTATATGTTTTTTATGAAACATTTAAGAAGCATACAATTTATTTCCTAAACTGTACAAATTTCAACTAATTTGAATTTAAAATTGAATGTCATAAAATTTTTAAGTTAACAACATAAATGGAAAAATATTAAAATTTTAAGGTCCCCTTTTCACTTAGTTAATTTATTTTTATTGAAACAAATTTTATAAAAATTCTACACATTTGAAAACCAAAATATTTTTATTTTGAAATTTGTTTAATATTTGCTTTCGAAAAATAATCAATTTGAAAAAAAAACGTATTCTTTGACATTAAATTTTTTTCCCTCGAAACGTTAACGTTGTTAAGGCCGTTGTATAAGCAATTGAATTTTTATATAATAATTGTATGATAAGTAACTTTTTCCCCAAGTTTCATAAAATCACATCTGTAATTCCCTCGTTCTCAAAGGATATTTCCAATTAAGCTTTTTGTATGAAGTAATAAAGATTAACAAAATTCTGTTATTGGCTGACGAGCAGAAATCGACGTTTGTTAATTTTTTGGTTTCAATTGGAAAAGTGGCTTATGAGAAAATTAACTTTAAGTTGATTTTTTTTATTGGAAAAGCTTAGCCCACCTTTTCAGAATTTAAGTATCGAAAGAAAATTACATTTTTTCAAGAAAGTATCAAAACAAAAATACAAAATTAATTAAAAATATTAAGTGCAAAAGATTTAAATTAGACTTTTTAAGGAAGAATTGAAACGATTTTATAAGACGATACAAATCTTGGAAAGAGATGTTAAGCTGTAAGTCGTTGATTCATCAAATTTTCTCATGTTTCTTATCACCAAAACTGTTAAAACTTAGAACTTGATAAAAAGAGGTCAGACAATCAATAGTCTTAACCGTTGAATTGATTTTGTTCACTTGAAGACCTGATCCAAAATTCAGTAAACTTTAGAACAATTATTAAAGTAATAAAAGGTTCTCAAAAAAGTCTGATGATGAACTGATTCAGAGCTTTAAAATTGAAAGATGTTTTTCAACTGTAGAAACAGATAAGTATTAATGTATTTAATAAAGCTATGAACATGAAAAGTATCCATTTAAAAATGTTTCAAAATATCAAATCTAAAAACAATAGTTTTTTTTTTTTAAATTTTAACATCGTATATTTGTTTTTTACTAAATGCACTTTTCTGTGTTAAAATTGATCAAAGTAAGTAAAAAAATAAGAAAGTTTAAAACAACTTTTCTCTCTGTTATCAGAATTAATTTAGCAGCCACTAGGTAAGTTATTATTTTTTCAAGCCTTTTCAACAGAAATAAACTTTAGAATCTATATTCCTGGTACATCAACCCTTGCTATAGTTTTATTGTGTTCGTAGTACGGGCCTACATTTTTAGCTCGAAAACAATTTTTAATTTCCTCAAAAAGCCCTCAAGTATTTTCCCGTAAAAAAAAATAATGATTTAAAAGTTTTACATAGATTTACACGACTAGGTACACTTGTATGTGTCCCTCAAAATACCCTTAAAAACACAATGCTTCTATGATAAATAAATCTGTAACATCATTCAACCAAAAATAAAATTGGAATAGGTCTGACTTTTTGAGGATTATGCTCTGATTTTATATTTAAGTAATTTTTGTTTGTATTTGTTTTTAAGGGACGTAGATTTATAAATGCATGGCTTAACTTACCGTGCTCTCCTCGTAGCCTGTCGTTAAGAGCTGTATATCAATTTCAATATCCACATCCATGTCCGTCGTTTGGCCAACGGTTGCGGACATTTTGCGATCTATGGAAATGTTTTGCATCCTGTGTGTTTGTGTGTTGTATATTGTATGTATGAATATTTTTATTTATTTAACAAAAATAAACCTTTGTTTTTCTTTTTTAATTTTTATTTTCAAAAAGGTTATGATGAGTATCACACTGATGCACAACTTCCGTTTCAAAAGGGATTATTTAAAATGAAAACAAAACAAGAAACCCAAACAAAAATTTCAAAAACTTCAAAAAGAAAATAAAGACGATCACAACACTTTTGAGTAGGAAATCCTCCTTTTATCCTTTCCTTTTTATGTAATCCTTGTTATCGGGTCATTATTTGTATGTTGTAAATTCCAACTTTTTTATTTTACAATTTTTTTATTTCGAAACAAATAATTCAGGACATTTTTTTCTTGAGATTTTGTATTTTCCTTATAAACTTTTTTGTGTGCGACAAAATATAAAAACTTATTTCACTGTCCCCTGCTGATTCACTGACACAACTTAATCACACCCCGCATACCACATTGGAATTCCACAAGGACCCCGAAGAATCAAACGAACGAACGAAGAAACGAACACACCATGCAAGGACATTATTATAAAACTGAATCCGAAAAGGGATAAAGCTTTGTGTGCAATGGGGCGATATTATATTCCGAAGAAATCCTGGACATCACGGACACAAATCCCCATGGGGGTACCGAGCACTAAGAACACTGTTGTTATCATTATTAATTCGAAGCGCCCTCTGGCGAGACAAGTAACACCCCAATTCGAAACAGATCAATGTAACAGATAAATCGCACAAACTCACGTATGACGACTAAAACGACGCACGTATGGAAACAGCGTACACACCCGACGTCAAGTGAAGGATAACAAACACCTTTATTAATCTTTTATTAGAACACCCGCATATATCAGCTACATCCTTTTTTAGTCGCCTTGTTTCTTTTTTTATATATGTATTTCTAATGATGATGATGATCTATACGGTCAAAGGACGAGAGGTGCATTTTTTTCAAGCGTCCGCACTTTGGCTTACTTTAGACCGAATCAGAGGAAAGCTTAGCGTTAACTGAAGGATTCTGTTAACTTTATCACAATCGTAGAGTTTCGTATCCTGATGTTTCCTGTAACAGAATTTTTCAAACTTACATGGTGTAAAAATGGTACACGCGTTGGTGATAATCAACAGGATATAGTGACCGAGTCCTGACTCTCTCTCTCTTGGAGCTGAATATCGGCGCTGGCGCAGGATGAGAGTATTCGTGATTCGAGCTTTCACCTGTTGTGCAAAACTGTTGGGCAAAAGCTCGTGCGGGTAGTCGTAGTCGATGTTGTCGTTGTCGTTTTCGTCGTAAAAGAGATAAAGATTGATTTAGTTGTTGTCAGATTAGACTGCGATTTTCATTCCCCCTGTGCGTCTCGTCGACGTTGCTGTCGTATGGTTGGTTATGAGACAACGAACGAACGGTATATAGCTGCTATAAAAGTCACCCGCAACTGGTGTTGGCATTTCTATTCTTAACCGCCCGTTTGCTTGGCCCGCACGACCCAACCACGACCCTCTTAAGATTGTCTCTCTTACGTTACGTAGATCCGTATGTATATTCATATATGTTGAGAAGCGACAAACGATTGATTGGACAGAGTAAGGGAGAGCGGTGGTGCTGTGAGGGGCTGTAGCCTGGGTGGCTGACGGACGGCTTGAGGGTTAGAATTGGAACTTCGCCTGGGATTTGCTCCCTGTTGCTTGTGGGTGGGTGGTTTTAGAGCAAAATAGGCGCGAACATTTTCTTCTTTGTATATTGGAAGAGGGTAGATAATATCATTTATTATGTGTGAGCTTGCTAGAGCTGAGCTATAGCCGATGCCGGCGACAACAAAGAATCTGAATCTTCAACAACTGACGACCAACGACTACGAACGACGGACACCCAACATCATAAAAGGGGTGTAAGTTGAAGTTTGTGGTCATTTATTATGCGGGGTGGCGATTGCGGAGATGGGTGAAGTGTGAAAATTGTTGTAATATTATTGATAGTGAACATAAGGAGGATATACCGTTGCATACATAAAATTCTGACCAAGTGTGTCTATCAGTCTGTGCGGTTTTAAGAGTATGATTATTATGAGCACATTTCCATATAAAACTCGTGTATAGGTAGGGAACTACTTGGTCTTGTGCTGAGATACTTTATATAGTTTTTTTTTTTTCTTTTATCTTGTTGCATTATTTAATTTTTATTGTTTGCTTTGATTGAAATTCTAGTGGCAGTTTGAGTGGCGTTAATAAAATTCTTAAATTCGTTGATTGCTCGTTATTCATAAGTTTGTATTCAAAAGATTGAATTGGGTGTTGGGATGGATCTTTTGAACTATTTTATTGTATTATGTTGTTGCGAGAGACATTAATGGAAGTTTAAGTACATTTATGGCTGATCTTGAAGTGTGATATCCGGATGTTTAATTAATATTTAAAAAGAAGGTCACTTACATAAGGTTCTATAGGTGAATAAGAAATATTGAAAAGAAACTAATGAGAGGATAACCAACCAACACGTGAATTTCCATTTTTCTATTTGCACACAAAAAAAGTAAATAAACATAAACTTTTAATAGGACATTCAAAGTCACTCGAAAAAGATATTATTATTTGGTTTATTTTGAATTTTAATCGAAAATAGTTATGTATTTAATAATATTTGTGTACTAAATTTTAAAAAATAATTTAAATAAAACTTTTATTGCTATCATGATAATTTTTTTTTTCCTTCAGAGGCATCTGAGTCTTTTGGAAATATTTGACTGCATTATGGTAAAAAACCTTTTACTTATCACTTTTTCAGGCGATAGGCGATCTAAAGGAAAGGGTAAGGGTAGAGGCGGACGTTTTCTACTTCCCTGAAAGTTTTATATATCAGCTTATTTTTATAATTATAACTAATGACTACCGCTTACGTTGTAAAGGTATGATTTTGCTCATTTTTTTAAGAAAATTTTAAATTTGCTTACCCCAGACCAATTTCTGTGGGTGACTTTTGTCATTTGGTCAATCACGTCATAAAGTATACTTACTTTGTACTTATTTTTATTTACAATTCAATATTTTTATTTTGTGACCTAATTAAAATCTAAATAATTTTGTTCCAATTTGAAGAAAAAAAAACACTGGCCCGTAAAACGCCAATGCGCCGTAAATGCTTGTCATCATCAGCGAAAACAGCATTATTATTAAATTTAGCAGTACAGCAAAATTTAAAATGGAAAAAGTGAATACGGAAGACATTAAAGTTATTAACAAGTGGACTGAAATAAATGTGAAAGCTTAATCTTGAAAATTTATTTAAAAGGTTTACCAAATAATCAATAGGTTACTTTCCAATTGTGGTCTTATTTTGAATTTGTTTTTTAAAACAAGTAAACCTGGTGAGGTGATAGCAAAAAACCTATAAAGATTAGGTAGTTACATTGCCCAAAAGTAAAGGTGCTATAAAATCCAACTAAAGAGTGATTTTTTTGAGGTTAGGATTTTCATGCATTAGTATTTGACAGATCACGCGGGATTTCAGACATGGTGTCAAAGAGAAAGATGCTCAGTATGCTTTGACATTTCATCATGAATAGACTTACTAACGAGCAACGCTTGCAAATCATTGAATTTTATTACCAAAATCAGTGTTCGGTTCGAAATGTGTTTCGCGCTTTACGTCCGATTTATGGTCTACATAATCGACCAAGTGAGCAAACAATTAATGCGATTGTGGCCAAGTTTCGCACTCAGTTTACTTTATTGGACATTAAACCAACCACACGAATGCTTACAGTGCGTACAGAAGAGAATATTGCGTCTGTTTCTGAGAGTGTTGCTAAAGACCGTGAAATGTCGATTCGTCGCCGTTCGCAGCAATTGGGTTTGTGTTATTCGACCACATGGAAGATTTTACGCAAAGATCTTGGTGTAAAACCGTATAAAATACAGCTCGTGCAAGAACTGAAGCCGAACGATCTGCCACAACGTCGAATTTTCAGTGATGGGCCCTAGAAATGTTGCAGAAAATCCGCTTTTTTATCGACAAATTTTGTTCAGCGATGAGGCTCATTTCTGGTTGAATGGCTACGTAAATAAGCAAAATTTGCCGCATTTGGAGTGAAGAGCAACCAGAAGCCGTTCAAGAACTGCTCATGCATCCCGAAAAATGCACTGTTTACTTACTTACTTACTTACTTAAGGTGGCGCTACAGTCCGGGGCGGACCTGGGCCTCAACCAACAAGCGTCTCCAGCCAGCTCGGTCCCTAGCTAGCTGTCTCCAGTTTCGCACGCCAAGTTGGTTGAGGTCCTCTCCCCACCTGGGTGCGCCACCTGAGTCGCGGTCTTCCTCTACTGCGCCGTCCCTCGGGATTGGATTCGAAGACCTTCCGGGCTGGAGCGTTGATGTCCATACCGCTCTACATGACCTAGCCATCTAAGCCGTTGGACTTTGATTCTGCTAACTAGGTCAGTGTCGCTGTACAGCCCGTACAGCTCGTCGTTATATCTTCTCCTCCATTCTCCATCTATACGTACGGGAACCAAAAATCGCCCGAAGAATTTTTATCTCGAAGCATCCTAAGACGCTCTCATCTTTCTTTGACAGGGTCCAGGCCTCAGCGCCATAAATGAGAACCGGGATGATGAGTGTCTTATAGATGGTGATTTTACATGCTCGAGAGAGGACTTTACTTCTCAATTGCCTTCTAAGTCCAAAGAAGCAGCGATTTGCAAGAGTTATTCTTCGTTTGATTTCAGCGCTGGTGTCGTTGTCTGTGTTTATAGCGGTGCCTAGGTAGACAAAGTCCTTAACTACCTCAAAGTTATAGCTGTCCATGGTGACGTTTTGTCCAAGACGTCGTCGTTCAGTGTCCTTTTTTGATGACAGCATATACTTGGTCTTGCCCTCATTGACCACTAAACCCATCTTCTTCGCTTCCGTCGCAATGCTCAAAAACGCTCCACTGACATCACGCTTTGATCTTCCAATTATGTCAATATCATCTGCGTATCCGAGTAATTGGATGGATCTTTGGAAGATTGTGCCTCTAGTGTTGACGGTTGAGTTTTGCACAATTCTTTCCAGAACGATGTTGAAGAAGTCGCATGACAGTGCATCGCCTTGTCTAAAACCTTTTTTGACATCAAATGCATCGGTAAGATCTTTTCCGACCTTGATAGAGCAGCGTGCATTCTCCATCGTCATTCTGCACAAACGGATAAGTTTGACAGGGATGCCAAAACTAGACATTGCTCGGTAGAGCTCTTCCCTATAGATGCTGTCATACGCGGCTTTAAAATCGATAAAGAGATGGTGGGTATCGATTTGAAGCATCTGGGTTTTTTCCAAGATCTGCCGTAGTGTGAATATTTGGTCGATAGTGGACTTTCCTGGTCTGAAGCCACACTGATAAGGACCAATCAGGTTGTTGACGAATGGCTTCAGACGTTCACATAATACGGCAGAGAGGATCTTATACGCAATGTTAAGGAGACTGATGCCTCTGTAGTTGGCGCAGTTTAGAGGGTCTCCTTTTTTATGTATCGGGCACACTATGCTGAGATTCCACTCATCGGGCATGCTTTCTTCCGACCAAATTTTGCAGATGAGTTGGTGCATGCTCCCTACCAAGTCATCGCCTGCTGCTTTGAATAGTTCGGCGGTGATGCCATCAGCTCCACAGCTTTGTTTGACTTAAGTTTAGATATAGCTATCTTCACTTCGTCAAGGTCGGGTAGGCGGAATTGTTGATCTGCGTCGCCGAGGTTGAGTGGTTCTATCTCCCTTACAGCGGAATTCGGTTCGTCATCGCCGTTATATAATTTGGAGAAGTGATCTTTCCATATTCTCAGCATCGACTGTGGTTCTACTACGATGTTCCCTTGATCGTCTTTACAGGCTTCGGTTCGTGGCTGGTACCCTTGGGAGGTTTTTTTTACCTTTTGGTAAAATTTACGAACCTCATTCCTGTTGTGACATCCCTCTATCTCCTCGATCGAGCGCTTCTCATGCTCTCTTTTTTTCCGTCTAAGAAGCCGGTGTTCCTCTCTCCTCTTCTGCTCGTAGAGCTCGCGAGCAGCTCTCGTCCTTTTGTGCAGCGCCGTTTTGTATGCCTCTTGTTTCGCTGCGTGAGCTTGCCGGCATTCGTCGTCAAACCAGGGGTTTCGCTGTGGTGGCCGTGTGAAACCTAGCACTTCAGAGGCGGCATCTCTGATGGCTGCAAGGCAATGTTGCCACTGGTTTTCAATGCTTAATGCAGGAAGCATAGGACTCCTTAGGAGGTTATTAGAGACTCGATCGGAAAAGGACATGGCAGTCTCTTGCGATTGTAGCCGTCTAACGTCGAATCTTCTCACAGTACTTCCTTGTTTTGGCTTGGATCGGGATATCCGTAGCCGTACCTTGGCTACAACGAGGTAGTGGTCCGAGTCAATGTTGGCCTCTCGGAATGTTCGGATATCCTGGATACTGGAGAAGTGTCGTGCGTCGATCGCAATGTGGTCAATCTGGTTGACGGTTGATTGATCAGGAGATTTCCATGTCCCCTTGTGAATATTAAGATGAGTGAACTGCGTACTAGCTACCAGAACGTCTCGCCCCGCAGCGAAATCGACCAGCCTGAATCCGTTGTCGGAGGTAGTGTCGTGCAGGCTGTATCTCCCGATTATGCCACCAAAGATGTCTTCTCTTCCTAGCTTGGCATTAAAATCTCCTAAGACAATTTTAATGTCATAGCCAGGGCACTGCTCATATGTCTTGTCCAAGAGCTCGAAGAATATGTCTTTGGTGTCTTCATCTTTCTCCTCTGTTGGGGCATGCGCGCATATTAGGCTTATGTTGGCGAATTTAGCCTTGATGCGGATTGTCGTGATGCGCTCGCTCACACTGTTGAAACTCAAGACTTTTTGCCTGAGCCTAGTTCCAACAACAAATCCACACCCAAATAGACGCTGTCTTTGTTCTCGGTAGCAGTCGCCGTAGTAGATATCGCAGTCTTTTAGTTTGCGTTTGCCCGGTCCATCCCATCGCACTTCTTGGATGGCTGTAATATCTGCCTTGCAGCAGTTTAGGGCTTCCGCTAATTGTTCGGCTGCACGTGGTCTGTTAAGGGACCTAACATTCCACGTAATTATCCGAAGTTCGTTGTCCTTATTTCGTTTGCGTGGGTTGTCAACAGTGAATCCGTCCGTATCCGAGGCTTGTTGTTGCTTCGAAACTATGATGTTTTTACGTGGCCAGGAAGTCACCCCGACGGCACAACCCCCAACCTGGAGGGCCAGATCCTTAGTATAACTCCAAGGAAGGGGAGCCGGATGAACCGCTCCTTATAGGTCTGGGCTCCGAATATGTCGAAGAAGCCCTATAAGGTGTTCACTAAGTAGTTCGACCTTACTGGAACTGTAGACGCCACCGTTGATTCTATCTCGAGAATTCGTCCGCTGCCGCCTGGATAAGGAGAGGTGCCTTAGTGGAAACACCTCTCCCCCCCTCTCTCGTTTGCTGCCCCCAACAACTTTCCACTGGGGTTGGAACCCAATCTCCAGTTGAGGTACTAGGCACCCGATGTTCACCGCGGGGAGGTGAGAGTAGGAGTTGATAGACAGAGGTGGGTTTTGAGAAAAACCTGTGGACGCTTGTGTCCTCTTGAATGCACATGTCTACCATTTGAACAAATGCACTGTTTGGTGTGGTTTATACGCTGGTGGAATCATTGGACCGTATTTTTTCAAAGATGCTGTTGGACGCAACGTTACGGTAAAAGGCGATCGCTATCGTTCAATGCTAACAAACTTTTTGTTGCCAAAAATGGAAGAACTGAACTTGATTGACATGTGGTTTCAACAAGATGGCGCTACATGCCACACAGCACACAGCTCGCGATTCTATGGCCATTTTGAGGGAAAACTTCGGAGAACAATTCATCTCAAGGAATGGACCGGAAAGTTGGCCACCAAGATCATGCGATTTGACGCCTTTAGACTATTTTTTGTGGGGCTACGTCAAGTCTAAAGTCTACACAAATAAGCCAGCAACTATTCCAGCTTTGGAAGACAACATTTCCGAAGAAATTCGGGCTATTCCGGCCGAAATGCTCGAAAAAGTTACCCAAAATTGGACTTTCCGAATGGTCAACATTTAAATGAAATTATCTTCAAAAAGTAAATGTCATGGACCAATCTAACGTTTCAAATAAAGAATCGATGAGATTTTGCAAATTTTATGCGTTTTTTTTTTTTTAAAAAGTTCTCAAGCTCTTAAAAAATTACCGTTTACTATAGAAAGATAGAAAGAAAGCCTGAAGGAAAACATTTTTAATAGAAGTTCATTTCTCATTTTTGATACTAGTAACATGTTTAATTTCAGGTTGCAGAAATAAAAATAACATGCATTTCAAATATTTTTGTTTTGTTTATTGTACTCAAATAAGTTAATTTTGCAAAGGGTACATTGAAAATATATAAATTCTGTAATACACATTTATATTAATTTCAAAATATAAATTTAACATTTTCGAATACTCACATTTAGAAATAATGATCCAGTTTGAAAAATAATCAGATTTTCAATTCCTGAGCATTACAAAATTTCAGAGATATAAAAAATAAAGCATCGGTTCCCATCGATCACCGAAATCAAGCATCAGTGAGAGCGGTTAGTAGACAGATGGAGGACCGTCTCCAAACCTACCGTGTGCTGTTCTTATGTGTTCTTTCTGTCTTTTGTTCTTCCTCTTCTGTCTCGCTTTAATGTCTTATATAGTAATAAATACAAAAAAGTTGTATTAAAAAATAAAATACAAATTTAAACGTACACTTTCATTTTTTGTCTCATTTTTATAAACTTACCTACATATATACAATAAGCTGATTTTAATTAGAAAAGTTTTTGAAAATATATTTTAAAAGAAATAATAAATGTTTAAGAGTGAAATTCATTTTTTTATATTTGCTCAACTAGCTAAGTGAATTCCTGACCAAAGTTTAAATTTAATTAGAAATAATCCAAAACTAACTTGATGTCCTTTAAGTTAGGTACAGATTCGAGCTAGCATCATTTTGCTCTCCGTTCAGCATTCTATTCTATCATTTGAAAATATTCGTCTCACGCTCTTATTTAAGTGTTGAATATAAGCAAAAGTTTTATTTATGTCAACATGTTTTAAAAATATTTCATGCTTGTTTTTGAAAAATAACATTTTATCAAATGAAAGCCATGAAATTTCGAAATAAAGTATGCTTGAGGTGGTTAAGTAACTTTCAAACAAGTTGTCAAATTTGTCAAGAGTACAAAGCTTTGGGACCATACAAAGAACAAGAACAACAACGTTTACAAATCATTTATATTTACTTTAAAAATGTCCCCCTTTTTTCACCAGGTTTATGTACAATCTACGAAATAAAATCAAGTATATTTAAAAAAAAATGGTATAAAATTGAAATGACAGGATAAAGCTCATGAAGTTCTGCTGTGAAGGCCAAACTTTAACTTAATATTAAGTTTAATAAAATTTTTATAAAATTTAATTTTTCCGAATTAATTGTTGTGTTTTATTAATCAAAAAACGTTTGGATCTAGCATTAAAGTATAATTCCCAAACGTGTTTCTTTAATTTGTTCTTCGTTTATATAGTAGATATGGTTAAAATTGTCTTTTCTTTTCTGTCAAACTGTACATTTCTTTTAAGATTATGTAAACAACTGATGCACCAATGAAAACAAGGAGTAATACTAGGTCCGTTTTTATATAATTTATGCACATACATACATTCATATAATATAGGTTAAAAGTTGTTAGAGTGGGTAAAACATTGGCGCACAATTTTAAATTTTAAGTGTCTTACAAATTATCAGTTACCAATTTGCTTAATATTTAATAATTTACTAAGGGCATCCAAAATCTTAAACCTTTCTTTTCGTTTTGCTTATTTTTAAATTGCTAATATCCTTTTATTAAAAAAACAAGCATCCAAACATGTCTAAAAAGTGACAGTTCGTGAAAATAAACAAAGCAAATACTCCTAAACAGACCTATTAATTGAAATTCCCAACTGTTGAGTGAACAAATCCATCCACTGCTCTTATAAGTATAATTCCACAGGTTTCATATAGATTTGGCAAATTGTTAAAAGCTAATGTAGCCATTCCGTTATTTTTATTTTAGCAAATAAGACAGATGGTAAAATGATGTAAAATGTTCAAAACGCTTAACATTATGTAAATGAATCCTCTAAACTTAAGCTTAGTAAATAGCTTAACATTAAACATTTTGCTAAAATCTTTCGCCATTTGCTTAAAAAGTACACATACACCAAACTTTCAATAAGCTTAATATTATGATTAAAATACTTTATCCCTTAATAATTATGATTTAAAATCACGAAAATACATATAAAGCAGCATAAAAGTGTTCATATATGCAATGTAATGGTTATGCTTATCAGAATATAATTCGCAGTTGCTCTATGTAGCTCGGATTTTATGGAATCTCGAGTTATTCACGAAAATATGCTTCAAGAAATTAAGACAAGTTGTAATGGTCGTCTTCTGATGAGCCCAACCATTACATCGAGGCGAAACGCATATATGAACAGTTGTATGCTGGTATATATATTTATTTTCGTAATTTTAAATCATATTTATCAAAATAAACGGTGCTCAGAAAAAAACAATTCGACTGTTACGAGTAACAGTCAAATATTTCTTCTTTATCTCTTAATTAACTGACGGCCACAATGAGTACAGAAAACAAATAGATCGTATTTAAAAATCTACCTTTCAAAACTGATGATGAATGGCATTTTCTACTAAAGAATTTATAAGGTTAAATGACGTTATAAAAGGGGGTTTCAATAAGAGCGGGTAGATACTGAAATGGATTTGACTTTTATTTAGTGTGGAATATGACATCATTCAAATGCCCGCCCGGCTTCTTACGGTGCGGTGACACGGATCCGAGTGTTCGAATTTTCAACGACCTTTAGGACAATAATCGATTGTGAAAAGTATAGCGGTACCAAATCAAATAACCTTGGCGGCCAATTCACATTACCCTCTGTGAGAGATAACCTTACCTTCAAATCTTTCATGCACAATGTCAATCGTGGCCTTTGCTTTGTGGCAAGTAGTGCCGTCCTGCCGGAACCACATGTCTTCTAGGTCCATATGGTTCAGTTTTGGCCATAGGCAGACTACTGGTTCTTGAAGTACAGACGACGAAAAAATCGCGACAAACGTACGCGAAAAAATGTTAAACATTTCAGTTACAATAAAAATACATATATCTACATATGTATGTGTGCACATACATACATACATAAATATGTACATTTATTAAAAACAAAAGTTGTTTGCGTCAAAAGTAGAAAAAAGGATATTAAAACATTTATCTTTGAAATTTAATAAAAATAAAAGTTCAAAAAGAAAGCATGGCTTTTGCATCCAGTTTTGTTTGTTATTCTAAATTGTGTTTATTATTTTCTTTTGAATTCCAAAATTTGAACATTTCTTATTGTTTATATAGTTATGTATATCGTTCATGACATACTTTTTCAATTAATATTTTGTTTAAGTAAATAACATTATAATTATAAACTTATCTATACACATATAAATATTATATTAAAACTTAAACCGAATCTAATGCTATGCTTAATCTAATTTTTTAAATTTTTGTGTGTCAAAACTTTAAGATTTCCATGGCCCTGCTATTGTATTCATTATTGAAATACATTCTGTTGTTTCTATTTCTTAAACTTAATTATAAATCTTTTTTCTTGATAATTAAATTTCTCCGAAACAAATATCAATTATAGAACTTGTGTAGAGTTCATATTGAAAACAAAAGTAAAATGTAATTTAAATTTCAGGCAGAACTTTCAGTGTTCTTGTGCCTAAGCTCAAACTTCTATAATCTCTCTTAGCAAATATTATTATTTCAGTTTACTTCCAACGTTTCCCTTATTCCTTTCCTCTTCCTGCTCCCAATCATACTCAAATTACTTCTGTAAAAATAATAATAATACCAAAAGGAAAAATTTGCTGCACTGAAAATCAAATATAATTAAAATTAATCTTTTTAAAAGCAGCAGTCAAAATGAAAAGACAGCAGATTTTCTAAATGTTCGTCAAAAATAAAAATAAAATTTCAACTGCAATTGACTGCAAACACCATAAGTAACATAGGTACACCCAACTTAATACCATAGGTAGGTACATGAGTGGAAGAAGTACTCGTAGTTAGGGTTTGTTAAAATTTAGGTCACTCCTGGCTGCTGGCTCCATAACATGGCTTTTCTCTAAAATTTTCCAATACCTTCGTCGTTTATTCGCATAGAGTTACTCCTGAAATAATATTTTCCATCCTCAGTAAATTTACTTCCCACTCAATCAAAAAATTTCCATAAGGAAAAATGAGAGAAATGTGGAGAAAAACCAGACAAAAAAACATGAAATGAAAACCCTGAGCTGATTTCAGTCGTTCGTTAACCTTAAATTACATTGTTAGCCGCAACACTGATACATTTTCATTTTCATTCATTTTAAGGATGAAGTTTCCTGTTTTTTTTCTTTTTTTGGTTTTTAAATTTTCATTCAAAAACTCACGGTGGGATCCGCGTGATTGAATGAAGAACCAACTCTTATAGTGGAACGAGTGTGGTGGAAGGATATGGAAGCATATTCAGAATTATATTCTCATTTATCATTGTTGCAAAGGGAGCGGGAATTTATGGGGTGAGAAATATTGCATGTAAATTTAGAACACGCTGCACGCCTACCAACTGTACCTAACTTATACTCTATTATACGCGGTACCCACATGTTTAAACTGAATTAATTACCAGAATGTAATTAAAACTCAGATTTGAAGTTCTGTATAAACCAACAAAATATTTACATTAAATGCTCATTATATAATTTTAACAATGAGTCTAATAGAAACGTACAGTGAATTAAAATATAAATAACCAACGTTTTTAACCTTTTAAAATTGTATTTGTTTAAGAAACTGCTAGTAAAAAAGATGATTGAGTTCGTTTGGGTTTTTAAAAAAAGGATTGAAATTTTTAATTCCAATAGGATATTTGATATTTCTCAACATTTCAAGGTTTATAAAATCTAAATCAAAGTTTTTAGAGAGATGTCTATGTTGGCGCGTGAACGTACATTCGGTAGTTCATCTGATGGTCATATCAAAAGATGCGGCGGAAATGACTTAGAAGATGATAAGGCAATTTAAAAAGAGTAAACATGTTGGTTAAAACTAAATAATCCATACTACCCATACCAATATTATAAATGCGAAAGTAACTCTGTCTGTCTGTTACTCAATCACGCCTAAACTCCTGAACCACTTTGCATGAAATTTGGTATAGAGATATTTTGATACCCGAGAAAGTAGGAGCGTGGATATACATACAAAACCGACAGATAGGAACTACATATATATCAAGTTTTGCATTCGTTCAAAAATTCGAACTCAAGATTTTAATCAAACATAAAAATTACGATGGTAGAGAAGTCGCAAAAAGTGGGCCCCGCGATTCCGTCCGGTCTGTTTTGTCTGTCTGTCCACACTCCTACAGCCTAAACCATTGGGTCGATTGAGTTCAAACTTGGAAGTTAAGGTTTTGAGCAGATTCGCGTTAGTCGTTTTTTTCATTTTTTTAAGATCAAAACTAACAGTGGCCTCATACATTTTTTTGGTCAAAAAACAAAAATTTTAATTTTCTCAAAAACAAACCGATATTTTTTTTAAATTTTCTTTAAATTATTATTTTTTAACTTGGATTCTTTTAATACGAAAAATATATTTTTTTATTGCTCCGGAAAGGTACCGCTCATAGAACCGTTATTAACTTCCCATAGGAAGTTATTGTAATGGGTCCGATTTGTCAAATTGAAAATTTTGACATTTCTCGACGTTTCAAGTCGAAATAAAAGATTTTTAGAAAGATGTCTGTGCGTGCGTGGGTACGTACGTTTGTACGTCCGTACGTTCGCGACGTTTTTTTCGTCGTCCATAGCTCAAGAACCAGAAGAGATATCGACTTCAAATAAATGTTGTTATAAAGATAATAAGGCAGAAAGGGCTCTCAAGAAAATTGCGTGGGTGGTTTTTTTACCATAGCAGTTTGAAAAAACGGTGAAAATTTTGGTTAACGCTAAATATCTTACGAACCAAAAACGCTACAGACTTGAATTAAATTTTATATAACATATTGTAACATGATACCAAACAGGTATATTTTTTGAAAAAAAATCAATATAATCAAATCAATATAAATCAATGTTTTTGACATCTGATAAAATTTTGAGAAAAATCGAATTGACAGTTTTTTTATAAAAAATAAAAATCTAAAAAAAACATTACTCAAAGTTCGTAAAAATTGAATATCGATTCAAATATCTCTTCAAAAACTTGAAATTTAGGCTTCAAGCTTATTTTATCTAAAAAAAAAATATTGTTTTCAACATTTTGAAAAATGTTGAGAAAAATCGAGTTGACAGTTTTTTTACAAAAAATAAAAACCTAAGAAAAAAATATAAAAGTTGGTAAAAATTGATTTTCGACTCGAATATCTTTTCAAAACCTTGAGATATTGGCTTTAATTTACTTTTATCTTTCAAAAAATCCTGTTGTCAACATACAATTAAAGTTCGAAAAAAATCGAATTGACAGTTTTTTTACAAAAAATAAAAACCTAAAAAAAAATGTATAAAAGTTGGTAAAAATTGATTTTCGACTCAAATATCTTTTCAAAAATTTTAAATATTGGCTTCAAAGTAATTTTATCTCATAAGAAATATTGTTTTCAACATTTGGTAAAATTTTTAAAAAATCGAATTGACAGTTTTTTTTACAAAAAGTAAAACTCTAAAAAAAAAGCAATATTAAAACTTCGTAAAAATTTACTTTCCACTCAAATAGCTTTTCAAAACTTAAAAATATTGGCTTCAAACTTATTTTATTTCACAGAAAATATTGTTTTCGATATTCGGTAATTTTTATATAAAAATCCAACAGTCCGTTTTTTCATAAAAAATGAAATCTACAAAAAATAGTACGCAAATTTGGTAAAAATTGATACGAGTACATATAGACAAACTTTTAAGCAAGACAAATCGACAGACGGGATGCGAAGTTATTAGTGTGGGTCGCATCCCAGCCTCTTTTTTTGTTTTTTAATTTTCTCAGCAACTTATGAACCGATTTTAATAAATTTTTTTTGAATAAGCTCTTATATTGCCTTAACAATATTTGAGTATCAAGAGCAATTTTTTTTTATTGTTTGGATTTTAAAAAAAATATTGTTTATTTTTTAATTCTGTATCCCAAAAACGGGTCAACATTTTTTTATGAAATTCAAATGTAGGGCGTATATTTACAATCACTAATCAACTGCATAGCAAAAATATTTTAAGAACAAAATTGAACAATTTTATATATACAAAATTAATTTAAAAAAAAACCGCTCTAACGATTTTCAAAAAAAAATTTTAAAATCAAGGGTTTTTTGATTTATAAAATGGCATTTAAATTTTTGAAGACAAACTAATTTTTCAGGTGAAATTTTGAATCTTAAAATAGTTTTTTTTTAATTTCTATATAACTGTTTCACACATGTTTTATTTGCTTTGCCTATATAAAAGAATAAATACTTAGTACAATTTTAAGAAACGGGTCAGAAAGAGTATATGTATTTTCTATTAGAATCACTTTTTCAACGAATGTGTACACATTATGCCTGAATAGGTGTTACGTACAACCTCTATTCAACTTTTGCTTACGTGTCACTTCATAACTAAAATCCAAAACGCATAAGAGCCTGACTGTAAACAACACATGAATAGCAATTCCTTGTACCTGTTATTTTGCTTTTTTTTAACTTTTACGAAAAAAATAAACTGAAAGTAATAAGTCCATGTTTGCGCTGAAAACTTGTAGAAAAGAAGGAATTGTGTAGGTACCTTCTACCTACCAATAACATTCCTTCATTATCACCATAAACATGTCATTATCTATCTATCTGCATAAAGCTGAGCACACGAATGAACTATTCTTTAAACGTTTTAGACACTTGCCTAACTACACAATCAATAGGCGATCGCTTTACAATTTAAACATACATGTTCTTCCTCTTTCTTACCTTCAGATAATTTACTTTGCATCCTGGTTCTTCTAATATTAAACTTTAATAAAGTCTTGGGATGAATCGCTTGGTTTTTTTGACAAGTCAAATGGCATTTATATCTTTGAAGACAAACTTTTTTTACAGGTATATTTTTAAATCTTATATAGGTACTTTAAACAGACTCTTAGAATATAGGAACAAGTTCGTGCGACCCAGTCGTGCATTTTATTTGTGGATGTAATGGATTCTCTTGAATTACTTGAGGATTCTCAGAACCCCAATACAACAATTTTTGTTTATTTACATACTCACAGAGTAAGGAATGTGCCTCGTCGCTAAAGAAAATTATATTCGAAAAATTGCCGTCCACCGCTTGTTGTTCAAGCACCAATTCGACGTATCTACTGAATTGTAAATGGTCAGCTGTCTTTAATTGTTATGTGAGCTGGACTTGAGATGCATGCAGGTGTAGATCCAAACGTAAAATACGCCATAATGTACCGTAAGACTATGTAACTCGACTCGAAATGAAATTGCTCGAATTCGAAAAACTGGCAATATATACCTATTTGACTACTTTCGAACCAACTAGAATCGAATAGTTGAAGTAGTGCCATCTATTTTCTTATGAACTTTCGAATAAACGAGAAACTTCGTTACTCGAAAGTATAGAATTCAAAACAAGGCAAAATCAAAAATAATCACTATACATCAAATGGGTTTGCGAGAGAAGTTTTTTTTTGTCAAAGTGTAAGTAAAATGTTATAAATTATTAAAATGCAATTCCCAAATTACAATCATAAACGGTTATTTTTTAAGAGCTTGAGAACTTTTAAAAAAAAAAAAAACGCATAAAATTTGCAAAATCTCATCGATTCTTTATTTGTGAAACGTTAGATTTGTCCATGACATTTACTTTTTGAAGATAATTTCATTTAAATGTTGACCGCGGCTGCGTCTTAGGTGGTCCATTCGGAAAGTCCAATTTTGGGTAACTTTTTCGAGCATTTCGGCCGGAATAGCCCGAATTTCTTCGGAAATGTTGTCTTCCAAAGCTGGAATAGTTGCTGGCTTATTTGTGTAGACTTTAGACTTGACGTAGCCCCACAAAAAATAGTCTAAAGGCGTCAAATCGCATGATCTTGGTGGCCAACTTACCGGTCCATTCCTTGAGATGAATTGTTTTTCGAAGTTTTCCCTCAAAATGGCCATAGAATTGCGAGCTGTGTGGCATGTAGCGCCATCTTGTTGAAACAACATGTCAACCAAGTTCAGTTCTTCCATTTTTGGCAACAAAAAGTTTGTTAGCATTGAACGATAGCGATCGCCATTCACCGTAACGTTGGGTCCAACAGCATCTTTGAAAAAATACGGTCCAATGATTCCACCAGCGTACAAACCACACCAAACAGTGCATTTTTCGGGATGCATGGGCAGTTCTTGAACGGCTTCTGGTTGCTCTTCACTCCAAATGCGGCAATTTACGTAGCCATTCAACCAGAAATGAGCCTCATCGCTGAACAAAATTTGTCGATAAAAAAGCGGATTTTCTGCCAACTTTTCTAGGGCCCATTCACTGAAAATTCGACGTTTTGGCAGATCGTTCGGCTTCAGTTCTTGCACGAGCTGTATTTTATACGGTCTTACACCAAGATCTTTGCGTAAAATCTTCCATGTGGTCGAATAACACAAACTCAATTGCTGCGAACGGCGACGAATCGACATTTCACGGTCTTCAGCAACACTCTCAGAAACAGACGCAATATTCTCTTCTGTACGCACTGTACGCATTCGTGTGGTTGGTTTAATGTCCAATAAAGTAAACTGAGTGCGAAACTTGGTCACAATCGCATTAATTGTTTGCTCACTTGGTCGATTATGTAGACCATAAATCGGACGTAAAGCGCGAAACACATTTCGAACCGAACACTGATTTTGGTAATAAAATTCAATGATTTGCAAGCGTTGCTCGTTAGTAAGTCTATTCATGATGAAATGTCAAAGCATACTGAGCATCTTTCTCTTTGACACCATGTCTTAAATCCCGCGTGATCTGTCAAATACTAATGCATGAAAATCCTAACCTCAAAAAAATCACCCTTTATTACAATGGGAATTCGTGATTTTTGCCAAAAATTGCGTTTGGACTTTCGTTTAACTTCCTCATTTATTTTAAAATTCATCATCAGCGGGCACTTGACTCTTTCGATTGAGATCAAAAATTCGGCATCTATTTTTGACAATATTTGCTGTCCAGCCTTCATGTCACCACTAATTTAGTTTTGGTAACCTCCTGTTGCTAAAAACTTCAATGCTGCTGATTAAATAATGACAACCAGAACGGCATTTTGTATTCTGTGAGTAGTCATGTCGGATGATAAGGTGTTAAGTAAGAACATAAATCCGTCTTTAGAAAGACGATAAAAAAGAAAGACAAACCTAAAATAAAAGTATACGTATATTTTTTATTAAGAATGTTTTCAAATATTCTACCGTACAAACATGTAGAAACCTTTTCTCACTCAACTTCATTGTGTTGGAATTATCTCTTATTGTTCTGCGTTCAATTTGCTCGTACCGTTCTTCATTTCCTTGCAAATTGAACCAAATTCCAAAGGTGTCCATTTTTGTAAAAATTATACTTTTAAAACTGTCAAACAACTCGATACTTGTTCGAAATTACAAAATTGTTTGAAAACAAGTTGGTATAACGCGCAAATGAGTTTCGAATAGAATCAAAAGTAAAATACAGTTACACAGTAGGGCCTAAGTCCTTATTCCTGATAACGACAAGGAATCGACACATTTGGGTTTTCGGCAAAACTTCCACTTACAGCAGCAAAATTTTCAGTGGTACGATGATGCACTGTCCTATTCAGTGTCTTTAAATTTTTTCACAATTTTGCCAAATGCAGGTGTAGTTGGACGATTATGTAACCCAAAATCTTCTCTTAAAATACAATATGTGGCTGTAGCAGAATTACCATTTTTGTAGTAGGTTTTAACAATTTGTGTGTCAGATTTACAACTGGAAACAAATTGGTTTATTAACTTAGTTTGACAGATATCGAATTATAGCCCTATACTTGTGAAACCGCAAAATGGCTAACCCTTTATTTAAATAGAACTTTTTTAAAAAATTCAATTGGCGTTATTTCTATAAGAAAAAAAATCCTCTACAAATTGGTTGTCGACTAAAATATCTGCTGCAAAAAAAAAGCAGCTATTAAAAATAGTTTCAGTTTATTATATGCAAAATACAATGGTCGACATAAGTATGTTTTTATTTCTGCCCCACCATTTCTTAGATTCGAATCTTACTTTTACAGTTTTCTTCATATCAGGTTTTTAAAACATTTTACTTTAATAGGTCTAAAAACAAGGAAACTAGATTTTTAAGGGTAAAGTTAAAATTCGAAGTATCGCTTCACAATAAATTGTATGATGTTTTTGCAAAGTACAAATCTTTCTCTTCGAGATAAAACTTAAATAATTTTACTAGCTTACTTAGTTTCTGGAAATCGTCATTAGCTATAAGTTTTTTTTTTGACTCTATATGAAATGTCGATCAAAACTTAAATTAAATAATTTCGTAGTTTTGAAAAATACGTTTTGGACATAAATTTTGGTGCTGGTTTCGAACCAAAACTTTAATTTTAACTAGTTGCTTAAGTTTTAAAAAATCCCCTTTTCTAACAGTATTTTCATATTTTTTTATATATGTATTTAAAAACTTGATAACAGATTCTTTAGAAGAATAGAATTTACTTTCAAACCGTTTTTCATTTTTAAGCGTTTCTCTCAGAATTTTGTTAGACAAATAGATCCAAAAACTTATGAGATTTTCCGTGTTTTTTTAAATGTAAAAAGTAATATCTTTTGAAATTTTATAGGAAAAGTAGAGTGTTTCTGATATTTGGTACTTATTTTAATTTTTGCTTTTAATAACATTTAAGTCTAAAAGCTATACCTCTTTTCTGACATATAACAGCTTAAAATCCGACTAATTATGTGTGTAACCAAATACTTCTACTTTTCTTGAATCTCAGAACTTTCGCCATTACCAAACAAATAAATGATCCAGCAAAGCAGCAAAGCTTATTAACGCCACCAGCCGAATACCCTATTCCCCATATATAAATACATATAAATACATATAGGAATAGTTTCCAATCCAAATTTATACCTTTGCTTTCGACATCAACACCAAACCACTAAATCACTTAAATGCCACAGAGCTTCAAGAACCCCCGCAGTCGTCGGTTTAATAATGCCTCATTACAATGTGATTCTTAATATGTCCCTACCTAGGCAAGTCAGGTATAACAAAAGCCTTATGTTTAAACTTAACCATTGTGTTATATAAGCGTAATACCTCAACTATGGTGCTGGTGGATTGGTGGCGTCTCCCGCATCCATCCGTCTTAAATATTCTTCTCAACAGATTTTAGAATAAATAAGCACATAAACATGAGTGATGAGAGGCATCTGCCGAAGAAGGAAAACTTAATTACCGCCGCCGTAAACAAACAAGAAAAAACCTTTCCTCAACTTGGCATTCGCTTACTAAACCGCGACTAATGTAAAGTCGTCGCTCGTCGTCCTTCGTTTAAGGTGTTCGAAAATTGGCAGAGATAAAGTTTATTATATCAATACCGAACCTGCAAATACCTACAATGAAAGGTGGGTATCAAGCTCAAGGGAATAATTCATCAAATCGTGTTGGAGAGATTCAAAGTGATGAAAGCATTTTTGTTGTTGTTCTTATCTACCTAACCAAATAAGTCGAATCAATAAATGCTAGGGACGAAATTGTCTTAGAATTAATTGAATTTCTTAAAAGAAGTAAAACAAACAAAATTTGGGCTTTTGTCTTTTTTCACTTTTTTATAAGACGACGGGAAATATTGACTTTCATAACATTTGTCTGTGCATGAAAAGTTTCGAATTTGGCTGTCTATATTTTAACATTTGAGAGTGTCAAACTGTTTATAAAGGTTTGGTTAATATTTTATATGGATTTTTTAACACTTCGAAATTGTGGAATCTGTTCGTTAAGCACACGGTCAACAAAATCAGCCTAATCAACAAGGAATTCGGCAGTTAATAGTTTGACGAATATGATGGGGCAAAGACAGTCATTCACAGTTGACCACTTGATATGATTTACACACGCTGAAGATGTATGGCAGCAATACTTGCTTACTTACTTAAGGTGGCGCTACAGTCCAGTGCGGACCTGATCCTCAGCTGGCACGGCAGCGTTATAAATCCTAATTTCTTTTGCTATGAAGAAAGAATTGAAACGGTCTTGAAATGGTGACTAATTTTTCTTGTCAAACGTGATCGACCAACAATACTAATAGGAAAATCAATTTAGTGATAACTTTATTTTTAGGAGTAGTCCTGTTATATATAAACATTGTTGCACAGTTGTTTTTAAACTTTTATACCTAAGAATCTCTTTAAAGGGACTTTCAAACTTTGACACTTTATAGTGGCAAATTTTTTGGAGCTTTTTGATGTATTAAGAACTGTGTGATTTAACTAAGTTATTTCTGTGGAGTCTTCTGAAGTCAGCCTTTGAATTTGAGATAACGCAGTCCATGGCCGGTAAGACTTGGAATGATTTATGCACCAGAATCATGGAATAAACTTAAACGATATTATATAATAACAAATATTGATGGTATTTAACACATAGGTTTTTTTAGTTAGATTTGGCGTCTACAGTTCCAAGTAGGTTGAACTACTGAGAGAACACTTTATAGGGCTACTGCGACACATTCCAGACCCAGGCTTTAATGAGCGGTTATGCCGGCTCTTGCCTTGGACTTAATCAAGGACCTGGTTCTTTATGTTGGAGATCGTGTGTCAGGGTGACCAAGTAAAGAAAATTCAGTTGCGAAGAACCAACAAGCCATTGATACGGACGGATTTACCCTTAACAGACCACGTGCAGCCAAAGAATAAGCAGAAGCCCTATACTGCTCTAAAGCAGACATGTTTGATTTGAGAACAATTAAAGTGGTGATTCTAATCGGCTTTGTTGATCTTTTTGATGATTAAATGAAAACAGTTTTCATCAGTATTTTCCCAACTTTTCGACGGTGATTGCTGCCGTCTTCAGGGGAAGAACTAAGGAACAGTAAACGGCGGATATGTATAGCGTTTGGATGTATGTTTCTCCGTTGCAAGAATTGGAACTCCTTCAAAATCTGGTTGATGTCCTGTTGCGATGGTGTGGCATGCTAGCGCTGTATTTTCCGTTTTTTTTTTTGGTGAATGTCTGGTGGTTCGTCCGGTTATCCTTTGAAGTTTATTTTGTAAACTACGTCTGATCTGCGATCCTTATCCTTTTTCGTCTTTTGGCAAGTAAATAGAGATGCAACTGTCTGGTTTGACTTATATGATAAGTTCACATCAGGGTTGTTTTTGGCGACAACTTCTTTGAAATTTTCCGAGAGTTTGGGAACATACACAACACTTTTATAAACACCTTTCTTCACTTCCAACTTATTTCCGGAAGAAACTTGATGTTTTTGATCGGAAAGCTATTGTCAATGAGTATTTGTGTGACTTTTTTCTGATTGGCGGAGTGGTATTTTGGGTCACACAACGCAAGGACTTTATTTATAAGATTGGATTCTGTGTTCATACGTATGTGTTTGGCTTGATTAGATCGGAAATTGACAAGTCTTCCAGATGCCGTATCCTTCTGATACCAGTCGAAATATAGACGGTCGTTTTCCCGATAGATTTTAACGTCTAAGAATGTTATTGACTCACTTTCTTCCTTATTTACGGTAAACTAGATCTTTTCGTTGAGTTGGTTGAGGCATCGTAGCACTTTATCAATTTCTTCTCTTTTAACAATCGCGAAAATATCATCAACGTACTTTGCTATAAACTTAGACCTGTAGTTTAGTTTAAAACATTCTTCAAGCAAATAGTCTTTAACCAAGTCAGCAATCGTCGGGGAAAGACGATTACCAATTCGCATGCCATGTATTTGTTTGTACAAATTGTCTTTAAATGTATGTAGTTATTGTCCTTTATGCAAAAATTAAACAATTCGAGAAATTTGTTTTGGCTCAACCTTGTGTTTTTGCTTATAATTTCCCATTTCCTTTTTATAATGTTGACTGCAAGTTAAACAGGAAAATAAGTAAAAAAGAAACAGCGTCGTAAGAAACCATCACTTCATTTTTATCGATTATTAAATCTTTTGCTTTGCACTTGAACTCTAACGAATTTCTGACTGAGTGGGGAGATTCTTTCGTGACAAGAAAGCAGCTATCCACATCACTGCCACCCAAGAAATAATTTCAGACGGGCAAAAAGAGGATGAAAAACTGCGATATTTTGCTATTGTGGCTACCTAAAAGAAAATAGAATACAAATAGAGGAATCAGCCTACTTAACATCGCTTACCAAATCTTTTTGTCGTGACATGTGAACTTCTAAAGCCAATCGTCCACAACCTGATAGGTCCTTATCAGTGTGGTTTTACACAGAAAGTTTCTGACATAAATCCTTGAAATAACCAAAGAACATCAAATCGACGCCCTCCATCTTTTCATCGATTTCAAGGCCACATATGACATCATCTACAGGGACGAGCTGTATAGAGCCATGTTTAGTTTTGGCATCGCTGCCAAACTCGTCTGTTCTGTGCAGGATGACAATGGAGAAATCATGCTGCTCCATAAAGGTTTTAAACAACTTAACAGAACCTTTCGATGCGCTGTCATTCGATTCTTTTTTAAATCGTACTTCACAGAATAGTGCAGAGCTCCCACGTCAACACTAGAGGCGCTATGTTTCAAAAGTCTGTCCAATTACTAGCATATACTAATGATATTGACATAATCGGAAGGAAGGCTGATGTCAATGGGGATTTTGTAAGTATTGAGGCAGAGGCTGCAAAAATGCGTTTAACGGTTAATACTCTCGTCAAGAAAGAACTCACAACACCGGCGAACGTCTCCGTTGAAACGTAACCATCGACAGACGTTACTTTGAGGTAGAACGGCGCTGAGATCGAAAGAAAAATAACTCTTGCTAACTGCTGTTTCCTTGGGCTAAGAAAGCAATTGAGTAGCAACGGCCTCTCTCAAGGGTCCAAGGTATCGCTATCAGGCCCAGGCTTGGACTATAACAAATCCTACTTCATCATCATCATGAAAAAATACGGCTGTTATGTTAAATAGACCTACGACTTATTGATTTTATTTCCAGAAATATGAAATATAGATTGTCAACTACATGTTCGTACTACATTCCGCACAAGCAACGGAATATGTTTACCTTTGGGGACAGTTTTGAATCATATTGACATATTTTCAGCGTTCAGACCCCAACACACCTGTTTTCAAAAATAAGTCGATAAGTCTAGCAACTTTTTTGGACACTATTTTTAGCAAAACAAACAATAAAATATGCTTGATATTTATACCGAAAATGACAATGAATATGAGCATTTAAAATGGTCAAATCAAAGAACACGAAGTAGATAACATTTTTAAAGTAACATGTGATCAAATCCCCTCTAAAATGAATAGTTATGATAAAAGTCCGTACGTCCGTACGTTGGGGGAAGCTTTTTTAGTTGTCCATATCTCAAGAACCAGGGGAGATATCGACTTCATGTATTTTTAAAATGAAAAATTTAGAATAATTTTGCTTTAAAATAAGAAACTTAAATGAATTTATGTATTCCAACTTTTACGAGTTTGTAAGAAAAGTCGTAAAAGTTGTCTAATACTGCTGCATAGCAGTGCATGTGCTGATAAAATATTTACTCTAGCAGCTAGAAGCCCTGGTAGCTATTAGCTTTTAAGTATTGTTTTGTACATTTATGTATAGTTCAATAAATAATAATAATAATAATAATAATAATAATAATAATAATATTTACTCTAATGAAAAACAAACGTTGTACTTATAAAATAAAATTTAAAAAGTCTTGGAGTTAGAGGTAGACGAATGGGTTCCCATACAAAAGTATAGACAAAATATAAAAGAATGAATGTGATATCTAATACGAAGACTTTTTAAACTGCTTTCTAAATATTTCGCTTATGTTACCTAATTTTATGCAATATTCTTTTGTTTTTAATTGTTATAATAACAGCTTTAATTGAAACTGTATTTTAATTGACATTTCAACTTTTTGATACTTTATAAAAATGTTCAGACATTTCCTAACCTTGTTACTTCCCAAGTGAGCTGATCAGAATTGGCCAGCAAGATTTTATGATTTCAATCAATTTAAGACCTTAAGAATAGAATCCGTAATAACAGGACATGGTGCTGAAACTCTAGCCAAGGTGGCCATTTAGCTGATATCCGTATTCCATACCATAATATACAATAAAAAATATACTCATTTAATCTTAAAAAAAAAAATGTTATATCAAAATAAAAACAATTTAAACACGAACTTTGTTTATCTTAAACATAAAGACTATAAAAGACATGTCTCAAAGCAGCAGCCTTTCAACTGTATGTAACTTCCCAACTATATATTTATTTTTATTCCCTTGTGATAAGAATGCGCATATTTTAGTTGCACATCTCCAATATTAATTTTAGCTATGCAAAATATTTGCTTAATTTCAAATGCTTCTCAATGTGCAAAGAAAAAGTTTTAAAATGGAAAATATTTCTTTATGGTTTAATAATGTAAAAGCAGAATAGTAGAATATGAATGTTCGTATAGTTTGTTTAGTTATAAAAAAATCCATAAAGCCTTTTTTTGGTTGATATTATATAACGGATTCAAAATACTATTAAGTAGAACGCAGAATGCAGAAGATTTTTCTTTATAATTAAAAAATAATATTGAAGTTAAGAGAGGAAGCTTATTTTTATATTAATTTTCAGTTTTCTATGCCAATTTTTTTAATATTTTAAGTTTTTAAACTATAATTTTCTAAGGAAGCTAAATAAAACCATGCAAAACGAAGAGCTATACTAAAAAGGTTTTACAATTTGTACTTAAGAAAAAGTTTTCGAAATTAAATAAATTTAGTTTTTTATTTGTGTATCAAAAATGTCTGGTAAAATTGATAGTTTTTATGTTAAAAATAGAATTTAAACGTTAACATGCATTTAAAATTTGATTAAAGGATATTTAATAATCTAGACGTTTCTAAAGTGCTTATAGTTTTTTCTTACAATATTATGACTAATAACTATTTTAGAAAATTAAAAATCTATTGTGCCGTTTTAAAAAATTATATTTACAAGATAAAAGATGTTTGGTGTCAAAACCTTGATTTGATAACAAGATATTCAATTAAAAAAAGAAGTAATGGTATAGCTTTCATTTTTGTAATAAAAATTGTTGATGCTAACAAAAGTATTTTTTAAACAAAATTAAGATATGTTTTTAAGGCGAAAATCAATTTATACAAATTTATATATATGTTGCTAGTTAGGTTAGGTTAGGTTACTGTTTCTTCCTCTTCCTCGTCCATACAGCTTCTGCAATGAGAATATGCCTAGTCTCGTGGACTGCTTTCCTATTAGGCAGTGTCCGGTTATGACACCTATGACACAGATGTTTTTTGTGACTTGACACGCGGTGATGTTGTTCCACCTGGTGCCTGCCCTCCTCACAGTGTCTTGCATTACCAACAGTTTACGAGTAGCGATTGGTATGCCAGTACTTGCCAAACGTGGTAAGATGGGCTGTACTGTACCGCTCAGTTCATCTGCCTTACAGTTACCTGGAATGTCTCTATGGTCCGGCACCCAGCAAAGGTATATATTAAACTGTTGTGCCATCTCCATTAGAGATGATCGACAGTTATGTACTGTTATAGAGTTTGTAGAGCCAGAGTCCAAAGATTTGATAGCTGCCTGACTATCTGAGAAAATACGGATATCAGATGTTGATATCACGTTTTCCTTAAGCCGGGACAAGACTCCCTTTATCGCCAAACATTCCGCCTGGAACACGCTACAATGATTGGAAAGGCGGAATTAGAGACTTAATTTCAGTCGTTCAGAGTACACACCTCCACCAACCCCTTCTTTTGTTTTTGAACCATCTGTGTAAAAATAGATTGACTCATCCTCCAAGAATGTTCTATCCTCCCGAAAAGATCTGGTAGGTATAGAAATCTGGAAGTTTCTGTCGAATTGTAGTTAAGGGATGGTGTAGTCTGTGTGTTTTGGAAGCAGAGCTTGCAGCTATTTGTTTGCTAAAAATGTCAAGAGGTGTAAGGTAGAGCAAGGTGTCCAGTGCCGCAGACGGAGTCGTGCGAAGCGAACCGCTTATACATACGCAAGCTGAACGGTGGACTTTTTTTAGCTTATCCCTGTTTATACCTTTCTCTAAAGCAGTCCACCATACTGCCGCACCGTACGTTAAAATCGGTCTGATTACCGATGTGTATAGCCAATGCGTGATTCTGGGCTGTAAACCCCATTTATTATTAAAAGCTTTTTTGCAAGAAAAGAGAGCTATAGTAGCTTTTTTGACTCTTTCCTGTACGTTGCGTTTCCAATTTAGTTTTTTGTCTAAGACAAGACCCAGGTATTTAGCCTCGTCTGAGAATTCTAATTAGATTCCTTTAATATAGGGAGGGTTGACAAATGGAATTTTGTATCTCCTCGAAAATAAGACCAGATCGGTTTTGTGTGGGTTAACACCCAATCCACACCGATCAGCCCAAAGAATTAGTCTGTCCAAGGCATTGTTGCTAGTTAATTAGTCTAAAAATTACAACTGATGTTTAGTTTATTTGTCATTGTAGAAAATTAATCTATAGGCAATTTTCAGGGAAACATTTTTTTTTTATTTTCCTTGTCCGTTGATTTTTTCTAAGTAAAGGGTGGCTACATTTTAAGGGATCATGTCGAATGTGAAACACACCTAAACGTCACGTTTTTTGGCTGCATTTCATTTAACATTTCTCAGTTTCAGACTAACTCAATTTGAACCCTGAAAAGTTACATAACTGAGCAAATGGTTGAAATAAAATGCACTTCGTGAATTTTTCGGTCAATAAATCGTCCAAATGTCAATACAATCGGAAAAATCGTCCAAAAATTTGAGCAAATCGGATTTGTAGAAGATGTGAAAACACCAGCGCATACTTCTACAGCCCGTACTGCAGAAAATATTACTACTATTCACTATAGTCTGGCTGAAAAACCAACCATTCCAACTCCAACTCATCGTCTTGCCTAAAAATTGCTACTCGTCGTTGATGAACGTTGTGCATAAGGACTCGCATTTAAACGCTAACATGATGCAATTGACTTAAGAACTTTAACGTCTCAACCATTTTCAGCGTTGTCAATGTTCAGAATGGTGCCAAAAAATGAAAACAGTGGATGATTAATTTTCGAAAAGATCATCTTCAGTTATAAAGATCAATAATCAGAATTAGCTCATTTGAGCAGATGATTGTCGAAAACCCCATGCACCAACAAAAAATGTGACTAATTGGTTCGGTTTATGGACTGGAGGCATCATCATCGAAAATTTGGGCCATCTGATTGAGAAGTGCTGCCGAAGCCACGGAGGCTATTTGGCAAGTATTTTGTTTTATACGTAAATAACTATTCCATTATATATTGATACCAATAATAAAAAGAAATGACACAAATTTCCTAAATAATTAGTTTTTTATTCTAAATCAACATCGGCCCTTTTAAAGTGTAACTGCGACAAATAATTTTTTTTTTAAATGTTATAAAGACATCGAGTGTAGCTGCGCCTGTGTGGCACCATAATTCGTTCAACATGGCCCGATAACGATCGCCATTTACTTTAACGGCCACTTCTTTCTCATTTTCGAAGAAAAATGGACCATTTATGTCTCAGGACCAAAATCTGCACCAAACAGTGTATAGTTTTGGGTGTATCGGCTTTTCAATGTATGCGTGCGGGCTTCCTGTGCCCCAAATGCGACAATTCGTTCAGCGGGAGGATAAAACTAATTATCTGTCAAATCGGACATGAGCTAAGTGTTACCATTCACGAAATAAGCATCAGTTGAAAAAAAAAACGTAAGTTGGCGGACTCTTCATAGCAATTAATTGAAATCGATACGCGTTTTTAGTTCCTGAGATATTTCAGGTCAAACAATATTTTCTTTTTTTTTTGTACGGACTCAACGAAGCATGTCCGTTCACTCATACCTTCTTAGAATATCTGTTTAGAACCCAGGAACCTTGAAACGGCGATAAATGTCCAAATTTTTGACTTGCCAATCAGATTGATTACAATATCTTAAAATGGGATGTTAAAAATATGATTTTCTAGTTTTGAAAGCTTTTAGCATCTTACAATAGTTTTTTAAAAAGTCAAAAAATATCTACTTTAACTTTTAACTTCTTCTCACATTTCAAATTTACAGATTTAGGTTTTCTTGCTAAATTGTTTTTATGAACTGACGCTATTTAGACGTATTCACATGTTCGCAAAGGATTAAAACTTCAGAATAGCAAGTATGTAAATTGATACCTGCCTACTTGGAAGATGCTTAGGAGTAAAATTATGGAGTTTACACACATTTCGAAAATTTACTTCCTCATTGATTTCACCTAGTTAATAAGTGATTTGTATCAATTATTTTTATTTAAGCATATTTTTTGTTCGGATTATGTTGTTTAATTTAAGTTTCAAAACGAAAAAAAGCGTTCTTATTTTAAAACCATGCACGTGCACTTCATGTACAGTCCATCTGCATATTTGTGTCATTTATTTCGTGTTTTTTGTTTTTTTTTTTTTCTATAATGGCTTAGCATCGTCCAAACAATCACAGCAACTGTTTCCACTTAACAAGGCTTATGCCATAAAATTAATGCCCAATCAAAATGAATATATGCCAAATTGAACGGAGTAGAATTTTCAGGGACGTGGTCAAATTATGAACTAAAGGCTCCAGCCTACAATTAACATACTCTAAGATTTAACCTTTTTTTATAATAAGGGCACACCCAATGAGATATTATGACTCTTATTTTGCAGACACAGTGTGAGCACTAGACAAATGGAAAAGGGTTTAAAAGAGGATGTCAGTGCAGATTGGTTTTTAATTCCTGAATATTGCAGACCACATTCGTGTAGTACGGCTAAAGAATGAATCTTTGTATTTGACAGTATAACCGAAATGGACTCAATGTTACATTGATGAGCTTTTCTAGAAGCGCGAGTAATACCGTTGAACTGTTTATGGGAGAATATACAGCAGGCTATTTTTTAAGACCATAAACCGTAAAAACTGCAGTAAAAAAGGGTTAGACAAGAAACCCTTATCGTATCATATCCTGCCGTTCAAGTTCCACATGCGAAGAAGAAAGATGTGTATCTAAAAAACGAATATAAACCTAAGTGAACTATCGTCAACGAAACAATCTATTGGATTAGAAGTTGCAAGCCCTAGTGACTTACAACTCTCAACCATTCCTGTGGGCGAGTACTGTTGTCAGGAATGGAAGGGACCTACAATTTTAGGCCGAATCCGAACGGCTAATTTGAGACAGCACTTTTTCATGACAAGAAGGATTTGTCAATTCCTCGTAAGAGGCAGTACCCGCGCAAATTAATTCTTTTTTAAATTACGGTGGCACAGGTGAAAATTGAACCAAGACCCCTTGCATGACAGTCCAACGCACTAACCATCATGCCACGTGTACTACATAAAAAAAAAAAAAACAAAAATTGTAACCTATGTATGAAAAAATGTTTGGTTTCTCTCAATAATTTTGTAGATCAGATTTTTGAATAAACAAATTAAAAAAAATAAACAAATATCCTTTTTTTCTAATTTTTAATACGACTTCTCCAGGAAAGTCCACTTTCGACAAAAAATTCACACTATGGCAGATCTTGGAAAAAAACCAGGAGCATCAAATCGATACCGAGCATCTCTTTACCGATTCTTCAGATGAATGTCTAGTTTTGGCATCCCTGTAAAACTTATCCGTTTGCGAAGAATGACGATGAGGAATGCACGCTGTTCTATCAAGGTCGGAAAAGATCTCACCGATGCATTTGATGTCAAAAAAGGTTTAAGACATGGCAATGCACTGTCATGCGACTTCTTCAATATCGTTCTGGAAAGAATAGTGCAAAACTCAAGCGTCAACACTAAAGGCACAATCTTCCAAAGATCCATAAAATTACTCGGATACGCAGATGATATTGACATAATTGGAAGATCAAAGCTTGATGTTAGTGGAGTGTTTTTGAGCATTGCGACGGAAGCGAAGAAGATGGGTTTAGTGTTCAATGAGGGCAAGACTAAGTATATGCTGTCATCAAAAAAGGGCATTGAACAACTACGTGATGGACAAAACGTCACCAGTACAGCTATAACTTTGAGGTAGTTAAAGACTTTGTCTAGCTAGGCACCGCTATTAACACATATAACGACAGCAGCGCTAAAATCAAACGAAGAATATCTCTTGCCAATCGCTGCTTCCTGGGAAAAAGAAGGCAATTGAGAAGTAAAGTCTTTTCTCGAGCATCCAAAATCATCATCTATAAGACACTCATCATTCCGGTTCTCATTTATGGCGCTGAGGCCTGGACCCTGTTAAAGAAAGATGAGAGCGACATAGAATGCTTCGAGAGAAAAATTCTTCGGTTGATTTTTGATCCCGTACGCATAGATGGAGAATGGAGAAGAAGATATAACGACAAACTGTACGGGCTGTACAGCGACACTGACCTAGTTAACAGAATTAAAGTCCAATGGCTTTGATGGCTAAATCATGTAGAGCGAATGGACATCAACGCTCCAGCCCGGAAGGTCTTCGAATCCAATCCCAGGGGACGGCAGCGGCGCAGTAGAGGAAGACCGCGACCCAGGTGGCGCACGCAGGTGTGTAAAGACCTCAACCAACTTAGCGTGCGAAACTGGGGACAGCTAACTAGGGACCAAGCTGGCTGGAGACGCATGTTGGTTGAGGCCCAGGTCCGCCCCGGACTGTAGTGCCACTTGAAGTAAGTAATACGACGCACATACTACAGGTCTAGTTTTGTATGACTATGGTCCAAAAATAAGAAACATACATTTTCGTATCCTCAGCTCGAAATAATTAAATGTCATAAGACCGCTCGCGCTGTAGCAAATAGTGCCATGCTGTTGAAACCGCATGTCTTTGGTGTCCATATTATCCAATTTAGGCCACAAAAAATTGGTGATCATCGACCTATAACGATCGCCGTAAACGGTGAATTCCATACCTGCATCAATTTCAAAGAAGTACTGACTGATGAGGCCTCGAACACAAATAACACACCAATCATTTACTTTTTTTGGATGCATTGGAATCTCGTGTGGATTGGTGTTGCCCAAATCTAAAAATGTTGTTTCGTACACATTCATCCTAAAATGGATCAAATCGCTTAAGATGATTTATCCACCAAAATTGGTGGCCACCTAACTTTTTAAAGACGACTATGTATCCCCACAAAAATCACAACGCAAAGAAGAGGCTGGGTTGCGACGCATACTGATAACTTACCATCCCGTTTGTTGATTTGTCTTGCTTAAAAGATTCGTTGTCGAAAACCAATTTTTACCAATTTTACTAACACTTCCTAAAAGTTCTTAAAAAGTTCTCTTGTCTTTTGTTCTTCAGGAGATATAAGGAACCGAACATCAATTTTTATAAAAAAAATTTACTAAATTTCAAAAACAACTCTGTGATATAAAATTAGTTTGAAGTCAATATTTTTAATTTTTGAAAAGATATTTGAGTCGCAAATCAGATTGTCCATTTGATTTTTCTTAAAATCTTACCGCATGTTGAAAACAATATTTCTTTTAAAATAAAATTAGTCTGAGGCCATAATCTCAAATGTTTAAAAATATATTTGCGTCGAAAGTCAAGTTTTTACCAACTGTTATTAATTTTTGTTTATCTTTTTTATTTTTCGTAAGAAAACCTATCCATTCCATTTTTCTCAAAATTTTACAAAATGACAAAAACGTTTTTTTTCGTTGCATAAAACTATTTTGGAGATACAATCTTTTAAACATTGTAAAATATTCAGTGTGACAAATATTTTTTCACTTTTTTGGATTTATAAAAAAAAACCGAAGGTTGTAATGTTTTCCAAAAAATATATTTTTTTGTATTGATATAGTAAAAAAAAAACACCCACTAAATTTTTTTAAGAGTCCTTTCTGCATCTTTCTGCATTATTAGCTGTATAACAAAATTTATTTAAAGTCGATATCTCTACTGGTTCTTGGGCTAAGGACGACGAAAAAAATATCGCGAACGTAAGTACAGACGCACGCACAGATACTCTAGGGACCTTTAAATGTCGAGAAATGTCAAAATTTTCAATTTGTAAATAATAAAAAAATGAATTATACTTAAAAAAAATCAATTGATGTTTTAGAGAAGAGAGAAAGGTTTGCAGATAAAAATGGACGCTATATATCAATAACTAAAGGAGAAAATTATTAGGTTGTATGTTCTCGACACCAAGAGATTCGTTTATAAAATCTAAAACAATAAAGTTATTAAAATTTTTAAATTAAGATTTAAAAATCTATTGTTACTTAACACAAAAAAGAAAATATTTATTCATATTTTTCACAACGTCCGACACCGCCGCCCGTGGTGCACCAGAAACCAACTGCGACTCTGAAAATAAAAAAAGGAAAAATCGATATAAAATAAAAGGATATAATTTAATCCCAAAATAATGCAGAATGCAATGACATTAAATTTATGCGTTCAGCCTGCATTTAATTACAATTAACACTAACCTCGATTATCCTAGATTAAATGAATTACCTCTCCATTATTAGTTTACTCCGCTATTTGGCCACAACACAATCACTTTTGATTTTAATTTCGACGACGACGCTACGCGGTGAGCAACGCCAACGCCTTTTTTTATGTCCTGATTTTATAAATATTCATTTTTCTATCCCAGCTTGGTTTTTAAGTTTCCTTTTTTCTGTCCGTTTCAATGGTAATTAGTTGATTCCTGAAACAAATTTGAATTACAAGGATTGGTAAACATCATATAACCCAATTGAGACTCGATCTCTCTCTATCTCTACTGCAAGCAGATAAATCCTTTAAAGCAGATTGTCGTCCTGCGGTGTATATGATTAAGACCACTGAACAGGGGAACATACACACGTATAGGTAAACTTGAACCAAAGCTGGTAATATATGCAAATTTGGTTTCGTACAATTTCAACAATGTCACATTGGCCAGATCATGATTGAGATACATTTCTGGTTCGAACCGAAAAGGCGAGCCGCACTAATCTACATCTGTGCAATGCAACGCAATCTAATCATTGCCCTCAACCGAACCGCATCGTCGTCGTCGTTGTTGTCGTCCACTTTGTCGTCGTCGTCGACTTTGGCGGCTGGTGTGGCGTGGCGTACCGTGGTGTGGCGTGTGTTGTTGAATGAGGATACAGAGTGCGGTGTTGACTTTATAGGATTCCCCATCACATAATTTATAGCCAAACACCCAGTATGTGGTGGAAATATCTTCGAGTTAGTACCCATAGGAAGTTGCATATATTAAGGACGTGTTACTTTTCCAAGTGGGGAATCTGCAGATGACACACAGGTTTATCCATCCACATGATGGTCAAAAAAATGGGTGGCTTGGTTCCATAGAAAGGACAGGGTTGGGAACTGGGTATAGGGAATGGCAAAAGGAAGCGAACCGGTAGCGCGTGGTCAACGTCATCATGCTTTAGAAATTGCATTTTACCGAAGCTATACCTCTTGCTCGCATGATGTCCAACGTAAAAAGGTGAACAAAAGTTTCTGGAAGCCAAATAGATTGGTATCCTACATGAAAAGAGGAAAAAAAAGGACCAACAAAAAGACGGACACAAAGAGAAACGAAAAATGGCTTTTCATTAAAAATAAAAAAAAGGAAAACTCCAACGTACGTCCGTCGACGTACCTATACGTAACACACGAGAGTGCATATTCAATGCATGCATAATCCCGTGGTAAAAGGCAATTAGGGCTGAAAATGCTATTGTCCACTTTATAACTATATTTTATTGCTCTAAGCCAATTTTAAAAGAGTTTACGGATGTACGAGTACGAGAGTTATATTATATAAAAGTATTTTATAATGCATATAAACATATAAAGGAGCTAAGAGACCACAAAACAATTAGTATGGGAAACATACTCGTTCGTGATATGTGCATTGACTTTTACGGCCATAATGGTTGGTTCAATACGAGCGACGGGCTCAGTTAATGAAGGAAATAAGTACCTTTAGACTTGAAGCTATGTTCATTGCGAGTTAATGAGGTATTTAATAAGATTGAAATCGGTTGAATAAAAAACGAAAGAGACATTACTATTGAATTTACTTTTAAGTAAAAGGCCATTATGTCAACAGGATTTATACAACGTAAAACATGCACAAATTTTTGAGAAATCGGTTCCACTAAACGTTGTCTCTTTTTTTTAAATCTTTTTAACTTCAGAACTTGCAGGTTTTTGTCGAACCATTTAACGTTTTTTTTATAAATCAAAAACAAATTTGTCACCTCCAAAATTTTACGACTTAAATATGATTTCATCACCAAAACAATTTTGTGCAACGAAGAATATTGTTTTTGACATCTGATACAATTTTAAGAAAAATTGAACTGACAGTTTTTTTTATAAAAAATAAAAATCTAAGAAAAAACATTACTCAAAGTTGGTAAAATTGAATATCTATTCAAATATCTTTTCAAAAACTTGAAATTTAGGCCTCAAACTTATTTTATCTTATAAGAAATATTGTTTTCAACATTCTGAAAAATGTTGAGAAAAATCGAATTGACAGTTTTTTTTACAAAAAATAAAAACCTAAAAAAATCCAACAGTCCGTTTTTTCATAAAAAATAAAATCTACAATAAAATTCGCAAATTTGGAAAAAATTTATACGAGTAAATATAGACAAACTTTTAAGCAAGACAAATCGACAGACGGGATGGGAAGTTATCAGTGTGTGTCGTATCCCAGCCTCTTTTTAATGATTATTTTTGGTTATGTTACTAATTTTAAAATAATTTTTATGTATGAAACTTATTTAATGGATTGTAATATCGGCAACTTTGTTAACAAATTTAATAATTTCGAACTTAAGATAATATGAGCTACGAGAACAAACTTATTTTTGGGTAAAAAAAAGACCTGAAAGGAATAAATTGTAAATTTAAACAGAATGGAGTTCTGACTTACTTGGATTTGAGGATTTGTGGACAAATCTATCGTATAATCCCAGCATATATCAACTGTAATCCCTTCAACACTGACTTCGAAATATCAAGGATTTCTTAACGTGCGGTGATGCTGAAAATATATTGCTGGTGGAAGACCTAAACTCAAGAATAGGGATTGAAGAAGGGGTTGAGAATGCTAGACTTGGAAAAGCAACAAATTGAAAAGACAAAATTAAGAATGCAAGAGGAAGTCAATTACTTGAACTTTGCAACACTATCGGCCTCCGTATAATGAACGGTGTAAATGATGGTGATAAATTGGGTCAATTTACATGCGTGGAAAAACAAGGAAGTTCGGTCATTGACTACAGGTTTGTAGGTGGTGACTGGAGAACAGTTGTTAAAAATTTACTTACTTAAGGTGGCGCTACAGTCCGGGCGGACCTGGGCCTCAACCAACAAAGCGTCTCCAGCCAGCTCGGTCCCTAGCTTGCTGTCTCCAGTTTCGCACGCCAAGTTGGTTGAGGTCCTCTCCCACCTGGGTGCGCCACCTGAGTCGCGGTCTTCCTCTACTGCGCAGTCCCTCGGGATTGGATTCGAAGACTTTCGGGGCTGGAGCGTTAATGCCCATGCGCTCTACATGACCTAGAAATCTAAGCCGTTGGACTGTACAGTGTACAGCCCATACAGTTTGTCGTTATATCTTCTCCTCCATTCTCCATCTATGCATACGGGACCAAAAATCACCAGAAGAATTTTTCTCTCGAAGCATCCTAAGACGCTCTCATCTTTCTTTGACAGGGTCCAGGCCTCAGCGCCATAAATGAGAACCGGGATGATAAGTGTCTTATAGATGGTGATTTTACATGCTCGAGAGAGGACTTTACTTATCAATTGCCTTCTAAGTCCAAAGAAGCAGCGATTTGCAAGATTTATTCTTCGTTTGATTTCAGCGCTGGTGTCGTTGTCTGCATTAATAGCGGTGCCTAGGTAGACAAAGTCCTTAACTACCTCAAAGTTATAGCTGTCCATGGTGACGTTTTGTCCAAGACGTCGTCGTTCAGTGTCCTTTTTTGATGACAGCATATACTTGGTCTTGTCCTCATTGACCACTAAACCCATCTTCTTCGCTTCCGTCGCAATGCTCAAAAACGCTCCACTGACATCACGCTTTGATCTTCCAATTATGTCAATATCATCTGGGTATCCGAGTAATTGGATGGATCTTTGGAAGATTGTGCCTCTAGTGTTGACGGTTGAGTTTTGCACAATTCTTTCCAGAACGATGTTGAAGAAGTCGCATGACAGTGCATCGCCTTGTCTAAAACCTTTTTTGACATCAAATGCATCGGTAAGATATTTTCCGACCTTGATAGAGCAGCGTGCATTCTCCATCGTCATTCTGCACAAACGGATAAGTTTGACAGGGATGCCAAAACTAGACATTGCTCGGTAGAGCTCTTCCCTATAGATGCTGTCATACGCGGCTTTAAAATCGATAAAGAGATGGTGGGTATCGATTTGAAGCTCCTGGGTTTTTTCCAAGATCTGCCGTAGTGTGAATATTTGGTCGATAGTGGACTTTCCTGGTCTGAAGCCACACTGATAAGGACCAATCAGGTTGTTGACGAATGGCTTCAGACGTTCACATAATACGGCAGAGAGGATCTTATACGCAATGTTAAGGAGACTGATGCCTCTGTAGTTGGCGCAGTTTAGAGGGTCTCCTTTCTTATGTATCGGGCACACTATGCTGAGATTCCACTCATCGGGCATGCTTTCTTCCGACCATATTTTGCAGATGAGTTGGTGCATGCTCCGTACCAAGTCATCGCCTGCTGCTTTGAATAGTTCGGCGGTGATGCCGTCAGCTCCAGCAGCTTTGTTTGACTTAAGTTTAGATATAGCTATCTTCACTTCGTCAAGGTCGGGTGGGCGGAATTGTTGATCTGCGTCGCCGAGGTTGAGTGGTTCTATCTCCCTTACAGCGGAATTCGGTTCGTCATCGCCGTTATATAATTTGGAGAAGTGATCTTTCCATATTCTCAGCATCGACTGCGGTTCTACTAAGATGTTCCCCTGATCGTCTTTACAGGCTTTGGTTCGTGGCTGGTACCCTCGGGAGGTTTTTTTTACCTTATGGTAAAATTTACGAAGCTCATTCCTGTTGTGACATCCCTCAATCTCCTCGATCGCGCGCTTCTCATACTCTCTTTTTTTCCATCTAAGAAGCCGGTGTTTCTTTCTCCTCTTCTGCTCGTAGAGCTCGCGAGCAGCTCTAGTCCTTTTGTGCAGCGCCGCCGTTATGCCTCTTGTTTCGCTGCGTGCGCTTGCCGGCATTCGTCGTCAAACCAGGGGTTTCGCTGTGGTGGCCGTGTGAAACCTAGCACTTCAGAGGCGGCATCTCTGATGGCTGCAAGGCAATGTTGCCACTGGTTTTCAATGCTTAATGCATGAAGCATAGGACTCCTTTAGAGGTTATTAGAGACTCGATCGGAAAAGGACATGGCAGTCTCTTGCGATTGTAGACGTCTAACGTCGAATCTTCTCACAGTACTTCCTTGTTTTGGCTTGGATCGGGATATCCGTAGTCGTACCTTGGCTACAACGAGGTAGTGGTCCGAGTCAATGTTGGCCTCTCGGAATGTTCCGATATCCTGGATACTGGAGAAGTGTCGTGCCTCGATCCAATGTGGTCAATCTGGTTGACGGTTGATTCATCAGGAGATTTCCATGTCCCCTTGTGGATATTAAGTTGCGTGAACTGCGTACTAGCTACCAGAACGTCTCGCCCCGCAGCGAAATCGACCAGCCTGAATCCGTTGTCAGAGGTGGTGTCGTGCAGGCTGTATCTCCCGATTATCCCACCAAAGATGTCTTCTCTTCCTAGCTTGGCATTAAAATCTCCTAAGACCATTTTAATGTCATAGCCAGGGCACTGCTCATAAGTCTTGTCCAAGAGCTCGAAGAATATGTCTTTGGTTCTCATCTTTCTCCTCTGTTGGGGCATGCGCGCATATTAGGCTTATGTTGGCGAATTTAGCCTTGATGCGGATTGTCGTGATGCGCTCGCTTACACTGTTGAAACTCAAGACTTTTTGCCTGAGCCTAGTTACAACAAGAAATCCACACCCAAATAGACGCTGTCTTTGTTCTCGGTGTTATAAATTTGGAAATAGAAAAAAAACCGTTTTTAGACATATGCCTCTTTGTATATCCTTTACTAACAGGAAAGAAAAAAATTAAACCAATTATAAATGTACAAATGCAATTGATTCCCAAACTACGCTGGTCAAACAAATCTGCATCCAACTATAGAACACGTTTAGATGCACTTCTGATGGAACAATACGACACGCAAGCCTGACCACATTTAATAAAAGCAATAAAGGAGCATACCATGTACCGAATAACAATCAAATAAAAACTGCATATAGAGAACCTTGGTTTGACAAGGAATGCATGCAGGGGTGAAGCCTTACTTATGCTTGGCCGAGCGCATATCGGAAGTATAATACAAATTTGTACATGGAGTATAATCAGAATAATAAACTTCTCTGCCGAAAAAATTAAAAGACTATTGGGAAGCCCAAGCACATCAGATTGCAAAGTATAATCGTAAGCGTTAAGCCTGGATCTTAATTCAAATAGACTGCAAACGTATTTCGAGCTATTGTTAAACCCAGATGCCCCAAATAAGTTTCTGAATCAGTATGCCAAACATGGCTTCAAAAATAATATTTTAGATTCACCAATCTTAAAGGAAGAAGTGTTTATATCCATAAGCAACTAAAAGGATTGAAAGGCTGCAGGCTCAGATGGTAAACCCGCAGAATTCTACAGATATGGCGCAGATACTCTTGTTGTACCTCTAACAGTAGTATTCAACAAGATCTTTGAGGAAGGAATCATCCCAAACCTGTTTAGCTATGCCTTGATTTTTCACAACGAGGGAAGCACTGAAGTTCCGGAAAACTACAGCGGAATCTCGTTTTTAATATCGTCATATAAGACGAGTGAGTTCCAAGTTGGCTTCAGATCAGGATACTTCACCGTCGATCACATTTTTGTATTCCGTTTGATTGCTGACTCGTTTCTATCGAGAAATAAGAACCTATTTGCTTTTTTCGTTGATTTCAAAGCTGCTTTCGACACCGTGGATCGCAATAGCCTATTTTACAAGCTTTTCCATATAGGAATGTCGCTTAAGTTCGGTACAGTATTGCAAAATGTATACAAGACTACCAAAGCATCAGTGTGGAATGGCCAATGCTTATCAGAATGGTTCCAAACGAAATCAGGAGTTAGACAGGGCTGTGCACTCAGTCCAAGCTTGTTTGCACTCTTTATTGATGATATAGTCTAAGCATTACCAGTGGGAATCGAGTAAAGCTCTTATTTTCGCTGACGACATAGTTTTGCTCGCGTAAACTCCGCAATCCTTCAGCTGATGATAAATAGGCTTGCTGAATATTGTAAAAAGTAGAACCTTGTGGTAAATTTAAATAAAACCAAAGTGATGGTTTTTAAGAATGGCGTTGGAAGATCGGGTGCAAGTGAGCAATGGCAATATAATGATGAAAAAGTAGAGTTGGTGAAAGAATACAAATATCTAGGATTCTGCTTTACTAAGAACTTAAGCATGGAAAAACGCTAACTGACAAAATTGTTAAGGCAAAAACTGCTATAAACGTAGCATGGAAGCAATGCTTTAGTAATAAAAAATTACGCATACCAGTAAATTCAGGGTTTTCGAAGCTGTGTCCGTTATGTTTTATGCGGCGCAAGCTTGGGGAGGTCGGAAATATGAACAAGCGGAAAAACTGCTCAGATCTTACATAAAACGGATGTTTCACTTTCCTTCGAGTACGCCAAACTATATGATCATGCTGAAAATGGGTTTATCGCCATTATTTATAAAAAGATTCAAGCAGCAGAGCAATTGGATGTTTACCTAAACTGTAGTAACCTTGCCTCTTGGAAACCAACTTTATATCACCTAATAGCTCGTCTGGATGAAGCCTCAAGAACACAATACATGGAGAAAACCAAGAACTCACTGCACCGCATTTGCTCTATACTTTCATCTTAAAGAGACATAAGTTGATTACCAAATGAAGATCGAATCGCAAGCAATAATCCACCTCCTTTTGCCAAACCTAAAATATCGGAATAACAATCTTTTTTAAAGGCATTAAAGTCATTGTTTAAAAGCTCTGTAGCAAAAACTCCTCCATGAAGCCCGGTCTCAGTAATGGCAATAACATCAAAAATACATTCACTAGCAGCAGATAAAAACATGTTGATTTTTGTCCTTAATAATAAACACGTTAACAAATTTTATCCGTCATAACAGCATTATTTAATGACAGTCCAACGCACTAACCATCATGACACGGGAAGATTATCTTAGTTGGAGTTTTATTTTCCAAACGATTGATGTCGCCGGCCAATGAAGAAGGACGTGTCATACATTTATGAATTGTATACATCCACATCTTTGTACAGCTCATAAAGTTCGCAGTTCATAGAGTTTCTCTGGCATTGTCCCAAACAAGACCAAAGATCCCAGAATTTTTCTTCCGATACAATCAAAGAATATAGTTCTCCCTTTTTCCTTATCACTTGCAATCAACACAGTATAGTAAAAATTTCAGAATGAAGCTTTTTTAAAACTTGCACTTTGACTTCAAGTGATGAAGTTCGAAATCAGGTGTTTCATATTGTTTTTTTACATCGAATCTCTACTTAATCATGGAGGTGATGCTTCTTTCGAAGTAAATGCACTCCTTATATACTTTGAAGTTGCTGCTATTAATAGTGACATTTTGTCTAAGTCGAAGTATACATATTTAATTTCATAGCCAGTACTTAGTCTTTTCTTCGATAACTTTAAGACGAATAAATTTTGCCTTTCTTTCAGCGATGTTAAAGGACTGCATAACTGTAAGTTGGGAGCAACCGATATTGCAAAAAATGTTGAAAATAGTGCCTCCCGTATTATTATTAATTTTTTGCTGAAACTTTACTTTGGTTTCATAAGTAATTAATACGGCACAACTCGATCGATGTTTTCTTGGTTCCAAGTTCATATGTCGATGAAGCCAATTTGTTTTATCTTTTTCAGGATATAATTTATCGTACTGATGTTCCTATGTTTTATCTGCTAAGCCGAAACGCAAACTGATATTTTCTTATTATGGTTTTGCAGAAAGGCTCAACACGTTCACACAAAAGTTAAGCTGGGACATGCCGCGATAATTTCTGCAAGACATAGGATCGGTCTTTTTTGAAGATGGATGAAGGTAATGAATGAGTCGTTAGGTGTATTAATGATATGATGCATGCTCCCTATAAGTTCTTTTTTACAATGTTTAAAGAATTCAGCTAGAAGTTTATCTCAACCGGGTGGCCTTATTGTTTTTGAAATTTTGTAAGGACATTTAATATTTAAAAACGTACTAGTCCGGTGAGTTTCACTGCAATGGTTTCGTCTATAAGTTGTCCGTATTTATTTACATCTCCTTTAACTTTCTCTTATTCAAATAAGGTAAACTCTGCAAAATATTAAAGAATACTTCAAAAAGTCACACAGACACAAAAACTTCATAACTTTTTCTCAACAGAGAGTTAAAATATTAAATTTTTGGTCTTCAGCTAAAGCACAATCTAACTGCATATTAAATTTAACCTATACTTAAACCTCTATGCAAATACAAAAAAAAAATATTAAAATTTAGTTCATCTCTCTAAAGCTAAAAGTCTCGAAATTTACATAAAAACACTTCCACTAAAGGTACACGAAGACCATTAAAAACGAATTGGCTGATGCCGCAGGTGAAATGTGTTTTTGTTTTGTTTCTTTTTTTCGTTTGTACTTCTTTAATTTTATTTGGCTTCCCGCCCAAAAAAACACCTTCTAAAGGGAGACCTTAACCTAAGCTGGGATAAAACGAAAACAAACCAACAATTGGGAACAAAAAAATAAAAACAAAATAAAAACATAAACACAAAACATTTAAAATATGAAATTTTATTTAACTACCTAAATTTTGTATAGGCTTCCTCCTCATGAGGCTTTACAAAACCGTCGGCGATAGGTATTTAAAAATAATGCTTCCTACTTACTCGTCAGAATGGATGAATTTAATTTTTTGTGTATTTTTCACCTACACACATTTCAAACGCATATTCTTAAGTTTTAAATGCCTGTCTTGGCCAAAAGTTTAACAAAACATGACCCTCTGACACATCCACCCCATATGAAAAGACTTAAATAAGCTTTTAACATCTCATCCACACCAAATTCAGTCTGCCTGGAAGGTCATCCTCTATATAGGTTAGTGTTAGGTACGAGTACCCATCTATAGTTCTCCCTTAAGGGCAACAAACTTTGCAAAATTTCAGTTTAAAGGCGGTGAGGAATATGATGCTTAATTTTGCGAACATACCTATTAAAAGATTCAACAGCTCAAATAGCTTATCACAGCAGAATAACCTCTGAAATCTTAAAATTTTAATCCTGATCCCGAAGGATATTTTCGTGCACAATTGGAGTGGTGAGAGAGTTCAGTCATCATTATTTTATAATTCGAAAATTGGAACACCACCATAGAACTGTTAATGTGCCAACAATTCTTTAAATTAACCTTATTCTTATTTTGTTGTAGGTCGGTGCTCTTAGTCCCAATGGTGGTTGGTAATAAGAATTCAATGGCTTGACTATTTCTATCATTAATAGCGTCTGTATGGAAACGAAGTCGACAGACAAAATAGTGAGTTTTTAGGATCAACATCATTTTCTAATTATTGTGATTGAAATTATATTTTTCCATTTGAATGCATAATAGCTTTTATCCAGAGCTCATCTTAATGCCTTAGTCTTAGGTTTATCGAAATTGTATATTGTAGAAATAAAATTTGAATCTTTGCTTTTAATAGATTCTCAATTTAAAATTTTGTTTTATCTCTTGATATAATTTTTATATGTATTCTATTTTAGTAAAGAACTTGTACTATTTTGTAATTCCAAAACAATTTCATTTAATGTGTTTTCAAAATATTTGTTTAATTATTTTCGATTAAGGTCAAGAGCTTTTCAGTTTTAAGTGTGAGATTTAAAGTTAGAAAAAGAGGTTGGGATGCGATCCACACTGATAACTTCCCATCCCGTCTGTCAATTTGTCTTGCTTAAGAGTTTGCGGGTTTTCGTGTTTGTTGAACAAGTTGAATTATTCTTAAAAATTTCAAAATTACCAACAATATTTTGCATTTAATGAAATAGTTTTCATTTCGAAATCTATTTTTGTGAACGAGAAAACCAATTTTCACCAATTTTAGTAGCATTTCTTAAAAGATTTTATTTCTTATATAAAGAAATACAAATTGGATGAATTGAATTAATAAAACACAAGATCTGCTGAAAAAAACGCAGCTGATTTTAGAAGAAACTTGGCGTTACAAATTTTGAGTTAGTAATTTAAAAATAAACGATCAGAGAAAACGACGCACGTGTTTTTGTTGAATGGAAATCGTCTTTAGAGATGACACTTATTTCTGGATGAATTAGTGCCTGTCCAAGGATAACATTCTAAAGCTGATCAAAGCAGGACATTAGCAGAAAAAGTGAATCGAATTTTCCTTTTTAAGTTTGTCTTCACTGATACAAAAATGTGTATTATATGGGATGCCCCAACTTTTCTGTATGTTCTCCTTTAAGACTTCTTTTCAGACTTCATAATTCATTTCGACTTTGTTGGATCAGTATTGATTGGATACCCTTAAAAACCATTTTGCTGTTAGTGATTGTGCATATAGTTATGTTTCTGTTTTGGTTTCAGTCCGATTTGGGTTTTGTTCATGATTCCCTAACTTTTAGTAACTGAGGTTGAAATAAACTGTCAAAATCACTTAACCGAAAAGAATTAAGATATTAAAAGGTTGAACAATATTCCAGACCCATGTCCACACTCCATCCTTGATCCGTCCGTAAAGATAATAATATTGACGTTTTGCGTGTCATCCTCCTAAAGATTTCCCGTATGAAGAATTACTTTGAACTTCTTAATGAGGCTGAAGGAAGTGTGTAGTAGTCGGTGTTTGCCTCAAAATATCTGATTTAATCGAGTTACGGCCATTGAAACGTTACTACGAGCCTACCAACTTTCTGGATGCAAACTAAAAACTCTGTTATAGGCATCTTTTAAAGATTATCACAGGACATGTTAATGACATATAACGCATTTTTGAAACCATGATTGAATCCTTGGCATGATTTTCTCACTTCAAGGATATAATTATGAATTGGTGACTGAGATAGATCCTGTGATTTGACAATAAAAAGCTTTTTCTTGTTCAATCTTTTTAAGTCGCAGTCAAGTATAAATAAACCATAAACTTCACCCGTGAACCCCAAAATCAACATTAAAGATAACATCTGTTTATTTAGTTAGACCAACTTTTGTATACCCTTTATTATGTATGTTAGAGACACAATGCGATCATAAGGACAAAAAAAGAAAGGTCTACAAATTAGATGTCAGGGCATTTTTATATTTAATTCTTGAAGAGGACAATGACACGTATAGTCATTTAGTATTTTTTTTAATTTGCAATGACTGGACATTGCAGAACAGACTATTGTAATGTTCGTGGGCTTAGGGCTAGTGATCTATCTCTTATTGTCACATCTGACCATTGTGTCAGTCAAAAAAAGAGCTCCTAAGAGAACCGTTTATTAATACGAGAAAGCCAACTGGGACGGTCTCAATAATTACTTCAGGTTCTTTAAAAGGTCACTATGCCTTCTCCAAAGTGACGTTGAAGCCAGCGCAGATATGATCACAAGTTTGTTTCTCCTGGGAATGAGAACTTTTATCCCGAATAGGCTTAAAACCATCAGACGTAAGGAAAACACATGGTTCGATGCGAGCTGTAAGGAGGTTATTAGGGTCAAGAAGTTAGGTTTCTGTTGTTTTAAAGCCAATCCAACTGAGGAAAACCGGAATAAGTTCAAGCAAGCCAGGAAGGCCTGCAACGCCCATATTCGATGGACCAAATTTTAACATGACTGAAAATTACTGCAATGTCCCAAAGGCCGTACAAATTTTTGGTCATTTGTAAAAAACATGAAGAATTCTTCCTCTTCTTTGGTTTCTACGCTCGTTGCTATCTATTTAGAGAAAGCTAATCTCTTTGCAAGTACCCGTAGCATGATGGTTAGTGCGTTGGACTGTCATGCAAGGGGTCTTGGGTTCAATCCCTGCCTGTGCCACCTTAATTTAATTAATTTTCGCGGGTACTGCCTCTTGCGAGGAATTGACAAATCCTTCAAGAGTAATTCTTGTCATGAAAAAGTGCTTTCTCAAACTAGCCGTTCGGATTCGGCCTTAAATTGTAGGTCCCTTCCATTCCTGACAACAGTACTCGCACACAGGAATGGTTGAGAGTTGTAAGTCACTAGGCCCTGGTTCACAACGGACTGTTGCGCCACCCCATTTGATTTGATTTTGAATCTCTTTGCTAGGCAGTTCATAGCCAATATAACGCTGCCAGAGATTTTTATGACTGTACTGTGAACGAGTTAGTGATTCTGTGGGACCAATCTTGTTACCAGTACCGGGAAATTGACAAATTATAAAAGAGTAATTCTTGTCATGAAAAAGTGCTTTCCCGAAAATGCGTGCTTTCGGTTATCATGAATCCCTGCTTCTTTGGATTAGTAATTATCTTTCGGATCGTTCAATTCAAGTTGTATTCGATGGATTCAAGTCTGAAAACCTCAAAATAAATATAGGTGTGTCCCAGGGCTCCCTCTTTTTCGGATGTGGAACTGCAACGAAAAAATATTATAAGCTCATTAATTTCCGACCTAAACAGCATTTAGTCCGATCAAATTAGACCAAAAAATCATTAAACCCACGACAAATTCAGGGGAAGCTGAAAATTCTTAAAATTGTTTAAATTATAATTATAAACATTGTCTTAAAAGTCCCAACCGATCCCATGTAAGGAAAAAATTTTAGCGGGGTAATAAGGTCCAAAAAATGAGTTTTTCGCGATTTTCTTGAAAACGGTAAGTTTTATCGCAAAATTACCCCAGACATAATTTGTAGATCAGGGAATTTCCTATAAAAAAGGTATCAATAATTTTTTCCCTAAAAGCCACCGCTTTTGAGATATAACGATGCAAAAAATTGCAAGCGTCATAAACGCACACGTTTCCACGCCACCTCTGAGGTAGTGTACTTAGCGCGTTTTTTTTTAACGTGGTTTCCCCAATAGGCCTATTCCACGGGTCTTTTGTGATTAGATTTAGAAATTAATAGTTTATTCGTCGGATTCGGAATCGTCAATCACTTCTTCTTCTTCCTCTTCTTCTTCTTCTTCTTCTTCTTCTTCTTCTTCTTCTTCTTCTTCTTCTTCTTCTTCATCCTGACTATAGGTGAATTGTGTTAAAAGTGAAGCATCACATGTTTCTTCGTCAGTATTAAATGAATCCTCTGTTGTTGGTGATTCTACATTAGAACAAGACTGGCCTTGACAATTCGTACAAGCCAGAGAACAAAACAGCCCAACTTTTTTGCAACCACATTTAGCATTGCATCCTTTTTTACAGTTACAAAAGATAGTGTTGAGCAATTTTTCCGGCGCAGGTTGAAGCAAAGTCTGAATTGGTTCTAATATATTATCGACCAACTTCCAACCCCAATCTGTTGGGTTTAGTTGATAACCAAGCCACACTTGAACTTGGTAGTATACCCGAAGAAGATGTTGATGAGCAGAGACTGAGGTTGGAGGAAGACAAGCTAATTGTACTTGTTTTTTATTTCGAGTATTTTTGACAAAAGATGCATATCGAAACTTGTCTAAGCAGGTAGTTTTTTTAGGAGCTCCGTACATACGAAGAAGAAAGTGAATTCCGTTGGTAATAACTTCTTCTGGAGTTGAATTACATTTTTTAAAAACTTCAGCAGTTGCAAGTAAGTCTTGCTTTTCAAACATTTTGAATACAGTTGTTTTACCCCTCCTGTAAAATGCAGATGTCGTATCACAGCCAGTTATGGCGTGTAAAAATAGTATGTGATTTCGACACTTTGCAAAAGTCGACAAACTTTTTGATGAATAAAACTCTGATTGATTTTGAGATTTTCCTGGTTTTAAGAAGAAAATAGTTTTTTCAGCTGGACTTCGAGCAGTGAGTAACACGTATTGAGTATTGAGTATTTAGACAAAACAGGTATACGACCGTAGCCACGCACACAACTGAACAGAGAGACAGATGTTGCCTCAAGGTTACACTATTGTATGTATTAAGGGATCGAGTTTCATTATACCTGATATTCTCAGAATAATGCTCATGAGTATTTTATATTTTAAATGTAACTTAAAATCACCGACAGAAACATATTCTTACTTACATTACAGCTACAGAAAGTATATGGGTGAGGTACTTAGGCATATTATGACGCTCGCAATTTTTTGCATCGTTATATCTCAGAAGCGGTGGCTTTTAGGGAAAAAATTATTGTTACCTTTTTTATAGGAAATTCCCTGATCTACAAATTATGTCTGGGGTAATTTTGCGATAAAACTTACCGTTTTCAAGAAAATCGCGAAAAACTCATTTTTTGGACCTTATTACCCCGCTAAAATTTTTTCCTTACATGGGATCGGTTGGGACTTTTAAGACAATGTTTATAATTATAATTTAAACAATTTTAAGAATTTTCAGCTTCTACTGAATTTGTCGTGGGTCAAATGTCTAAATTGACCGGACTAATTGTACAATGGGGAATAAAAAACCGCTTGGAATTAGATGCTTCGCAAACCCAATGCTGTTTTGTATCGTTATAACGAGATATACCGCCTTTGCCATTATCCATGGATGGCACCTGCTTCAATGAGACTGAACATGCCGATATCCTTGGTATGTGTGTCACCAACTACCTCTTCTGGAACGATCACATGCGCGATGTCGCCAAAAATTCCGCAAGGTGTTTGCTCTTCTTTAGGCGACGTATGAAATATTTCACCCCTTCTGATTTTGCTGTTATCTACAAGACATATATACGTCCAAAGCTTGAGTATAACCCCCATATCTGTAATCGTACTCCTGCAACTTACTTAAACAGTTCAACCGTAATAATCGCGCATCTGGAACTGCTTATCATTATACCCTCGAGTCCAACTTCAGCCGTACTGTCAAATACAGAGATTCGTTCCTTAGCCGTACAACGCGAATGTAGAATGCTTTACCAAATTCTGTTTTCCATGTCATTGCAATATTCTCTCAAACCCTCTCTCCTCTTCCTAGTTCTCACACTGTGTTTCTGCATAATCAGGGTAGTAATATTCCCTTGAGTGTTCGCTTATTATTGAAAAAAAAGACCGAAGAAAACAAAGGTCAATGATTTGATTTCTAGTACAATTCTCAGATACAAATTTCCAAAAAATAAAAACCTAAAAAAAAGACTAAGGTATAAATTTGTTTTCGACTAACATATCTCGGGAACAAAAACAAATATTTAAATCAAACCAACATTTTAAGATAGATAGATCTTTTTTTTCAATAATTTTAAGGTTCTTTTTACACACATTTTTTGGTTTAAGGAATAAATGATAAGACATTAAAAAAAGGTCGTCTGCCCGAGAAACAATGTTATTAACTTCCCATAGGAAGTTATTGTAATGGGTCCGATTTGTCAAATTGAAAATTTTGACATTTCTCGACGTTTCAAGGTCCCTAGAGTCGAAATAAAAGATTTTTAGAAAGATGTCTGTGCGTGCGTGTGTACGTACGTTTGTACGTCCGTACGTCCGTACGTCCGTACGTTCGCGACGTTTTTTTTCGTCGTCCATAGCTCAAGAACCAGAAGAGATATCGACTTCAAATAATTTTGTTATACAGATGTTATACAGAAAGATGCAGAAAGGGCTCTCAAGAAAATTGCGTGGGTGGTTTTTTTACCATAGCAGTTTGAAAAAAAGGTGAAAATTTTGGTTAACCTTAAATATCTTACGAACCAAAAACGCTAGAGACTTGAATTAAATTATATATAATATATTATAACGTGATACCAAACAGGTATAATTTTTGAAAAAATTCAATATAACGGTTTTTTTTATAAATCAATAAAACTGAAAAAAAAATTTGTCACCTCCAAAATTGTACGACTGAAATATGATTTCATCTCTAAAACAAATTTGTGCAACGAAGAATAATGTTTTTGACATCTGATAAAATTTTGAGAAAAATCTAATTGACAGTTTTTTTTACAAAAAATAAAAACCTAAAAAAAAAGGTATTAAAGTTGGTAAAAATTGATTTTCGACTCAAATATCTTTTCAAAACTTTGAGATATTGGCTTTAATTTACTTTTATCTTTCAAAACATTTTGTTGGTAACATTCCGTTAAAGTTTAAAAAAAATCGATTTGACAGTTTTTGTTAAAAAATTAAAAACCGGAAAAAAATTAACAAAAGTTCGTAAAAAATGATTTTCGACTCAAATATCTTATAAAAGCTTTGCGATAATAGGTTCTGACTAATTTTTTCTTATAAGAAATATTATTTTCAACATTAAGACAAATTTTGAGAAAAATCGAATTTACAGTTTTTTTACAAAAAAATAAAAACCTGAAAAAAAATGTATAAAAGTTGGTAAAAATTGATTTTCGACTCAAATATCTCTTCAAAAATTTTAAATATTGGCTTCAAACTAATTTTATCTTATAAGAAACATTGTTTTCAACATTTGGTAAAATTTTTAAAAAATTCGAATTGACAGTTTTTTTACAAAAAATAAAACTCTAAAAAAAACAATACTAAAACTTGGTAAAAATTTACTTTCGGCTCAAATAGCTTCTCAAAAATTAAAAATATTGGCTTCAAACTTATTTTATTTGAGAGAATATTCAGTAATTTTTATATAAAAATCCAACAGTCCGTTTTTTTTCATAAAAAATAAAATCTACAAAAAATAGTACGCAAATTTGGTAAAAATAGTATACGAGTAGAGATGGGATAAAAAGTTATCAGTGTGGGTCGCATCCCAGCCTCTTTTTTAATTTTGTATTCAATTTAAAATCAATTTAAAATCATACAATTTTTACAAACAAAATTACTTTAATTACTTTTACTGAAAAATTAAAATATTGCTCACTTTAAGTTTATTTACAAAATCCAAAAAAAAAATAACTTTTAGTAGACGCAAAAATAGAAGAAAAAAAAGGTAGTTTAAAAATGTTCATCTATGATTCTTCTTCTATAGATCAACACCTCGCTGGAATATTTTTGGATCATCAACCAATCTTCTCTATTTAGGTAACTTACTGTTTCATTGTCGCTTAGATAGCTTTTTCGAAAAAAGATGAAGTGTTTTCGTGCATAAGGTGCAAATATTAATCAAATCGTTTCTGTGTGGCATACAATTTAGGTTAAGAAGTTCACCTCTTACTTTAAAAGTAAAAGTAAAGTAATTATCATAATTTAGATTATAGTTAAGTTAAATGTCCCTTTCCGTAGATGTTCTCGCCTTTTTTATGAATGTATTCCTTTCATTTTCATCAATCGATTGATATTTTAAGATAGGAAGTTTTGTGAAATACCCGGTATGTTATTATCACGTATGTATAAGTACCTGCACATAATTCCAAATTATTTCTTCAAGCTTAAATTCACTTTCAAACAAGTCGTTAAGTTTGCGATTTCAACGCTTCTCAAATTATCGTTTATTAAGTACATTCCAGGTCCAATAAATCAATGTGATAATCCCATTTAAGGCTTCAGAGACTTCCTTTCAAAGCTATCAAACCGACCTATTGTGTCTGTCTAACGTTTGATGAGGTGACAAGCTGGTCTATTTATTTCTCCCTTTTCGAATGCGCTTTACAAGTGAACATTTATTAAATCAAGAGAACAACACATTGAAGTTAGAATTTCTTCCTTGGTTCAACAACAACTACCCGCCTAAACGACCCCATTCTTGACACAAGCTTAAATGTACGTACCCATTTAAATATTTCGTAAAAACAACATGATTGATTGATAAGATTATTCAGCGTGGAAAAAGACCAGACCGAATCCCCCAAAGGTAAATAGGTCTCGGTCTCGGTAATGATTGGCTATATTTACCGCTTACCAACCTATTTATTTTAGTTCAAGGTGTCAAAATGTGTGATTAGTCTTTCAAAATATCACGATAGGTAAATTTGTGAAGCTAACTACCTTAACCTATACCCAAACATTTAAATTTTTTTCATTCAGAGGATACAAAATAAGTCCTATCAACCTAAGGAAAAATAAAATAAGGAAATAAATTGAACTTGGAATTTTCAAATGATGAATTTTCCGTTCGGTTTATTTTGATTTAAAAATACATTTTTCTGTGTTTGTGTTCAATCATTGACAGCATATTGACGCACAAAAAAAAAACAAATAATTTAAATTGAATGGAAATTCTTAATTTTCGTAAATAAAAGCTCGTTACCTTAAGGTATTCATTTTGTAGGTCATTTTTTTGTTGAAAACTTTGTATAAAATACGTTTTGTTAAATTATTGTTTCAGGTATCTAAACTAAGAGACAAAATATTGACTTCTTCTTATTTGATCGAGAGTCGCGTGTTTTGTATTTGTGTATATGCGGAAGAAAGCTGGAAACGTCCCTTTGAACGAATCCACTGATTATCCTGATTCCATTTGTATGTGTTTTTTTATATAAAGCAAATACAATGACAAATTTTTATTCATCAGTGATGCAGTCCGTATAAAGACACACCTAAAGCAACTTTATAAAGAAGGTTGTATCATGTGTTAGATTTAAATTTGTCAGAAAGCGTTTGAACTTTTTTCCATTTTTGAGAAAGTCTCTAGGCTCTTGGTTCCGCAACTTACTTAAGCCTCTCCGATAGTATTCAAAAAGATGTTTTAAAATTTGTATTCCTCCCGACCAACTTCAACCACAGAGAGGTACAGAGATATATTTTTTAGCCGTACTGCCCGAATGTGTAATAGTTTAACACGCTCTATTTTTCTAGTTATTGCAATGTTGAAGAATTCAAAACTAAAGTACACTGACACCTCCCTTCGAAAACCTGTCTTTCTTTTTTCTTTGGCATATTAATATGTCACAGATGCTTTTGAAGCCAAAAAATGTTTAAGGCAAGGCTGAATGGTCAACACTAGAAGCACAATCTTCAAAGGGTCCATCCAACTACTGTGATAAGTCGATGATATTGACATAATCGGAAGATCAAAACTTGATGTCAATGGCGTGTTTTTGAGCATTGCTACCGAAGCGAAGAAGATTTAGTGGTCAACGGGACCAGGTCAAAGACCAAGTATATGCTGTCGTCTAAAAAGGACATTGAACGAGGACTTCTTGGACAAAACGTCAATATGGACAGATATAACATTGAAGTAGTTAAGGACTTTGGCTTCGCTGGCACCGACATAAATTCAGACACACCAGCGCTAAAATCAAGTAAAGATTATTAACTCTTACAGATCGCTGCTTAATTTGATTTAGAAGGAAATTAAATAGTAAAGACCTCTCTTGAGCATGTAATTTGTCATTTATGGCGCTAAGGTTTGGACCATGTCAAAAAAAGATGAGAACGTCTTAGGATGCTACGAAAGAAAAATTCTTCGGGTGATGTTTTGTCATAGCTGCATAGAATGGAGGAGAAGATACAACGATAAACTGTTCGGACTTTACAGCTCAACTGGCCTTGTCAAAAGTGTAAATGTCCTACGACTAAAATGGCTGGGCTATGTAGAGCAATGGACAACAGCGCTCCAGTCTAGAAGGTCTTCAAAACCAATACCGATGGACGGTGCAGTGTAGAAGATCGTGACTCAAGAAGCAGACGCAGGTGGGAGAAGAACTCAACCAACTAAGCTCGTGAAACTGGAGACAGCTAGCAACGGACCGAGGTGGTAGAAGACACCTGTTAGTTGCGGCTTAGGTTTACCCCTTTCTGTAGCGCCAAATTAAGGAAATAAGTAAGTCTATAAATGCCTTTTTTCGGTTCTAAAATTTACTAAAGAATCTTTACCTAGGTCTAGGCTGACAATTGATATCACAGCGAAATAAAATCCAATGTGATAAAGAAAAAAAATGTTGGGATATTTTGTTTTTGATTTCGTGTTGGTTTAAAAAATTTGTCGGTTGAATTATTCTTAGAAATTTTAAAATTACCAACAATTTTTTTTTCATACAAAGAAATAGTTTAGTTTGAAAATCTAGTTTTTAGTTAAACAGATTTTTAAACGAAAACAAATGATTAACATTTCTTAAATTTTTACTAATCGGATGAATGAAATTAATTTGAAAGATATCAAGAACCGAACATCAATTTTTACCAAATTTGCGTAATATATTTAGTAGATTTTATTTCTTTTTTTAAAGCAGACTGTTGCATTTTTATTTAAAAAAAAACTACTGAATATCGAAAACAATATTTCCTGTGGAATAAAAAAATTTAAAGACAACATTTTTAATTTTTGAAAAGCTATTTGAGTCGAAAGTAAATTTTTACCAAGTTTTAGTTTTGTTTTTCTTGTTAGGTTTTTATTTAAAAAAAATGTCAATTAGATTTGTCTCAAAATTGTACTGAATGTTGATAACAATATTTCCTAAAAGATAAAAGTTTTGAAAATATATTTCAGCCGCAAATGAATTTTTACCAACTTTTGTTAAATTTTCTTTTAAGGTTAAATTTGTTTTAAGGAACTGTCAATTCGATTTTTCTCAAAACATTACAGAATCTTGAAAACAATATTTTGTATAAGCTGAAATAAGTAGGAAGCCATAATCTCAAATTTTTGAAAAGATATTTTAGTCGAATTTCAGTTTTTACCAACTTTGAGTAATGTTTTCTTAGGTTTTTATTGTTTATACAAAAAAAAACTATTAATTCAATTTTGCTCAAAATATTACCGGATGTTACAAAGGTTATTCTTTGTTGCACAAAATTGTTTTTGAGATAAAATGTTTACTGTGGTAAAAAAAACCACCCAATTTCAATTTGACAGTTCGGACCCATTATACAATAACTTCCTATGTGAAGTTAATAAAGTCCAATGTTAATTTTAGACTTTGTATATTCCTGGGTAAAGGTATAGAATGACCTACCTTTTGATTATTAAAATAATAAGTTATTTTGATACTGATAGTTTGTATCAGTTTATATGTATATGTTTGATATAAGAAAGTTTGGAAATATTGAAAACTTATTTTCGAAGTTAGTTTTATGTAGCTCAAAAGTTTCACAACAGTTTTGCACAAAATTAAGCGGATAGAAAAATGATTAACCTTTTTCAATTACTTTTTTTATTATATTTTGACATCTTTCTCGATTACATATACAATCATTGTAGTTTTTTTAGAAATATAGTCGAGGAAATGTTTCTGAAACTATATAAATATATCAATTTTCGAGGCAACCCAATTGACGATTTTTGCTTTTCCTGCAAAAATATTGCTTATTGTTTCGTTGTCATTGTTGACATGTTTGGTGAAGTGTGTGATTATTTAAGACTTACATATTTTAATGAAATAATAACATTATAAACTTCCTGAAATGATTCCAGCTTATTCTTCATTTTGGCTATCTGACAGACACTCAGCAGTATAAGTATCTTATATCTGACACTTAAAAACGTATTAAATTATGGTTTAAGCCTTTAGTTTTTTTTTAAACATCAAAAGATATTTAAAAATATGTAATTCATTTCAAAATCCATGGAAGGGTTAATCAATTTGTATGGAAAAGAAATAAAATAAACTTGAATCCTTTTGTTTATTATCCTTTAATAACTATAATCTTTTTTATTTCCAGGAAAGCAGTAGTCGGAGATCGAAGCTCATGATTCATCAAACTGAAACAACTGTCGCCAATTTAATTCCCACTTCAACAAAAGAGACAATCATTTTATAACCAACAAAAAGTACACATATCCATGGAGTTTTTCATTATTTTATTGAATATTAAAACGATTTTTATTTGTACTCAAAAACTATATATCCATACAGTAATGGACAGAACAAAAGGATCACTTTGAAGAATGTTAAACACTTATTGGACAAAGATTTAATTCATTCCAGAAACATTATGTAGGGTCAGTATGTTATAGACTAGGTTTGTTTTGCTATCAAAACTTAGATGGAAAGAAACCACTATCGATGTCTATAAACAGAATTTGAGCTTTAACAAGGTCATTAATATTTCAATTGATACAGAAACTCAAAAAGATTGAAATGTTACAGAGAATAGTTGATAGATCCTCAGTTTGGAAGAAAAGAAAAATAGCCGCAGTATAGTTCATGTCACCCTGATAAGCCAAGGAATGTGAACCTGCTGGGAAAAAATCTTTCGCTGTACTGAAATTATTTCAAAAATATAATAAAATTATATCTTGGTATCTTAGTCATAACTTGACGAATGTTAGTTTTTAAGTGCTTAAGAGTTAAAGGTTAATCTCCATAAACATGTTCTTTCGCGCAGTCCCATAAAAAAAGTCCAGCGGTATCTAATCGCTTTATCTTGGTGACCAGTTTATTTCTCCATATTCGCTCAAGTTGTGTGGCATTTGGCACCGTCTTCTTGAAACCACATATATTCGTCAAGTCGTATTCTTCAATAGCAGCAAAAACGCTCCGCATTGACGGTGACCGTCGTTCCATCGTCGTTTTCATCTATTAAGCTATTAAGCCACATGCAACTCTGTCATAAAAGTAGCGTTAGTAAGAATTAACCAAAAAGGTCTAGAGATTCTTAATTAAACGACAGTTCTGACTTCCCGTCGCAACACCAAACTACATGTTTTTTAATGAGAATGATCTCTCACCGCTGTAGATAACTTGTTTGAAGCTTCATTTCTAATAAGTATTTCAGCTATTGTATGTGTAGCCCAAGGGCGGATCCAGACTTTTAAACAGAGGGGGTCAGACGCTTAACATATACACGAGTTTTTATCCACCGCTTAAACATGTTCTTTAATGTTCTGTAAAGGAGGCTAACAGAATTGAAAAAAACCTAATGTGTATCTTAACCTTAAATGAACACATTTCAAGGGCTAAAGTTACAACTTTAGAACGCTGTTGTCCACCAAGGTATGATCTAACTATTTAATTGGTCATATCTCTAGATTTAAAAGCATTCCAGGATTCCAACAGCTTTCTAAATTACACGGTTTAGAATCTCTTTTCATTTCAGTTCTTAAGAGATTAAAAACTTTTATATTAATAGATATGAGATGTGCATTCTGTTTTTCAATTAGCCATTAGTTTATAAAAGGAGTAACTTTTGCTGTTTTTTTGGACATTATATTCTTGAAATTCGTGTTTAAATCTCAGTTCTAGAACATCTAAAGCAAATTCATTTTAAAAAGTAGATTTCTTTATTTTTGTATGATCTTAAAAGTTTTATTCAACAGAAAATTAATTTTGAAAAAATATCATCAAAATTTAAATGTCATTTTATTTCTCAAAAAACCTAGATAAACTTAATTTTATTTCGAAAATCATAAGAGCGGGTTTTTCAAATTAGTTATTAATTATATAAAATTTTCAAATTTTGTCTTTAAAATATTTTTGGCACACAGTTATTTAGTGCTTATAAATATATGTACAAACATTTTACATTTAAATCTCGTTAAAAAATGTTCACCCCTATCTGATTTATCAAGTTTTGTAAGAAAAATATTATTATTTGGTGAATGTCTTTAAATTACTTACAAATCTTTACTTATACAACTTAATTGTGTAAGCTTTTTGGCTCGTATATTCCAGGGGGGTCGTAACCCCTACGGAACACCAACCTAAAACACATAAAAACTAGTCCTATTATTTTGCCTATCACTGTATGTACGAGTTTCTACAATGGGATTTTTCACAAAAATATCGTTTAAAGTCGTCCTCCTTTTTTTCGATGTTTGTATGTTAAAAAATGTATTTGCCTAAGGGTTTCTATACATATATACCTATGTATGTATCCAAAGTGTCACATGTAATACAAAGTGGTCAGTTAATGGTAGAAGTAGATATTTCATCCTCTTGATAATGAAATGGACCTCGAATAAAAGAATGGTATATTTTTTTGTGCAAACGTAAAACAAAAAAGATTTTAATTCATTCGTTTTATTTGTATTTAAATTTAATATTTGTATTTTTACATTTTTTTTGTTTATAAAGTTTTTTTTTTATTTTATTATGAAATATTTCGGGAAAAAAGTAGATAAGGCTTCAACTGTTAAACCAACAGAGAAAAGTTGTCATTCAAATGTGCTTTGTGTATGCCTGGAAAACAATAGCAAACAAAAGGCAGTTTTTGTATATGTCATTGTTAATGAGAGTCACTTAAATGTTGTTTGTTTTATGTTGTCACTTATACGAGTAGAATAAAAAAAAGAAATATACAATATACAATACATAGAAAAGTGACGCTTCGTCACTTCGTTACAGGGGGTTCTGTCCTGTTTGTAAAAAAACCTTACTAAGGTGGCGCTACAGTCCTGTGTGAACTAGGGCCTCACCCAACAAACTTCTCCATCTAGCTCGGTCCCTAGCTATATGTCTCCGGTTTCGCGCTCCAAGTTGGGTGAGGTCACCTTCCACTTGTGTGCGCCACCTAATTTGCGGTCTTCATCTACTGCGCTGTCCTGTGGGTGTGGTTTCGAAGACTTTCCGGGCCGGAGCATTGGTTTCCATGCGCTCTACGTAACCCATCCATCTTAGTTGTTGGACTTTTACCTTTCTGGCTAAGTCTACGTCGCTGTACAGCCCGTACAGCTCGTCGTTCCATCTTCTTCTCCACTCCCCTCCGATGCATACGGGACCGTAGATCACACGAAGAACTTTTCTCTCAAAGCGACCCAAGGTGCTTTCATCCGCTTTTGTCATAGTCCATGCTTCTGCAACGTATATAGCAGGACGGGGATGATAAGGGTCTTATATAGCAACACTTTGGTCTCTCGAGAGAGGACTTTCCCACTCAACTGCTTTCTTAGTCCAAAGAAACAGCAGTTAGCAAGAGTTATTCTGCGTTTGATCTCAGCTCAGCGCTATTGTTGTTTTCTGCGTTTAAAGCGGAGCCTAGGTAGACGAAGTCCTTGACTACCTCAAAGTTACGTCTGTCGAAGGTGACGTTTTGACCAAGACATAGGTGTTGAATGTCCTTTCTTGACGACAGCATGTACTTTGTTTTATCTCATTAAACGTTAAACCCATTTTTGCCGCCTCTGCCTCAATACTCACAAAAGCCCCATTGATATCACGCTGAGTTCGACCGATTATGTGAATGTCATCAGCATATGCCAGTAATTGGACAGACTTTTGAAAGATAGTGCCTCTAGTGTTGACGTGTAAGCTCTGCACTATTCTCTCAAGCACGATGTTAAATATATCGCATGACAGCGCATCACCTTGTCTTAAACCTTTTTTTTTGACATCGAAAGGTTCTGTTAAGTTGTTTCCAACCTTTATGCAGCAGCGTGAATTCTCCATAGTCATCCTGCACAAACGGACGAGTTTGGAAGGGATTCCAAAACTAGACATGGCTCTATACAGCTCGTCCCTGTAGATGCTGTCATATGCGGCCTTGAAATCGATGAAAAGATGGTTAGTGTCGATGTTCTTCAGTATTTTCCAGGATCTGCAGTAATATCTGTCCTGGTCTAAAACCACACTGATAAGGACCTATCAGGTTTTTGACGATGGGCTTTAGACGTTCACATATTACGGTAGAGAAGATTTTATAGGCGATGTTAAGTAGACTGATTCCTCTACAGAGGGTCTCTTTTTTTCAGGATCGGGCAAACAATACTGAGGTTCCATTCATCGGGCAATTAGCTCGGCATTCGCTCCAGCGGCTTTATTAGACTTCAGCTTAGATATGGCAATCTTTACTTCGTCTAAGTCTGGAGGACGGGATTGTTGGCTTTCGTCGTCTATGTTGAATGGATCATCCTGCCTGACAGCGGAATACAGTTCGTCGTCGCCGTTATACAGTCTGCAGAAGTAGTCCTTCCATAGCCTCAGCATTGAATTCCGTTCCACTTTGATGTTTCTACTTTCGTCTTTACAGCCTTCGGTTCTAGGTTTATGTACCTGTGAATTTCGTTTCCCTGTTTATAAATCTTTCCAACTTTATTCCTGCTTTTAAACCTCTCAACATCTTCGACCGCACGCTTCTTATGCTCTATCTTTGTCGTTCTGAGAAGTCGGTGTTCCTCTCGCCTCTTCTGCTCATAGTGCTCATGAGCAGCTCTCGTCCTTTTATGCAGCGCCGCTTTGCGTGCCTGTTGTTTGGCTGCATTTGCCTGCCGACATTCCTCATCAAACCCGGGGTTGGTCGTTGCTTGAAACCCAGCACGTCAGAGGCGGCTTCTCTGATCGCATCTTAGCAATGTTTTTCGATACATTGTGTTGGCAGCAGAGAACTTTGAGGGAGGTTACTTGTTACTTGGTCGGAGAAGGATTTCATATGTTTTGTGTAAGAACTCGAACAACATAACTTTGGTGTTGTCATCCTTCTCTTGTGAGGGGGTTTGTGCCGATATTAGGTTAATGTTGCCGAATCAAACCTTTATGCGGATGGACATGAGGCGCTCGTTAATGCACCTTTAGCTCAAGACTTGTTACCTAAGTCTGGCTCCAATGACAAAGCGCTGTTGGTTTTCTCGGTAGCAGTCATCATAGTAAATATCGCAGTTTTCCTCCTCTTTTTGCCCCATCCCATCGCATTTCTTTGTATTTCAGCTGCACGTGGTCTGTTAAGGGACATTACATTTTACGTGCATAGTAGTTCATAGTTCGTTGTCCTTAATTCGTTTGCGTTGGTTGTCAACAGTAAATGCGTCCGTATCCGAGGCTTGCTGGTGCCTCCCAACTGTGTTTTCTTTATGTGATCAGGAAGTCACCCTGACGCACGACCTTCAACCTGAAGGACCAGGTCCATGATTTAACTCCAAGGGAAAGAGCCGGCATAAACCTCTCCTTACAGCCTTGGGCTTCGAATATGTCGTAGTATTTTATCATAACTGGAACTGTATACGCCACCCGTGATCTCATCTTAGGAATTCCTCCGCTGCCGTCTGGATGAAAGGAGAGGTGTCTTAGTGGAAACACCTCTAGTTGAGGTACTAGGCACCCGATGTTCATCACGGGGAGGTGAGAATAGGAGTTAATAGACAGAGGTGGGTTTTGAGAAAAACCTTTGGACACTTGTGACCTCTAGAATGCACATGTATACCATTTGAACATCGTGAAATAGATGAGAACAAAGTTTTAAAGCAACTTGAGTTTGTTTAAGATCTTAAGAACAAACACAAGACTTTATTAAATAGAACTTACAAGGAAACCCCCAGACAACCTTAATAAGACCTTTATTTGCTTATTCAGTTACGTACTCTTAAAACGTTTAGTCTGCTCTGTTAGAATCAAAATCAGAAAACGCATATTTTCTTCAACTAAAAAGGCAAAGCACTTTGTTATTTCTATTCTGAAATAATTAATAATTCAAATCATATATAAAAGATTATTATTCTTGAATATTATAACTACAATAGTTATTTCGAAATTCAAAGAAATGTTCATCTATTGTTGCTTAACTAAGTGGCTTTATGTTCTTTAATTAAACATATAATTCAGGTGAAAAGCTGGTATTATATTGAAAGGATACCACACACTATACCCTAAATCATCATTACAATAGGTTTAGAAATCTTGACTTTCATCTTCAGAATATTATTATATCCTGTTTTATGGTACTTCAAGTAACTTTATAATGCAATTCTTGAAAGGAAGTCGAGTATATACAGCTCTGGCCAAATGTCGACGCTGAAGAGCACACCGGAAGAAATACCATCGCATTGTTATACCTGGTGAAGGACTTAAAATGAAATTCTTCGTTTCATATTCGCATTGTCCGAACTGAAGAAATATCCCCATCTTCACAGCTTCTTCTTCAGTAACTTCTGTAGATCTAAAGTTGCTGTCTATAGCTATCCTAAAATATATACGCAGTGCGAAAATTTTTGTTTTCACAAGGAAACCCAAGCATCAGACAATGCCACATAAAATTCCTTTGTGTAAGATAACATGGAATTTATTTTGATGTTTTCACACAGGATGCATACAATTTTTCTTCCTGCTGCTCCTTCTAGGAAATATGAGTGTAATGTCTATACGCTTAGAAGATGAGAGGTTGGCACCATCATAACAAAAACAAGGACGAAGAGAATTTTTATCTATAAAATTCAGAGAAAAAAAAAACAACAGACTAAACACAATGTGCATTTTAACAAGCTTCTTTCGGCTTTAGGAATAAAGTAGAAAATCCGATTGTTACACTCTTGGTTGGTTATCCTTATCGTATTGTTGTGCCAAGTGCCGATCTATTTTTATACGGTTTTTATTTCCTTCAAAAATAACTCATACTTCAGGAGAAATCCTTTGAACTAGAAATTGTGTTTCAAATATTTCTGCGATGCGACTCGCTATGATTTACGGACGAAATCATACTTTATTCATGATGATATCAGAGGCACACACGAAGAGCGAAAGAGCCGGTTTCTGGTCTGCATTTCCAACTAGATATTCGAAATGTCTCGTACATGGCACAGGACCTGCCATTTCAATACATACCTGGGATATTTTTAAATTTGATTCGCTACGACTTTCTCTCATTTCATCACTATCAGGCCATAAACTCAAATAAAATTAGAAAGAAAGGCACGGAAAGGATAACGGATGTTCGTATCTTCATTAGTCGATGGCTATATCCGGCAGGGTCTGGGTTCCAGGCTATTAACTGGGTTGAAATCGATTTGAGGAGGAAATCTCTTTCTTGCATCTCTTTTTGCCCCCCGGACTGCGAGTTTCCGTCAGAACAGTCAGAACAGAACAGAACAATCAAATCCCTTTTTTTACGAGATTAATCGGTTTCTTTGTGTGTTTGAGGTCAGCAGTTCGAATAACTATCCGTTGGGTATCGCAACCGGTAATCGTTTTTCTAAATCGATAAGGGGTTATTTAGGGCCAAGGCGAGAAGGAAGTCCAATCATCCTTTCTATCTGAAGGATACTCGTCACCACACCCCACATTCTTCACTCACTCAAATAAATCCACACGGGTGAAACAAGAGCTGTGGAATACACGAGTTGGCTGTGCATGGAAGCTCCACTCGCTGATGGTCTGTCGTCAAGATCCAAACATAAAATTTATGGATTTTAAATTTTGCACAGCTGAACACAGTTATAGATACGGATATGATACAACATAGATATATTGAGGCATAAAGGATGTTGTTTTTGCTTTTTATTTTTGGTATACTCTGGGAATAGCTTCAAAGGAGATTTCATGGTTTTGAAACATCTACCCTAATATATGGATTGAATCGAATAAAACGAAAGCCATTTTAAATACATTTTCGCCTCCAGGATTAACCTACCTATAGGTATATTTACGTATACGAGAAGGATAGTAAGAAAAAAAAAAACAGGAACATGAAAAGTAAATGTTTTCAAATAAACTCACGCGTAAAAAAGATTCTTCTTATAACAAGGTAAGCAATAAAATTTAGAGGCAAAAGAAATTCACTGACAGGGAAATCAATAAAGCTGTTAGGAAGTTAGAGGTATGTTGGTATATAGCTGGCTTATATAGCGGTAGGTATTTTCTGGGCATAAGGAAGTGGAAATTATAATTCATATATGTACCTAACTTGTCTATATTCTGTATAAGTACCTACTACATGCTACTTGACGTACTTAAATAAATTTAATTTTTTTTGTATGTTAAAGTGTTTGAATTTTTCATGAATTTATACTTTTCTTTAATAGGGTCCTTTACGTACTTAAAGATTCAATTGCGTAGGTACGAGGAATTAATCATGTGTGTACAACATAAATAGCAATCAAATTTTAATAAATATTTATGATTTTTTTCTTTGATTATAATCGGTTCAATAGACGATATTTGGTCTTGGTCTTCAAATCACTTAAGCGATATGACTTTTAAATGTATAATTTGTTACATTAATAATCTTTTTTTGGCCTCTTTAAATTATTTTTGGAGTTGGTTGCAGAAAAATATGAAATTTAAATCTAGCGGAAACACATCTTTTAATGCATTGCTGAGCACAAGCTTGCATAATGCACTTATTTCTGTTCAGTTTATTTAAAAACCATAAGGCCTGCAGGCTGGTTAAGTGGAATAAGGGTACGAGAGTTAACCTATTATTTCAAACCTACTCTAGTTCTATTTTTTCATAGACTTCTATTGTATATATTAACTTCCTATAGGAAGTTATTGTAATGGGTCCGATTTGTCAAATTGAAAATTTTGATATTTTTGGACGTTTCAACGTCCCTAGAGTCGAAATAAAAGATTTTTAAAAAGATGTCTGTGCGTGCGTGTGTACGTTCGCGACGTTTTTTTCGTCGTCCATAGCTCAAGAACCAGAAAGGATATCGACTTCAAATAAATTTTGTTATACAGATAATTAGGTAGAAAGATGCAGAAAGGGCTCTCAAAAAAATTGCGTGGGTGGTTTTTTTACCATAGCAGTTTGAAAAAAAGGTGAAAATTTTGGTTAACCCTAAATATCTTACGAATCAAAAAAGCTGGAGACTTGAATTAAATTCTTAGACGACGAAAAAAAACGTTGCCAACGTACGGACGTACGAACGTATGTACACACGCACGCACAGACATATTTCTAAAAATCTTTTATTTCGACTCCAGGGACCTTGAAACGTCGAGAAATGTCAAAATGTTCAATTTGACAAATCAGGCCCACTACAATAACTTCCTATGGGAAGTTAAAAATATTGGCAAAAAATGTATATTTTTTCACAGAAAATATTGTTTTCGATATTCAGTTATCTTAATATATAAAAATCCAGGGTCATATGTATGTTCCCAGTGAACTCTTCACCAAGTCAACCGATTTCGATGAAAGTTGGAGTTTTATGTGTAATTTGGTCTAACTTAAGATATAGGATAGTTTATATTTCGAGTAATGGTCTAAATTGATTTTATATATGTTGCAAATGAAAAATACTTAATATAAAATCTTCTGTTCTAATTATATATCATCATTATGTTTTCTGAAATATATTTTGACTTTGAAATAAAACTCAGCTGATCCCAAAGTTACCATCGGTGAGATGGACAAAATATGTAAGTATTGCTAAGCGTTAAAATTTCGCAATGAAACACCTGGAATGTGTTTTGCGTCCGGATAATTTTATTGCCATTACTTCCTACTCCACCTGAACCCTTGAAATCAGTACTTTCTGGCATTTCAAATGATTCAAAATTATTTTTGAGAAGGTTTTTACATTAGCTTTTCCTTCCAATTATATTTAATCACGTTCTTTTAATTTTTTTTCCCAAACATATTATTGACATCAGTAAGGTATTGAAACCATATCTATGTAAATTGTGCAATTGGCATTTTCTTAAAAAAAAAAACGATAAATTTACGCTAATAAATAAAATTACAATTACAAATTATTTTTGCGTAAGACACAAAAGTTTAATTCTTGCTTTCAAATGACATCATTTGGAGCATCTAAAATTTGCGATCTGATGGTCTTAATTTTGAAACAACATTTAAAATTCAAGGCCAAGTGTACCATAAAATTGGATCATTGATGCCAGTGCCAAATGAAGATCCAAAATTTCTCCAAATCTACTTCATGGGCAGTTGTGAAGAACGTGTGACAACTTGATGCCAATATAATTTTATTGAACACGCAGTATTGTAGTATTGTTGTAAATATTTTTAGTGAACCGTAATCATCTGGTTCAACTGTTCAAAAGAGTTTTACCACAATTGAAAAATGACAATTAACAAATTGTCATCAAGGCTGACAAAGTACCATCAGGAGAGCAGGGCTGGCAGATTCAATGTGTCAACCGTAGATGAAGTTGCTATTATTATGGTCGGTGATCCAGTCGACAACAGATCTATTAAAATTACACACCGAGATAATACAGTGAGTAGAATTTCAGATATACGCCGTTTGTACGACGCACTCCAGTACCCATTGATATTCTGGCAAGGACAAGATGAATATCACATCAATATCAAACAGTGTGATCATATGGTAATGAATTAAGTAAAAAAGTTAGTTCAATAAATTACTACGCGCATCAATTAATGATTAGACATAAGCAGGACAATTATATTCTTCGATATCGTCAGTTATGTCATCAATACGTTGTAGATATGTTTGCTAAAATTGAAAGCGAACGTTTGCGATTTATTCGGTTTAACCAAGCTAAATTACGATCAGAGGAATACATCCACTTACGAGATGCTGTTGTTGGAAACATCTATGGAAACTTAAACGCCAATGAAATCGGCAGTGCAGTTATTTTACCATCAAGCTACACCGGTAGTCCACAAAACATGAACAAATACATTCAGGACGCGATGACTTATGTCCGTCATTACGGTCGTCCACATTTGTTTATAACATTTATGTGCAACCAAATTGGGTCGATACATCGTCACGACATTACTGCACGAGTGTTTAAACAAAAATTAAAATCCTTAATTGATTTTATTGTAAAATATTCAGTCTTTGGCAAAACGTGTTGTTGGTTGTATTTAATTGAGTGGCAAAAGCGAGGCTTACCTCATGCTCACATTTTAATTTGGTTAGATGTTAAAATTCGTCCAGAAGAAATTGATCAAATTATTTCAGCCGAAATTCCAGATTCATCAATTGATCAAGAATTATTTGACATTATACCAAGTCATATGATTAACGGGCCGTGTGGTGCTTTTAATATGACTTCGCCATGCATGGAAAATGGGAAATGTAAAAAAAAATTCCTAAGAAATTCACGAATGATACTATTACTGATGTCGATGGTTATCCGTTGTATCGACGTAGAAACGCCGATAACGGTGGTCACACATTTAAATAAGAACGTCAAATTCTAACCAATTAGAAATTGACAATCAATGGGTGGTACCGTACTCACCACTGCTCTCAAAAACATACAAGGCTCATATTAATGTTGAGCTTTGTAGTTCAATTCAATGCATTAAGTAAATTTGCAAGTACGTCAATAAGGGCATGATTTAGCCATGTTTGGAGTACAAAACATAAATGAAAATGACGAAATAGCACGATACCAAATGGGCAGATACATTAGCGGCAATGAAGCTATTTGGCGTATACTTAGTTTTCCCATGCACCACAGAGAACCATCTATCCAACATCTTGCAGTGCATCTTGAAAATGGTCAACGTGTATATTTCACTGAAGAGAATGTTTTTCAAAGAGCATTTGAACCACCAAAAACGTCGTTAACTGGATTTTTCTTACTTTGTCAAAAACTGATGCCTTTGGCCAATTCGCAAGAACATTATTGTATACCGATATGCCATGCTATTTTACATGGAACATGTCAACTAAAAAATGGGAACCACGTCAAAAATATGCCTTTTATAACAGGCATATTTAAAGCTAAGACACTGGGGCGGCTTTATACAGTACAACTAAAACAACGTGAATGCTTCTTTTTACGTTTGTTGTTGGTTAATGTTCTTGGACCAATCTCTTTCCAATTTTTACGAAAAGTTAATGGTCGAGTGTTCAGTACGTATCAAGATGCATGTCGTGAGTTGCAACTTTAAGAAGATGACAATCATTGGGATCTGACACTTGCTGATGCAGCTTTAACGTCTCGCCAAGTTGTATTCGTCAATTATTTTCCATCATCTTGACGACATGTTTTCCAACACAGTCACCTATACTGTGGGAAAAATATAAAAACCACATGATCGAAGATATACTATACCGACTTAAACAAACAAACCAATGCATGAAGCATTAAATAGAACTTGGCAGGATTTAAACAGTAATGACAGACTTTTTGGTGGAGCTATTCTACTATTATCTGGTGATTTTCAGCAAACATTGCCAGTGATTCCACGCTCTACTTTTGCTGATGAAATCAATGCATGTTTAAAACAATCATTTTTATGGAGAAATTTCGAAACACTAAGGTTAACAAAAAACATGGGAGTACAACTACAAAATGATCCGACAGCACGAGTATTTTCTCAGCAACTATTAGATATTGGAAACGGTGAAGTGGAATTTATTGAAGATACCCAATGCATAAGATTGACAGACAATTTCTGTACTGTTGTTGAAACTAAAAATGATCTGATCGAGAGTGTCTTCCCAGATATAATAAATAACTATCTAAATCACAATTGGCTCAGTAATCGTTTTATTTTGGCAGCGAAATATGTTGATGTAGATCTAATTAACTACCAGATACAACAATTATTACCAGGCGATATAATGTCGTTTAAGTCAATCAACGCTACTGTCGATGAAGACGAGGCAATGAATTTTCCAATTGAATTTTTGAATTCTTTAGACATATCAGGAATGCCACCACACAATTTTCGGTTAAAAATTGGATTAACGATTATTCTTCTGCGTAATTTGAACCACCCTAAACTATGCAACGGTACACGTTTGGTAACCAAAAAAATCACCGGAAGTGTTCTCGAAGCAACTATAACTATTTTCGGCAGGAAAGTTTAAAGGAGAAATCGTTCTGTTCCAATGATACCGTCAGATTCTCCAATACCTGTCAAAAGACTGCAATTTCCTATCCGTTTAGCTTTCGCGATGACTATTAACAAATCACAAGGACATACAAATTGTCTATTTGCCTTCCTTAATTACTCAGCCACAGCAACGCGTGGTCGGGTCTGCTAGTTATCATATATATAATTGAAATATATTTAGCAATGTTACGAGGAATATGCTCAGCTCAAAGCAAGAAAAATTACTTTTTAAGCATTAGGAACGACCGTTCTGAACGAAGCAAGAAAAAAAATATTAGATGGGTTTTGAAGCTTTAATTTTAAAATTAAAAAAAAAACAAGTACCGACTTATTACAAAACATTAGTTACCGTTTATTCTATTGTAAAGAAAAAACTATATTCGTAACAATTAAAAAAGAATATCAGCTAAATGCGATCCACGGCTCCTTTTGCAGTAACATATTCTGTCTGTTTTTCAATAACTTTATGAATTCCATTCTTAAGAGTTAGAATCGATTGGGGGCATTGACATAGTCACTTACTTTCGTTTTCAATAAAGAAGGAAGTATTAACGTGACAAACTACCACTTCATCAATATTTCTAATTCCGGCAATACAATTTATGAATCATAGTTTGGTAGAGTAGGTAATAACAGTTGCACAGAACCTTACGTATACAGCTGAATACGTAAGGTACAATTACACCATAACCGCTGGTATAAAACATCCTCCAAACAGTCTGTTCAACAATTATTCAAATGCAACAATTCAGCTTTTTAACAAAGCTTCTTAAGTGAAAATGGGCTTATCACTGAAGATGATTCCTAGATAAAATTGGAACACTGATAATTTCATGAAACTGCGACATTTCTGGTGATCTACTTGATTGAGTTCTTGCGTTAACTAAACATTAAAAGCCGTTAGTCAGTCAGGACTAAGCTTTTATGCAAAAAACAGTGTAATGTCGGTTTTGAAATTCGAAATTTAAAAAACAGAGGCTACAGTAACAAAACTCTCAGTTGTTCTTGAGCATATTTATTTGCGTGATTAATTAATGTTAAGGATTGGTTTTACTTTTGAATGAGATTAGAAATTAACAGGTGACTTCTGTTGTATTTTCGGTACTTTGAAAAAGTAGTTTTAATCATAATTTATTCCGATTTTTTGTTAGAATTTAAATTAATAAGAAGAAATTGAGACATTTTCATGATTTTTTCTTAGAATAACGAAAGGATGTCAATTGACTTAATGAATTTGTTATTTAGTTATTCTAAGCATTTATTTCATGCTGGTTTTGTCGGCTCCACAGATGAAATAGGTTTGTACCAAAAATTCCGTTTTTGAGGTTCACGGGCAAAGAGCTCTGCCAGCTCAACTGATTTCAAGCCCTTTCAACTTCTATCTTATTTTTCTACTCAGAAGATGACATCTCTTTAAAAAAAAATTCTATCACTACTTTTTTATCTGTGAACTTACCAAAGTTACTTTGATTTGCACAGGAAAAGAGTTGGGTTTGTATGAGGATTGATGAATTTTGAACAAACCGAGATATTGGAATAGCGTAGTTTTGAAAAAGCCTCACTTTTGAAATTTTTAAAGTACAAAGTTTTCCATTTTGCGGTATAAAAAGTAAACACTTATAAAATACTTTTTTTCATAAATAATCTTTTTTGTTATAAAATTTGGACGTTGACATTATGTGTGAAACACTGCATCATTTAAATGACCACCACGCAAATTTTTGCAACCATCGATTCCTTTGAGGTAATTTTGCCACTTTTTGAAACATATTCGCTTCGCCCACAAAAAAAAATTCCAGTATGATCAAATCGCATGATCTTGGTGGCCAGTTGTTTTAGCCACCACAGAGAAATTACGCGGCCAGGAAATGCCTCTTGCAATAAAGGCATATAGCAATAGTCGAGTTGGTGGCAAGTGGCAAAGTATTGTTGAAACCATATATTCTCCAAGTCGTATTCTTCTATAGCAGGCAAAAAAAAAGCTTATCATATGACCAAAACGCTCCGAACGCTGACATCCGCTTCATCGTCGAAGTTCAGATTCAATCACACGTCCGAACCAAAGAGCGCACCAAACAGTGACTTTTTATGGATTTAAAGGTCTCTCTTCAGTTACTTGAGGATTTTTAGAATCCTAAATTTTACAATTTTGTTTATTACCATACCCGAGTAAGAAATTTGCTTCGTTGCTGAAGAAATTTTTTTTCGAAAAATCGCCGTTCACTGCCTGTTATTCAAGCAAACATTCGACGCATATAGGAACCTTACAAGGATAATGCCCATATCAAGGAAAATTACTATTTCTATTACAACCCTTCTGAACCAAGGAAGCAAGAAAATATCAGAAGGATTTTAAAGTAAAAGTTTTAATTTTGAAATTAAAAATAGAAGCAACTATTATAAGAAACCAATAAACGTTTATTCTATTGTAAGGAAAAAAGTATGTTCGTCAGAATTTAAAAAGATATCAGCCAAATTCGATATATGGCTACGTTGCGCATCATATTCTGTGCATGAAATTTTCAAGGACCAATTCACATATTCGGGGCTGTTTTTCTTCAATAACTTTAGAATTACATCTTTATTGGCATAGACCTTATCTTATACTTGTCTCCAAAGAAAAAAGTCTAAGCGATTCATAAAAAAATAGCAGTGATCAATTGTGATTACTTTTTTCAGAATAACATGTTCAGTGATATTTTCTAGAAAAATTGTGATAGCTTTGTTATAAACATACACTCATAGTGTCGTATTGTTAAAAAAAGCAGATTCCTACCTACATACCTACATTAAACGGGTTTTCAACAATTATTCGAGAGTTTTCCAAATCTCTAATCCAACAAACTCAGCTATTTGACTTTGCTTGCTAAGTAAAATTGTGATTATGAATTCAGATGATAATTTGATGAAACGACATTGCTGGTCATAGAAAAGCCGTGAGTCAGACAGGACAAAGGCTTTATGCACGCAATACGGTGTATGTCGATTTTAAATTCCGAATCCAATGATCGCAAGTTAGAGTAGCAATATTTTCAGGTTTTCTTGAGGAGGATACACGGTTGTGATTCTTTAAATCAACAAATTTTGCAAACAATTGATTTTTTTTCCAAAAGTTACCCTATGGCCTTAGTTATGTTTCACATTTTTTACAGATAATTTTGTTCAAATTTGTATTTTTGCCAAAACTCGAACAACTCCTTCAACTTGTAAACATTCCCTTTATTATCTTTTTCCTCTTCTTTGATTTCACTTCATAAAATCGCTCTATTTCTCTTAAAGTAGATCTAAGATCGAAATAAAAGAATATTCACTAAAAGAAACCTCAAATCATTTAAATACATATTCATATTAAATGAGAGGGAAACCGAATGTTTTTTTTTCAACCCAAGTCAAGTGTTGTCGACCATGTACCAAATCGAAATTATTATGGCCGATTATCACACTAAGGAAACAACAAAGTGTTCAAAAACATTAACAAAAGGTGATAAATAATTTCTAAAAGAGACACAAAGCATTAAATTACGTCCTATAATAATTCAACTCAACTAATAGAAATCTTCAATTTATAGCATTTTTATTACGGCAATGCTGGAAGCTATAAAATATTCTCATTGTAGTCATTTAATTCCTAGAATCCATTTAACCCTTTTCAAAGTTGTTCAAGGCAGTATATCCATATCCTTATATCCTTCAATAGGATGAGCCAACGAGATACAACAAAGTTTTTCACAAGCAATAAAAATGGTCTCTCTGTAACATATTATTCCCTTTCACTGCGCTAGCTGTTCTGTTTCTGACGTCAGCGCTGGTGGCTGGCTGATGTCTCTTCAATGATTGATAAGTCTGCATTAAGCATTTACATCCAATATCCAGCTTCATCCAACATAAGCAGCAACCAATATTATTGGATTTTGATTTGTGACGTTGACAAAACATCTGAATCTGAAGCATCTTATCGCATCATATTGGAAGAAAATAAGAAAATGACATACACGTGTCGATAAGACGAAAATAATTTGACACATTTTGTTTTTTATTGCACAGGGCTATAATAAAATCGAAGATAAATCAAATTTCTGCAAAGTTTCTCTTTTGTTTTCAGTATTGAACAGCTTCGGCAACATATGTTGCCTCAAATCCTAAAGTAAGATAGTTTGAGGAACACTCATAAACTGTCTCTTGCAGAAGTCATTATTGTTGAGTAATTTTAAAAGTCTTAAAATATCGGGTGTCTTTTTTTAAAGAGGTTGGGAAGTAATAACCAAAACTTTTCGAAAAGATTATTAATTAATTCTTCAAATAAAATTTCAACAATTCGGAAGCTTTGTTTTGGTGATTAGCAATTCATGATGAGTTGTTAAACCCTACTGAACAGAAATGTTTACATATTTTGATGGTCTCAACTGTCAAACCATGTACAACAACCATCGAAAGAAGTTAAAAAAACACTTATTGATGCTGACAGTTGAAAGTGTATCAATCAAATTGACTATTATTTATATAAATAAACTTGGAAGAATAAAGCTTCTAAAAGCACGTACTGTAAAAGAGTTGTAGCACAGTTTTACATGCATAACAACCGTCGATAATTTTTATGCAGCTGAAAAAACACAAACTTTTATACTTAACTATTTTCTAATGACAGTTTATAGCGGCCATTCTTGATATTTAAAAAACCAAAAGATTCAGTGATATTGTAATTGGAATGAAAGTAAAATTAGGAAACTGTCATAAATCTATAATACAAATGCACGCACCAACTAATACTAATAATGTAGTAAAATACTACTGATAATTGTAGATTTTAGCTCGAAGATTGGTTTCTAGAAGAAAAGGGAAAGAAGCAATTATAGGTGAATATGTCTATAAAGGTAAGGAAAATGAAAGTCAATTCATTTGGCAACAAAAAGTTGTTTTTGGAAATTTGTATTGCATCAAAGCAGTATAAAAACAAATTGGCACAATGCGATACCTGGATTCAACAACGAAATCCTTGATACGAAAATAAACCTTCAAGAAGTAGAATTAACTCTATGATATCTTAATGATGGAAAAGCGGCGCGGCGGGTGCAAATGGTATTCCTTTTGAGTTCTATAAATACGGAACAGTCATGTTAAAAGAACGTCTGGTAATACTTTTTAACGGAGTGTTTGAGGGGCATATTTCCGTACATGAATTTCGAGACGCTATAACTTTCCCGATACACAAAAAAGGATCCTTGTTGGGTGCAGCTTTCTGTTCTTAATTCGACTCTTTAAGTTTTTTACAACCCTGTTACAAAAGAGTCTCACAACGTGGATTGCAGATCAGAACCTGTTAAAAGAGATTCATCGGGCTTTAGATCAGGGTACTCTACAAAAGAAAAATTTTCATTGTCATGAGGCTAGCTGAAAGCTTTATCAAATAGGAAAGAAAATTGTATGCATTCTTTATTGACATCAAAATCAGCGAGGTGCTTTATTCTACAAGCTATATGGTCTGGGCATGTCTCTGAAGTTCGGACGCGTTCTCGAAGAGCTGTATAGAGGAACACATGCTGTAGTGTGGAACGGAGCTGAGCTCTCTGATTGGTTCACAACCACCTCGGGAGTAATACAGGGGTACACATTGAGTCCCATCTTATTTTCGCTCTTCATAGATAACTTGTAGATTACCTTCCAGGTGGTGTTGATTTAGCAGGATTTCGTACTATTTTTAATGTTTGCTGATGTTACAGTAATTTTTGCGTAGTACCTAGAAACACTACAACTTATGATAAATACATAGAGTATACCACTACTGCTGTCTTTGGAACCTTACAGTCAATACACAAAAATCTAAGGTGATGATCTTTAGGAAAGGTGGTGGACTAAATCCATCGAACGAAAAGTGGAATTTCAACGGAGTAGATATAGAATGTGTTGACGAATACAAATACCTAGGAGTAATTTTTTCAAGAAACATAAATTTAGAGAAAAATTTTAGCAAGAAACTACAATATTTCATGGAAAAGATGCTTTATGAATAAAAACCTAGCTCACAGTAGTAAATATAAGGTATTTGAAAGCAGTTGCAGAAAGTATCCCTCTGTATGGCTCACAAGTATGGGGAAGCAAAAAGTTTCACACGGTCTCACACGGAAACAGATCATGTGAAGAGAATATTTCATCTGCCATAAAATACGCCAAATTACGAGATTATGCTGGAAACCATACTATCAACTCTATTTATAAAGATCCTGGAGATGCGAGCGGATTAAATCTTGCACGTTTTTAGTATGAACGAATACCGACTTGTTAGAAAACTAATAGTAAAAGCTGTAGAAGACCAAAATTACTGGTACAGTGAGTGGTCGAGTCTTGCAGAAGGATGCAATTTAAATTTTAATTTAAATGTGGTAGATGTATCGCAAAGTAAAGCCCTTATGCACAAGGTTATAGCAGCGGTAGATGAGAAGTGTAGAGCAGAATATGAAGCTGAAGCAGTTGGGCCCTTGTTCAGAACAACTTATCATAATTTCGCAGAAAGGAACTACTTCCATGATGCAAATAATATAAACGTCATTGCGAAAATTAAAAAATTAATTAATAAAAATCAACTTTCTGTCTATCTACTCTCCCAACAGGGTTGTTTCCGTAGTCCTTGAAGAGATCTTTAATCAGCTAGATTGGGAGGAAAAAGAACTTAAAATAAATGAGAAATATCTTTTAAACCTTCAATTTACAGATGATATCATTATTATATTAAACAATAGGGCTCATATATGAAGCTATGATCAATGAATTATGTATAAAATCAGCTTATCAACAATACCACTTTCAATACCACTTTAATACGCTAAGGGGAACGTAAACCTTGGTCAAACTATTTCGCTCAAATATCGAGAAATAAAAGCGGTTCAACATCGCATGGCAAACGAAATAGTTCTTGAATGTCAAAAATCTTCTCGATTTAAATATTTTAAACAGAACAAATAAATATGTATCCGTTTCAATTGTGCTCCCTGTTTTTACCTGCGGGTACTAAACATTGCAAATCATTAAAAATGTTGAAACGAAGCTCAGATCGTGTCAAAGAGCAATGTAAAGAGTAGTTTTAAACGTTCGCATCTACCAACAAATCAACTACACATCCTTAAGAATGCAAACTAGTTATGAAGATTTTCTTTAAACTTAAATGGGAATCGGCGGACATATCATGCGCCTCTCTGATGACCGTTTGATAAAGCTGTCTACGGAATAGTTACCACTAGATGAATGGAGAAATGTAGGAGGCTATAAAGATGATATACGGACCGCATGTGCAGTCTACAGACCAGCTGACAGAAAAAGATGAAAGATCTTAGGGGAGGCCTACTTTAAATACTTATCCGTGTTTTGTTTAAAAAAAAATGTAAGTTGAATTATTCTAAAAACTTTAAAAATTACCAACTAGAGATAGATAGATAGATAGATAGATAGATAGATAAATTCTTTATTTTTTCGATTCGATGTTGATACAATTATAATCTTAAGAATACGGACATGGCTATCTGCCGTCTGCCGGATATGACATTTCATGAATAAGTGATAGAAAAATAACAAAAAAGAATCATGTAATAAACAATAATTTTACAAAATGATTTGCATACGAGTATATTGATATAACAAAACAAATACATATTTATTAAGTCGATAAATAAATAAATAATGGAATAATGGGAGAGCGATAACCCTGAATTTTTTTCAATTTTAATGATTTGCCACATAAAAAGTAATAATTTGAAAAAATATTAAGAGAATACAATTATCAAAAACTATTCCGATAATTTAAAGTGTGTTTTGCAAAATTTGTATAGGTTAGACCAACCACGACCACCATTTAATATTTTATGCAAGCTATTGAGTGATATCAAACTTTCTTGAAAATACAAGCGCCGAATTTCTTATAATATAGGGTAAATAGGCTATGAGTGGTAAACATCATCACATTCTCTTCTGTTGCATAAATCACAAGTCTGCTGAAGATCCGTTCTATGAGGGATGTAATTCAGATTAAGGATTTCTATACTCTTGCTCTGAAAATGGTACTTATAGCCTCAGACCAGTACTTAATGTTGAAATAGCTATTCTCAGTTAGAATTTGATGGTTAAGGTTCTTGTAGAATAACCTCGAGGTTGACGAAGAAGCTCTGGTTAGGTGCTAGTCATATATCCTTTCATCGGTCTTAGCAATAATCGATGTAAGTATATTGTACCATTCGAAAACGTTTGCCTCTGTTAAAGACAGAGAAAGGTCATTGGACAGGCCAACAGATGCCACTCCCTAAAAGGATACTGAATCAATTGCAGTTGTCTCAACTGAAATGATTTATGAAGACTAGTATGTACTATTTCTCCTCATCACTTTTATTAGATAGTCTGCATGCGCTTTTAAGTTGTTAATGTAGATGGGTAGTAAGCCAGATTCCACGTGTATTGCATAGGTTGGTGCTGAATTCGGTAACCGAAATATTCGTTTGAAGAAAAATCTTTGAACAGCTTCAAATTCTCCGAAGGGCGTAACACCAAAGGCTTGCACCCCATAGCACTGTAGCACTAAACACTTGATATTTTGTTGAATGGTCAATGTTTTGCTTAGCAAAGAACCTTTTCCACAAGATATTTAGCGCCAGCTTTGCATGCTTGCCAAAGTTTAAGTTCGATGTAAATAAAACTCCATGGTACCTGAATTCACGTTCTATGCCAATCTGTTGATTATTGAGCCGCCACGTTTCCTCAGGTAGCCTCACCCTTCTATGTCGACTCTCAAAAATCTTTACTTTGGTTTTTTGGACATTGACGATTAATTTGGAGTTGAAGAGTAAAAGGGTTGTCGGCTATTAGTACCAGGTCATCATCGTAGAGAAGAACTTTGATGAGAGTTCCAGCGAACATAACGCCTCCAGGAAGCATTTCAGAGATATCATCGATAAAAAGCGCGAATAAAACTGGGCTTAGAATACATCCCTAAGGGACATCTGCTTACGTCTCAAAACACTCTGACAATTTGGAACCATCCCAATCTGTTGCACTAGATGCCAACAAGAAATTGTTATAAGGCATCAGAAACTTCCGAGACACTCCAAGCCTCTCCAGCTTATAAATCAGAGCCGGTCTGTTGACGGTATCAAATGCGGCTTTAAAATCAACAAAACCATAAATATAGCCTCTTATTTTTTCTAGAAATGCAGGTTAAGGCAAAAATGTGATCCATTGTGAAAAATCCAGAACGAAATCCCGCTTGAAATATACTTAAACTGTTTGTTCTTTCTATCCAGTTCGAAAGTCTTCTATAAAGAATTCCCGCAAATAGCTTTCTTTCCTCTATAGTTTTCGGTCTCCATCGCATCACCTTTTTTAGATATCGGGAATATGAGGGCTTTTGAAAAAGTCGTAGGCACGTTACAATGCTAACGTGCCTACAGAAGATTTAAAAAACTAACGATAAACGTTTTGGCTGGTCATTGCTGTTTTTGAGAAATTCAACTGGGATACCATCAATACCTGCAGCTTTGGTGTTTTTCATTCCCAAAAGAGTTGCCTACAATTCTCCTAAAGATATCGGCGCGTCCAATTCAGACACATAAAAGTCCTGCATTGCGTAGCTGAAGGTATGAAGATCAGCCGACACGACAATAGAGTTTTAAAATGTGCTGTCTGAGCTTCTACAGCAATCTTCAAACCTCGGTGGAATAGACTACGTTCACGTAGGGTAGACCAGAATTCCTTAGAGTTTTTACTATGTTGTACCTGTACGGCCAGATTTTTAAGGTATTTTACTTTCTTGGCAGAACATAATTGTTTGAATTCCTTGTTGGCCCCAAGATACAAATTTTTGAAGGAATTGACGTTTGTCAATCTGAATAGCTTTAAATATTTAAACGATAGTTTACGAAGCCTCGCACAATCCTTATCGAACCATTTACATTAAGGTGTGAAAGTTATGTAATTATTGTTTGCATCTGGTGCCGAGGCATATACATTTTTCTCACAATGTTTTCTTCAACTTGCTCTACCGAGCTTGTTGACTGTAGCGGAAGGAAGTTACATTGGTAATCTAGATTTATTTTGAAACGAGATGCTTTACTACTGGATTGAATCCATTTAAGTTTTTGTATAGTATCCATATTCCTCTGTTGGATTTCTTCCATGAAGCGAGCTTTAATCATAATTGGTAAGTGGCAGAAAATCCAGCGATAAGGTTTGTAGGTTTTCGTGTTTTGTTCAAAACCACTTAATTTTCTTGCGAGCTCTTTCTGCATTCTTTTGCATTATTATTAACAAAATTTATTTGAAGTCGATATCTCTACTGGTTCTTGAACTATGGACGACAAAAAAAAACGTAGCGAACGTACGGACGCACAGACGTACCAGTTTGACATGTTCAGCTGTAAAGACAATGACAAAAACCATCTATTTCATGGAGCTAAAAAAAACACCGTTTATAATCCACGAGAGAATCTTAAGTTAATACTACTGTTTGTTTTAAGTCATAAAGTTCTTTGATAACTGTAAATTTTACAATATAGGTAAGGTATTTCATATGCATTCCATAAACATCATTTCACAACAGTCTGAGTTAAACACGGTTGCTGAATTTCGATTTTTTTTCCTTCGGCTTCTGAATTTATTTAGATATGTTTTTTGGGGAGAATAAATTGTTGCTATGTTATGTGAAAGGTACCTTCCACATTTATAATAATAAATGATTAAACATGTGGCCCAAACAAGACCCAAATACAACACTTTCTGGATGTAGATTGGGATATTCTATAAAGGTTAGCTTTTACTTATACACAAATAAAAGTATTCAACAAGCTTGTGGTTAGTTAACGCATATGTGCACCATACTTTTCTTCAGAGTTCACACTTCTAGCATGTTATATAGGTGTTCACGGAGGTACGTAAAAGTTAGTGGAAGAGGAAGACTCATTTTAAGGGATAACCCTTTTTCTCGCTTAAGGCGGCAAAGAGGTAAGGATTCTTTCACCTATGTAAAAAGTAACATAGGTATGACTTGTGCGTAAAATGAATTAATTTAAAGTTTTAACTAGTGTTAATGATATATGAAACAAAGGATATACAATATTAGATGTATATATAAAACAAATGTTAAAAGCCAATGTACACATAGAAAAACTCATTAAAAATAGTTTCAGTAGAAATTATCTCATTAAAACTTTAACTTTAACTTAGATTACAGAATATTTTTTATATTACAATGTTAGGGGTAGATTTTAATAGTTGCTGAAATAGTTTACATTACACAAACAGCTGCTGAGACGCGCAAGTCCTTACTAGCATTTTTGATTAAAAGGAATTTTTGTTATGTTGAATTGCATCTAACAAAAAAGGGTTTAGATTCGTATTTCTATTTTCAAACGATATAACTTTTAATTTTTTAAATTCCAATTGGAAAATGGTGACATTTTTTAAAGTTTAATGGTCTCTAGAATTTAAATCCATGATTTTTGAGAGATGTCTGTGTTGGTGTGCTTACGTACGTTTGTACGTCCGAACGTCCGAGATACCTTGTTTCGTCGGCGATATCTGAAGGACGAGCACAATTAGCGACTTCAAATACATTTTTTTCTATAGCGATAACATCCTTATATACAGGAATTAAACATTTTGAAGTTATACCCATTTTGTTATATTTTTATAACACTCGGTTTATCGGGACGAATCTACTAAATATCGACAAATGATTGTTCTCCCTTAATTTATAATTCCCTTTTGAAAAAGTTAACAGTCAATACTTCTTCGTAGAAACATATCAGGGCATGAGACTTGAATCTTCTTAATTTTCGAACATTGTCTGCTGATTTTGTGATACAAGTTGTAGATCTATTTTTTACATACCAAGGTGTTTATCATTCCACGAAGGACTTTGTTTTGGTTTTGTGTTTAGCTAGATGTCATAAAAAGGGTTAGCAATCAGTACATTTTCCGTCCTTAAAGCTTAACTCATATCATTCCTTTTTAATGGGTTGTTTTCATTTAAGTCATTCTGAAGCATATTACAATATTTAAGTAAGGTACTTCTGTTTTATAATAAAAAATGGAACATAATTTCGTTTAATTTGATACGAAATTTTGGCGTCAAATCACTAACTCTATCGGATAATTTCTGCAATTTCTGTGTGTTCTAATCAAAGGATTTACTTACTTACTTAAGGTGGCGCTACAGTCCTGTGTGAACTAGGGTCTCACCCAACAAACTTCTCCATCTAGCTCGGTCCTTAGCTAGATGTCTCCAGTTTCGTGCTCCAAGTTAGGTGAGGTCACCTTCCACTTGTGCGCGCCACCTGATCAACAGTTTTCCTCTACTGCGCTGTCCATTGGTTTCCATGCACTCAACGTGACCCATCCATCTTAGTCATTGGACTTTTAACCTTCTGGCTAAATCTACGTCGCTGTACAGCCCGTACAGCTTGTCGTTCCATCTTCTCCTCCACTCCCCTTCCATGCATACGGGACCTTAGATCACACGAAGAACTTTTCTCTCGAAGCGACCCAAGGTGCTTTCATCCGCTTTTGTCATAGTCCGTTTAGCAGGACGGGGATGATAAGGGTCTTACATAGCAACACTTTGGTCCCTCGAGAGAGGACTTTACCACTCAATTGCTTTCTTAGTCCAAAGAAACTGCGGTTAGCAAGAGTTATTCTGCGTTTGATCTCAGCGCTGGTGTTGTTTTCTGAGTCTACAGCGGAGCCTAAGTAGACGAAGTCCTTGACTACCTCAAAGTTACGTCTGTCGATGGTGACGTTTTGACCAAGACATCGGTGTTGTATGTCCTTTCTTGACGACAGAATGTACTTTGTTTTGCCCCCATTAACCGTTTAACCCATTTTGGCCGCCTCTGCCTCAATAATCACAAAAGCCCCATTGACATCACGCTGAGTTCTTCCGATTATGTCAATGTCATCAGCATTCAGCATATGCCAGTAATTGGACAGACTTTTGAAAGATAGTGCCTCTAGTGTTGACGTGTGAGCTCGGCACTATTCTTCAAGCACGATTTTAAAAAAATCACATGACAGTGCGTCACCTTGCCTAAAACCTTTTTTGACATCGAAAGGTTCTGTTAAGTTGTTTCCAACCTTTATGGAGCAGCGTGAATTCCCCATGGTCATCCTGCACAAACGGATGAGTTTGGCAGGGATGCCAAAATTAGACATGGCTCTATACAGCTCGTCCCTGTAGATGCTGTCTTATGCGGCCTTGAAATCCATGAAAAGATGATATGTCAATTTGGTGTTCTTGGGTTTTTTCCAGGATCTACCGTAATGAGAATATATGATCAACTGTGCACTTTCCTGGTCTAAAACCACACTGATAAGGACCTATCAGGTTGTTGAGGATGGGCTTAAGAAGTTCACATATTACGGCAGAGAAGATTTTATAGGCGATGTTAAGTAGACTAATTCCTCTATATTTGTTGCAGTTTAGAGGATCTCCTTTTTTCAGGATCGGACAAATAATACTGAGGTTCCATTCATCGTTCATGCTTTCTTCCGACCATGTCTTACTGATAAGTTAGTGCATGCTCCTAACCAACTTATCTCCAGCTGCTTTAAAGAGCTCGGCATTCAAGCCATCCGCTCCAGCGCCTTTATTAGACTTCAGCTTAGATTTGGCAATCTTTACTTCGTTTAAGTCGGTAGGACGGGATTGTTGGCTTTCGTCGTCTTTGTTGAATGGATCATCCTGCCTAATAGCGGAATTCAGTTCGTCGTCGCCGTAAACAGTCTGCAGAAGTGGTCCTTCCATATCCTCAGTATTGACTGCGGTTCCACTATGATGTTTCGAAACTTTCGAACTTCTTTCCTGCTTTTAAATCTCTCAACATCTTCGACGCTTCTCATGCCCTCTCTTTTTCCTTCTGAGATGTCGGCGTTCCTCTCTCCTCTTCTGCTCATAGAGCTCATGAGCAGCTCTCGGCCTTTTATGCAGGATTTACCTGGCCCCAATATTGCAGTATCATCATCAAAGGTGGCCATTATCGCTTTGATGTCCCTATTTAGATTTTACTCAAGTGGTAAGTGCCAAACCTTATCAAAGGCTTGACCAACAAGTTAAAATCATACTTGTTTTTTCAAGTGTTTTGTTGTCATCACATCTGTAATTCAATACAATTGTTTTATTGTGGACTGTTTTTATTTTCTTATCCAAATTGATTGTTTCTAATTGATCTACTTCTTCTTTTATTCTTTTAAGCCTTTTCACAACCAAATTTTTGGTGATGTGTGGTGATGAAAAGTTTAAAGCATGTGTTGGGGTGTTTTGAAGGCTATTGAAGGCCTTTCCGTCAAGACTTGGTCAGTTATAAGATCGTACCCATTTTATTTTTTATTTAGTTAACTATATTCGCATATAGTTCTCAATTTTTTTGAGCGCTACAAAAGTAATTTAACATTCGTCGTTTTTGGTTTTTTGTAAGGACATTTGCGGGATGTTCAGCAAAAATATTAAATTTTTGTTTCGGGTATCCGTAGAACCCGTGGTATGATGGTTAGCGCGTTGGACTGTCATGCCAGAGGTCTTGGGTTCGATAACTGCCTATGCCACCTAAAAGTTTTAATTCACGGGTACTGCCTCTTGCAAGGAATTAACAAATTCTCCAAGAGTAATTCTTGTCATGACAAAGTGCTTTCTCAAATTAGCCGTTCGGACTCGGTATATAAACTGTTGGTCCCCTCCATCCCTGCATTTACTCGCACACAGGAATGGTTGAGAGTTGTAAGTCACTAGGCCCTGGTTCTCCACGGACTGTTGCGCAACCTAATTTATTTAATTTATTTATCGTTCCACTTACCATTATCAGATGTCAGTATCTGGGTTTGTGTCTGGTCTGGAGTCTTATTAAAAAACTTGGCTGCTTTCCAGCAGAAGTATTCGGGAGAAGCATCTTTCGTCAGATTTTTCAGGAGTCTTCTAAGTAAATAATATTTTAACTCACAGATACTTTTTTTGCTTTTTTATCGCCTATTTAATTCGAAAACTCCTTTTTTCCAAAATTAGCTGCAAAAACATCTTACTTGCTTATTTAAGGTGGCGCTATAGTCCCTTCTTAACTATGGCCTCACAAATAAATTTCTCCATCTAGCTCGGTCCTTAGCTAGATCCAATTTTTCCAATTGATCAGCTGGGGACTTTCCTGGTCTAAGACCTGATAAATCTTTTTTAGTGTCGGGCAAACAGTACTGAGGTTCCACTCATCAGGCATGATTTCTTCCGATCATATCTTTTAGCTAAGTTGGTTCATAGTCCCAATTAAATTTCAACATCTTCGACAGCACGCTTCTCATGCTCTCTCCTCTTCTGCTCATAGAGCTCATGAGTAAGTCAAATCATTCTCTACACTGGTTATCGATATATTGTGTTGGCGGAAGAAAACTTCGAAAGAGGTTACTTCTGACTCGGTCGGAGAAGGATTTGGATTTGGTCTGGAAACCCGAAGAGCTACCTTTGGACTACAACAAGGTAGTGATCAGAGTCGATGTAAGTTCCTCGGAAAGTTCGGACATCCATAATGCTGGAAGGCCAATTTGGTTGCAGTTAAATTGATTTGGAGAGCTTTAAGTTCTTTTGTGGATGTTCCTTCCAGCAGCAACATCTATGAACCTGAATCCGTTATCGAAAGTGTTGTTGTGCAGGCTGTCTTTCGCGATTATTCCACCAAAGGTGTCTTCTATTTGATTCACATTGGCCAGGATATGTTGTCTGTCTCCAGCTACAAATCCGCAGCCAAATAAGAGTTGTTGGTTAAGTTAACATTTTAAACATCAAAGCTTCGCATCCTCTTTTTGCGCATTTCATGGATGGCGTTGATATCTACTTTAAAGATGTTTGGGACCTCCACTGCATGTGGTTTATTAAGGGACCTAATATTATACATGCATATCCGCAGTTCGTTGTTCCTAAATCGTTTTCGGGGGTTGTCAACAGTAAATCGTACCGTATCCGAGGCTTGTTGGTGCTTCGCAACTGATTTTTCTTCACGTGATCACGAAATAACCGTTCCTTACAGGCCTAAGCTCCGAATGGGTCGATATAGCCCTAACCGAAACTGTAGACCCTGCCATTGATTTCTGAGCTTTGTTTCCTTTTTTTCAAACCATTCAAAAATGTTTGTGCAGTTTCACATTATTATTTTATTTTTGCTATATTAAAATTATTTATATATGGTTCTAATTTATTTTTCATGTATTTACATATATATATAAACAAATAATCAAGAATCCTCATCTGAAACATCTTTTCAAAAGTTAAACCAAATTCAAGATTTCCAAAACATTATGAAGAACATCTTTTGTTAAATATTATGTCTCAAACATTTTGCATATTTTAGAATTTCTTCACTTTCAAATAAAATATTAAAATGTATTACAAGAAGGTAGACAAGATAGCTTTATAAATGCCTTCCTTTATAATATTGTCCTTCATTTTGTTGACAAATGATCTACCATAAGCACTTGACATGAAAAATGAATTGTATTTTTATTTTATTTTTCCGTTGTTGTTTGCTTTGTTTTTGCAGCACCCCATGGAGGGTTGGGGTTTAATAACAAATGACTCAAAAACACTATCAAAACAGAGACACCTTATAAATATAGATATATGTATAATGTGTACTTATACCTGGAAAAAGCAACCTTCTGAAAAGAAAACACTTTTAATATGTTCAACACTTTTGATCCTCTTCTCGTCGTTGTCGTCGTTTTGGTCTTCTTGAGTTCTTGTGGTACAAATTTTAAAATCATGTTTTGCACTTGACAAAACAACAAACGTTTAATCTCCTTGAGACTCAAGCTTCCTTTAAAGCAGCAAGACATGGTGGCATATGACATCAGTGTACAACTATGTTCTGCTTTTCTGCACATAAGTGATATAAGGTAGACAAATTGAAACGAAAATGATTGAGAACCATCTGTTTTTTTAGGGGATATAAGGGCGACTTTGGGCACCTAAGATTTTAACCTTAAATGAAAGACATACAATTTATTTCAAGAGTAAGTACAAACTCTAGAATTACTCATCAAATTTGTACAGATTTGATAAGAAATCACAATAAATCCACTTATACAGTTTTCGATGACAGTGCAACTCCTACGGAAATGCTCAATAAGATCCTTGTTTCGAGTCTCCCCTACCTTTTGTTTCCCTGAAGAAATTTAGTAGCTTGATATGAGTATTGTCATTGAACATCCTTTCAAGAGCTACCTTTACCTTTAAAATAAAAGACTGAGTCCTTCTTTTTCCATTGTCTCAGACTCTTCTCTCTCTGCGAAATAAATTTCAAAATGACAAAATAACATAAGGTTTTAGTGCAACCAAAACGTAAAAGTCTTCTAGAGGACGGAGAAAATTCTTCCTTAAAATAAATGAGCAGTTGACTTTTTATACATATGAAACAAAAAGCTATATGAAATAAAAATCAACAAATGCCACTTGCAGAATACCTTCACAGAAATAAGGTAAGACACGTTTTTTGTTTTTCTTTTAAATGCTATTGTAAGAAAAATTAGTTTCAATAAATCCGCAAATTTAATGAAAGAGTCCACATTGATGCAGAAAGACTTAAGGGTTCAAAATTAGTATTATTGATTTTGGATTTAAGTTTAACAATGCTTTTTATGAGAACAAAACAATAAAGCTTAAGCTTAAACTTTAATGCAAAAGCTAGGTTTGAATATTTTTAACAGCATCTACTGGGATCTTATCTGTTTTACTTTGCGAAAAAAGTATGCTGAATAAGGCGCCAGCTATAACTATTATTGGTTTTCATAGGTAGTTTATAGCTATCGTTAAAAATGTCTGTCATTGAAAAAAAGATCTTGATTGAAATCCCCCGACAAATTTTTACTGACAGAAATCTCTCGTTGGAATTGTTTGAAATTATTACACAAGGCAGTGAAACGATTCGTTTAATTTTTGGACATACAAATATCAGCTGTTCAAGAAAATGAATTCCTGTCCGGAAAATAGAAAAATACATTTTTAGATAAATAAATACAAAAAATTCATTATGGGATTTCCGATCAATTTGAATTTTCAGTTCTAATCAAAGGGTACCACCGTCAAATATCGATTCAAATTTTTTTCCGGATCGATTTCAACGATAGCTATAACTGGGAACCTAACTCATTACTATTTTAAAAAAAAGGCGATTTACGACTTGTCTAAACGTCACGTCTAACACGGAGGTAGGTTGTCAAAAGATTTTGGAGTCAAAAGTGGAGTCAGACAGGGCTGCATTCTATTACACATTCTGTTCTTATTGGTGGTCAATGATGCGGAGAGCCTTGACAGGATACGGAGTAATAAAATAGACTTTTAAACCATTCCATAGATGTTCAAATGGTAGACATGTGCATTCAAGAGGACACAAGCGTCCACAGGTTTTTTCTTAAAACCAACCTCTGTCTATCAACTCCTACTCTCACCTCCACGTGGTGAACATCGGGTGCCTAGTACCTCAACTGGAGATTGGGTTCCAACCCCAGTGGAAAGTTGTTGGGGGCAGCAAACGAGAGAGGTGGGGAGAGGTGTTTCCACTAAGGTACCTCTCCTTATCCAGACGGCAGTGGAGGAATTCCCGAGATGGAATCAACGGTGGCGTCTACAGTTCCAGTAAGGTTGAACTACTTAGTGAACAGCTTATAGGGCTTCTTCGACTTATTTGGAGCCCAGGCCTGTAAGGAGCGGTTTTATCCGGCTCCCCATCCTTGGAGTTATACTTAGGATCTGGCCCTCCAGGTTGGGGGTTGTGCGTCGGGGTGACTTCCTGGCCACGTAAAAGCTTTTAAAGTTGCGAAGCACCAACAAGCCTCGGATACGGACGGATTTACTGTTGACAACCAACGCAAACGAATAAAGGACAACGAACTTCGGATATGCACGTGGAATGTTAGGTCCCTTAACAGACCACGTGCGGCCGAAGAATTAGCGGAGGCCCTAGAACGATATAAAGCAGATATCACCGCCATCCAGGAAATACGATGGGATGGGCCGGGCAAAAAGAGGATGAAAAACTGCGATATTTACTATGGTGACTGCTACCACGAAAACCACCAGCGCTTATTTGGATGGGGATTCATCATTGGAGCCAGACTTAGGCAAGAAGTCTTGAGCTATAGGTGCATCAATGAGTGCCTCATGACCATACGCATCAAGGCTAAATTCGGCAACATTAGCCTGATATGCGCGCACGCCCCCACAGAAGAGAAAGACGACAACACCAAAGATATGTTCTTCGAGCTCTTAGACAAAACATATGAGCAGTGCCCTAGCTTCGATATTAAAATAGTCCTGGGCGATTTTAATGCCAAGCTAGGAAGGGAATACATCTTTGGTGGAATAATCGGAAAAAACAGCCTGCACGACAACACTTCCGACAATGGATTCAGGCTCATAGATTTTGCTGCGGGGCGAAACGTCATGGTAGCCAGTACGCGTTTTCCACACCTCAACATCCACAAAGGAACTTGGACTTCTCCAGATCAATCTACCGTCAACCAGATTGAACATATTGCGATCGACGCCAGACACGCTTCCAGCATTATGGATGTACGAACTTTCCGAGGAGCTAACATCGACTCGGACCACTACCTCGTTGTAGCCAGGGTAGCACTTCGGATTTCCAGACCCAAGGCAAAACAGGGAGGTGCTGGGAGAAGATACAACGTCGAACGGCTACAATCGCCAGAGATCGCCAAATCCTTTTCCGACCGAGTGACAAGTAACCTCTCTCGAAGTTCTCTGCCGCCAACACAATGTATCGAAAACCAGTGGCAACATTGCCAAGATGCAATCAGAGAAGCCGCCTCTGATGTGCTGGGTTTCAAACAGCCACCAACAAGGAACCCCTGGTTTGATGAGGAATGTCGGCAGGCAAATGCAGCTAAACAACAGGCACGCAAAGCGGCGCTGCATAAAAGAACGAGAGCTGCTCATGAGCTCTATGAGCAGAAGAGGCGAGAGGAACGCCGACTTATCAGAAGGAAAAAGAGAGGGCATGAGAAGCGTGCGGTCGAAGATGTTGAGAGGTTTAAAAGCAGGAATGAAGTTCGAAAGTTTTATGAACAGGTGAGACGAAATTCACAGGTACATAAACCTAGCACCGAAGGCTGCAAAGACGAAAGTGGAAACATCATAGTGGAACCGCAGTCAATGCTGAGGATATGGAAGGACCACTTCTGCAGACTGTATAACGGCGACGAAGAACTGAATCCCGCTGTCAGGCAGGATGACCCATTCGATATAGACGACGAAAGCCAACAATCCCGTCCTCCCGACTTAGACGAAGTAAAGATTGCCATATCTAAGTTTAAGTCTAATAAAGCCGCTGGAGCAGATGGCTTGAATGCCGAGCTCTTTAAAGCAGCTGGAGATAAGTTGGTTAGGAGCATGCACTAACTTATCTGTCGGAAGAAAGCATGAACGATAAATGGAACCTCAGTATTGTTTGTCCGATCCTGAAAAAAGGAGACCCTCTCAACTGCACCAACTATAGAGGAATAAGTCTACTTAACATCGCCTATAAAATCTTCTCTGTCTAAAGCCCATCGTCAACAACCTGATAGGTCCTTATCAGTGTGGTTTTAGACCAGGAAAGTCCACAGTTGATCAAATATTCACATTACGGCAGATCCTGGAAAAAACTCAAGAGCACCAAATCGACAGCCACCATCTTTTCATCGATTTCAAGGCCGCATATGACAGCATCTACAGGGACGAGCTGTATAGAGCCATGTCTAGTTTTGGCATCCCTGCCAAACTCGTCCGTTTGTGCAGGATGACCATGGAGAATTCACGCTGCTCCATAAAGGTTGGAAACAACTTAACAGAACCTTTTGATGTGAAAAAAGGTTTTAGACAAGGTGATGCGCTGTCATGCGATTTTTTTAACATCGTGCTTGAAAGAATAGTGCAGAGCTCACACGTCAACATTAGAGGCACTATCTTTCAAAAGTCTGTCCAATTACTGGCATATGCTGATGACATTGACATAATCGGAAGAACTCAGCGTGATGTCAATGGGGCTTTTGTGAGTATTGAGGCAGAGGCGGCAAAAATTGGTTTAACGGTTAATGAGGGCAAAACAAAGTACATGCTGTCGTCTAGAAAGGACATACAACACCGACGTTTTGGTCAAAACGTCACAATCGACAGACGTACCTTTGAGGTAGTCAAGGACTTCGTCTACCTAGGCTCCGATGTAAACGCAGAAAACAACACCAGCGCTGAGATCAAACGCAGAATAACTCTTGCTAACCGCTGTTTCTTTGGACTAAGAAAGCAATTGAGTAGTAATGTCCTCTCTTGAGGGACCAAAGTGTTGCTATATAAGACCCTTATCATCCCCGTCCTGCTATACGGTGCAGAAGCATGGACCATGACAAAAGCGGATGAAAGCACCTTGGGTCGCTTCGAGAGAAAAGTTCTTCGTGTGATCTACGGTCCCGTATGCATCGAAGGGGAGTGGATTAGAAGATGGAACGACGAACTGTACGGGCTGTACAGCGACGTAGACTTAGCAAGAAGAGTAAAAGTCCAACGACTAAGATGGCTGGGTCACGTAGAGCGCATGGAAACCAATGCTCCGGCCCGGAAAGTCTTCGAATCCGCACCCACAGGACAGCGCAGTAGAGGAAGACCGCGGATCAGGTGGCGCGCACAAGTGGAAGGTGACCTCACCCAACTTGGAGCGCGAAACTGCAGACATCTAGCTAGGGACCGAGCTAGATGGAGAAGTTTGTTGGGTGAGGCCCTAGTTCACACAGCACTGTAGCGCTACCTTAAGTAAGTAAGTAAGTAAACCATTCCTCAAACATCTAAACTGCGGAGACGGATGGCCTCTCGTATAATCATGGATATTTATCTAACGACAACAATAGTTAAGAATAGAGCCAAAATTAGGGGTCGTCGGAACGTCTAAATCATCCTCATTGATAAACATTACGCACAAACCAGTAGGGAAAGTAGAGAGTTTCCAGTATGTTGGAAAATTGTCTTTAGTAAAGGTTTAACCAACACAACATATCGCCAGCCATATCGGGAAATTAAAGTCTGCATTCGGAATGATTTCCAACTATGATTTTAAGCTTAATGCAGCTATTAACAAAAAAGGACTTACATATATTTTTCTTAGTTTTATAATATTTTAGGGATTGGGCCCGAAGGCCCACACATTAGTTTTTAATGTTTCCAGGAATCGGTAATGATTTGAAAGTCAAAAGAGGTGATCACGTTGTTATCTAAGAGCAGCATTGTTGTGATAAGTTCACGAAAGAGAGAGGCCTGTCTGACGTTCTTTGAATATAAATAAATGGGAATATTTTCAAGAAGAAATGGTGACAATGGTTTCGACAAGAAAGATTTCGAGGATGTCCAATTTCAGGGAAAAGATAATGGAGAAAGCAACATTTTTTTTTCATGAAAATCTAAACACAGCCTTTGACTGTGTATACTCTGAAGGATGGCTCGGAAAATTCAAAAAAGGACATGGAATTCATGGATTGAAAGCGATAGGTTAAAAAGAATCTGCTGACTACGAAGCTGCTACGCTTGTAGAGGAATTGTCTGATGAACTCATTCATTAAGCATTAAGCAAACAGCCTTTTTTTTAATATTTGTCCCAAAACACTTTGGCATGGAACGACGAGCGATCAGTTGAAGGACATAAGGAATCGAACAAACTACTCACTGTACTGGTTTGTTCTAATGCTTTAGGAACTCATAAATGCAAGTTGGTGGCTATTAACAAAAATTTGTCCTTAATTGGTTTAATAAAAACTTTGCCACAGAAGTTAAAGAGCACCGTCGTTAGTGATTTTGAAGCCAAAATATACTATTGAGGGCTCGACCTTGATTCGCGTCAATGGTCCATCCGCTTAGTCCAATTTTGGCATTCTCCTTCCAACATTTAGACCGGTATATCACAAATATAAATGTTCAATGATGTCTTCTAATGGACCAAGGCGTAATTCGAAGCCGTAAATGCCATACGAAAGCTAGTAAGCTCAGAAAACAGGATAAACTTTTGTCAAGTCATTTAACATCAGAAATGCTTTATGGGGAGTTTCTAAGTCCTGGAATGTCGTTACCACAGATGTTCTGAAAAAAGTATGGCACAGTTAAGTCTATCCTGAAAATGGGGAAGAAGGTAAGTTTTAACGAAATCAAACAAATTTTGTTTTTACATCATGGACATTTTAAAACTTGCTCTGAACAAGATGTCATTGACAAGATTTCAACAATTATGGAAGTCGCAGAGGATTTTGATGTCAATGCAATAAAAAATGGGGAGAACTCAGATGCAAATGCTTCATCATTTTTTGTTTTATCAGAGAACGAAATTAAACTTACTTACTTCAGGCGGCGGCGCGGCGCTCCAGTCCTGTGTGAACTAGGGCCTCACCCAACAAACTTCTCATTCTAGCTCGGTCCCTAGCTAGATGTCTCCAGTTTCGCGCTTAAAGTTGAGTGAGGTGACCTTCCACTTGTGCGCGCCAAATGATCTACGGTCTTCCTCTAGTGCGCTGTCCTGTGGGTGTGGATTCGAAGACTTTCCGGCCGAAGCATTGGTTTCCATGCGCTCTACGTGACCAGCCATCTTAGTCGTTGGACTTTTACCCTTCGGGCTAAGTCTACGTCGCTGTACAGCCCGTACAGCTTGTCGTTCCATCTTCTCCTCCACTCCCTTTCGGTGCATACGGGACCGTAGATCACACGAAGAACTTTTCTCTCGAACCGACCCAAGGTGCTTTCATCCGCTTTTGTCATAGTCCATGCTTCAGCACCATATAGCAGGACGGGGATGATAAGGGTCTTATATAGCAACACTTTGGTCCCTCGATAGAGGACTTTACCACTCAATTGCTTTTTAAGTCCAAAGAAACACCGGTTAGCAAGAGTTATTCTGCGTTTGATCCAGCGCTGGTGTTGTTTTCAGAGTGTACAGCGGAGCCTAGGTAGACAAAGTCCTTGACTACCTCAAAGTTAAGTCTTTCGAAGGTGACGTTTTTACCAAGACGTGGGTGTTGAATGTCCTTTCTTGACGACAGCATGTACTTTGTTTTGCCTCATTAACCGTTAAACCAATTTTTTCCGCCTCTGCCTCAATAATCACAAAACCACCATTGACATCACGCTGAGTTTTTCCGATTATGTCAATGTCATCAGTATATGCCAGTAATTGGACAGACTTTTGAAAGATAGTGCCTCTAGTGTTGACGTGTGAGCTCTGCACTATTCTTTCAAGCATGATTTTAAAAAAATCGCATGACAGTGCATCACCTTGCCTAAAACCTTTTTTGACATCGAAAGTTTCTGTTAAGTTGTTTCCAACCTTTATGGAGCAGCGTAAATTTTTCATGGTCATCGTGCACAAACGGACGAGTTTCGCAGTGATGCCAAAGCTAGACATAGCTGTATACAGCTTTTCCCTATAGATGCTGTCATATGCGGCCTTAAAATCGATGAAAAGATGGTAGGTGTCGATTTGGTGTTCTTGGGTTTTTCCAGGATCTGCCGTAATGTAATATTTGATCAACTGTGGACTTTCCTGGTCTAAGACCACACTGATAAGGACATATAAGGTTGTTGACGATGGGCTTTAGACGTTCACATATTACTGCAGAGAAGATTTTATATACGACGTTAAGAAGACTGATTCCTCTTTAGTTGGTGCAGTTTAGAGGGTCTCCCTTTTCAGGATCGGGCAAACAATACTGAGGTTCCATTCATCGGGCATGCTTTCTTCCGACCAAATCTTACAGATAAGTTGGTGCATGCTCCTAACTAACTTATCTCCTGCTGCTTTAAAGAGCTCTGCATTCAAGCCATCCGTTCCGCGGTTTTATTAGACTTGAGCTTAGATATGGTAATCTTTAATTCGTCTAAGTCGCTAGGACGGGATTGTTGGCTTTCGTCGTCTATGTTGAATGGATCATCAAACTGACAGCGGAATTCAGCCTGCAGAAGTGGTCATTCCATATCCCTACGGTTATACTATGATGTTTCCGCATTCGTCTTTGCAGCCTTCGGTTCTAGGTTTATGTACTTGTGAATCTCGTTTCACCTGTTCATAAAACTTTCGAACTTCATTCCTACGTTTAAACCTCTCAACATCTTCGACCGCACGGTTCTCATGCCCTCTCTTTTTCCTTCTGAGAAGTCGGCGTCCCTCTCGCTTCTTCTGCTCATAGAGCTCATGAGAAGCTCTCGTTCTTTTATGCAGCGCCGCTTTGCGTGCCTGTTGTTTGGCTGCATTTGCCTGCCGACATTCCTCATAAATCAGGGGTTCCTTGTTGGTGGCTGTTTGAAACCCAGCACATCAGAGGCGGCTTCTCTGATTGCATCTTGGCAATGTTGCCACTGGTTTTCGATACATTGTGTTGGCGAAAGAGAACTTCGAGAGAGGTTACTTGTTACTCGGTCTGAAATGGATTTGGCGATCTCTGGCGATTGTAGCCGTTCGACGTTGTTCCTTCTACCAGCACCTCCCTGTTCTGCCTTGGGTCTGGAAATCCTAAGTGCTGCTTTGGCTGCAACGAAAATCGATGTTAGCTCCTCGGAAAGTTCGTACATCCATGATGCTGGAAGCGTGTCTGGGGTTGATCGCAATATGGTCAATCTGGTTGACGGTAGATTGATCTGGAGAACTCCAAGTTTCTTTGTGGATGTTGTGGTGTGTAAAACGCGTACTAGCTACCGTGACGTTTCTCCCCGCAGCAAAATCTATGAGCCTGAATCCGTTGTCGGAAGTGTTGTCGTGCATGCTGTTCTTCCCGATTATTCCACCAAAGATGTCTTCCCTTCCTAGCTTGGCATTAAAATCGCCCAGGATTATTTTAATATCGAAGCTAGGACACTGCTCATATGTTTTGTCTAAGAGCTCGAAGAACATATCTTTGGTGTTGTCGTCTTTCTCTTCTGTGGGAGCGTGCGCGCATATCAGGCTAATGTTGCCGAATTAAGCCTTGATGCGTATGGTCATGAGGCGCTCATTGATAAACCTATAGCTCAAGACTTCTTGCCTAAGTCTGGCTCCAAAGACGAAGCATCCAAATAATCGCTGTTGGTTTTCGTGGTAGCAGTTACCATAATAAATATCGCAGTTCTTCCTCCTCTTTTTGCCTGGCCCGTCCCATCGTATTTCTTGGATGGCGGTGATGTCTGCTTTATAGAAGTCTAGGCCTTCGCTAATTCTTCGGCGGCACATGGTTAAGGGACCTAACATTCCACTTGCATATCCGAAGTTCGTTGTCCTTAATTCGTTTGCGTAGGTTGTCAACAGTAAATCCGTCGGTATCCGAGGCTTGTTGGTGCTTCACAACTATGAAGTTTTTACGTTTCCAGGAAGTTACCCCGACGGCACAACCCCCAACCTGGAGGGCCAGATCCTAATTATAACTCCAAGGATGGGGAGCCGGATAAAACCCCTTCTTATAGGCCCGGGCTCTGAATAAGCCGAAGAAGCCCTATAAGGTATTCACTAAATAGTTCAACCTTACTGGAACTGTAGACGCCACCGTTGATTCCATCTCGGGAATTCCTCCGCTGCCCTCTGGATAAGGAGAGGATTTAATTTTTCCAATTCGTTTGGGCCAATATCCAAATATCTTAGTTGCTCCAAAACCCTGTATTGTCTTGTCAGCCACAGCAGCTGTAATAGGAGGTGGGACTGGTTCCACGTTGGAAGGTGAAATGGGAAGTAATCCTCAGGAATTAGTTAAACATCAGAAATATTTCTCAAAATCTTGATGCTTACACAGCACCTTTTAACTCATCAACGCTTCTCTGGTAGTCGCGAGCTCCAAAAAAAAATTGAAGATGTATTTCAAGGCGTCATCATTAAGAGAAATATTGGCTTGATTACCTAAGAAATTCTCTTTTTTACTAGTAATGAATTTTCTAAATCTTTGACATTTAAATAGTTAGTCCAAAATTGTAAGACTTTTTTTAATATTAAGACACTAATTTCCCTTTTTAATGTATATACATCTAAACAGGTATAAGCTGCTATATTTACTAAACAAATTGAAATGAAACAAAACAAACTAACCTAAAATGAAACTCACATGTTCTTTTAATTACTTAAACGTAAAGTAGGTTTTTGTGATTTTTGCATGGATAAGTTGATAAAAATACTAACAAGAAGTTCCAAAAAAAATAACGAATAAACAAACCATTTCCTTTTGTTTAAAATGTTCAGTGCCTTCCCTACTTTAATATCTCCCCTCCTTCATTTACTTGACCTAACTCTAAAACAGCTTACAATTTCCAACATCTAAAGTTGATTTGTTTCGTGCTGCACTTTTTAAGTCTATAAATGCAAATTACACGCCACACACATGTTAAAAGAAAAGAATTTCTTAATAATTGCAAATTTATGACGACAGACCCCTTTAAATTACCACTTTTCCAGGTAGGTGTACTGTTAAGTTAGGTAGGTACTTTGTTTAAACCAAAGTCATGCATTACTCTGCCATCCACACAAACACACCCTCTAGACCATCAACAGCAAAAGTAAAAAAAGTACAACTAACAAAACCAAAACCAACCCTCTCCATCGCACGAGGAAAGGACGTTAACCTTTTTTTTTATTCTTAGAAAATTAATTACCATCTGCTGTCACACCACGATTCTTTCTATACCTTTGGACGACTGAACTGTGGACTGGTCAAGGGTAGGTTCAGAGAGGCACCTCTATAGACAACCTACATCAAATTTATTCTATAGGCCTTTTCTTGTGTGGATGATATGGGGGTGGTAAGGTGCCACTTTATCATCATGTTTGCAGGGAAATAGAAAAAAGCAACAACCCTTATTTTAATAATAACAGGCTTTATGTAAATTTACGAGGTGCATAATGGCCAGGGTAACTCCTTTGCCTATAATATAATATGTAGGAGCCTATCGTTGGAAGGTATATAGGATGTAGCTTGTTTGGTGTTTTGATTTACGAGAATATGGAAAGGAGACCTACCTAAAGAGAAAGAGGACATCACGTGAGTCAGTTTTGGTCCCTTTTTTTTAAATTGAGTTATGACCGGATTTTTCTGAGTAATTGAAAAAGTTCCCTTTTATGCATTGAATCATATATTTACAATCAACAACAACAAAAAATCAAAATAAAAAGAAAAAAAGGAAACACAAATCTCTAAATTCAATCAAAAAGATTGATTTTACCAATTTTACTCTCTGTTGCATGCATATCCCCTCCTGAACTATTAGTTTTTATTTACTTTTCTGGCTTGGTCGTCGTCGTCAGTAGAATTAGGGAAATTGTAAATATGAAGTTACAAAAAAATATAATGAATACGAAACTTTAAAGTTAAATTGGAAACGAAATTGAATCAATAAGTTTTTGAATATTTAGTATTGCCAGGTATGCATGTTTTCTTTACAATATAATTTACGTCTTATTCCACGAAGTTTTGCTTTATAAGAAGCCTTACTTTTAGCCTCTGGTTATGAATTCTTATATAATTGAAGGGATACTTAGGTAAGCTTTCCTGGTTTCAAAGTAAAAGATGTGGCATTTGACACCTGTCAAACTTAGCTATAATGCAAACGTAGTTGGTTTTAGAACATTAAGCGATGATAATAGCCGTTATATTCGACCGACTGTATACGAATACTATTACCAAACTTAGGAAAGAGTTTAAGAGTTATTGGTGTCGTAAGGCTCATGCATCATCGAATGCACGTTCATTCGAAAATAATGTTGCTACAAAGTCTCGCTAATAATCCGAATTTATCAATTTCCGTGCGTTCATGGTAATTGAAAGCGTCATGTGCTTCTTTTGTTCCGGTGAAAAAAGCCACACAACACGCCTAGTTATGGCCACGTTATTTGACGTTTTTGCGACGTCAGTTTTTCACCTTCGTGCGATCAGACAACGTTAAATACTTTCCTGTCAAGCTGTTAAAAATAAAAAACCCTGTTTTCACGAATTACCATTGAACACTTGACGAATGAAAAATTAACATTGCCCAAGTTATGGCCGAGTTACCGCTTGAAATGCGTAAAAAAGGTGTTTCAGATTAACTCAAAAACACACAAGTTCTATCTGAAATCTCAACACACAAAAAACTAGTGTTGTGGATGGCATCCCCGCTATTGTTATGAAGAGGTATTTTTCAACGCTGGCGAAACAACTATGTACAGCATTTGTCCAGCCCATTCCCAAAAAAGGCGAATCCTTTTTACCATCTTATTATCGATGGATTGCACTTACGTCCCTTCTTGCCAAGGTCATGGAAATTCTGATTAATTACCTGCCTAAGAAATATCTCATGCCAGAGGTCTCGGGTTCAATCCCAGCCTGTCGCTGGACTGTCATGCTAAAGGTCTTGAGTCTAATCCCCGCCTGTTCCACCTAAACCTTTTTTTTCGCGGATGTTTGCGAGGAATAAACAAATCCTTCAAGAGTAATCCTTGTCATTATAAGTGCTCTCTTAAATTGGCCATTCGGATTTGGCAAAAAAAACTGTATGCCTTCTTCATCCCTACGAAGGTTGAGAGTTGTAAGTCACTAGGCCTTAGTCCTCTACGGACTGTCGCGCCATCTAATTTATTCATTTATACCCTTGGGCCCAACTTCCGTCATACTGTAAAATACAGATATTCGTTCTTTAGCCTTACTACGTGAATGTGAAATGCATTACAACACTCTGTTTTTCCCAGTCATTGCGATAGTCAACGACATCTCCTTTTAAACTCTCTCTGCGTTTCCTTAAAGTCACACCGTGTCTCTATATAATAAGGGTTGTAATATATCCTTCAGTGTACGCTTAATATAAGGAAAATGTAGCTAATCTTCCAGAGATTGGGTTGAAATTGTTTTTCACGCGTGTCCCCAACAAAGGCTAGAGAATAGTCAGTGGAGCCCTATCCACTACGGTAGGCTTGCCTAGAGAATAATCGTTCGGCCTGAGTCTTTTTCGTCGCAGAAAAAAACAGGGCTTAAGTCTTGTCCATGTCAGCAAACTAGAAGATAATCGGTGCTTTGTCTCGCGGTTCCCACCTATATTTGTGGCGGAGAAGATTACCACATAATTACCTGTTTTGACTACGTTCTTTATACCTAGCAGCTAGATAATAAACGGCTTGCCTTAATATGGGCAAGGAACAAGGTGTTTCAGCAACTACAAATTACGAGATGGTTGTGTACTCGGGGTACTAACTATTCTCAAGAAGGCTTTCCCTTAAATGTTCACCAGATTGGTACCTAAAATCAGTACAGTCAGATGACGGATTGGTGTTGAAATTTCAGCTCTTTAAAAAGTATTCCGTGAAAAGTCACTGTAATTTGATAGCAGTTCAATCACAAAAGCTTTACGACATACATTTCCTAGGCATCCTTATAAGTCTACTGTACACACTGGTCGCGCCTACTGTATCGGCTGTTCGGGGTAATAAAGGAGAAGTGTAGCACTTTTTTACAGTCTTTAAATCGTACTTAATATTTCAATGGTACAAAAATTAAGATTGAACATACAAATTATCTGACTTAAAAGTAAAACCTCGTCTTACCAAATCAAAATTACTTCGGCTTTACCAACTAATAATAGCATTACAAACCATCTGCTGGCAACACTGCATCAAGTTGCAATTCAAGAAAAATATCACCAATGACTTAAAACCTTTTACAAATATGTACAGTAAATCGTATATAGAATACTTGAAATTGCAATGGTACACCAGTCCTATTTGTTTTCATACCAAACACCAACACCCATATCCAACTGACCGGATGGCGAGACGATGACAAGGATGGTGGGAAATTGAATCTGAGCATCACGTCCACCTAGCTAGTGTTAAAAAAAAAGATAATCCAATTATTTGTCATAGTCAAAGAAAGAAACGCAGACTAAGCTATTGAAAAGTGACGAACTTCTTTCAATTTTTCAAGCGTGGATACGCTCTTCAGCTTCGGCTTCACCTGACGTTAACGAGTTCAGTCATAGTAATTCAATGCATGCTATCACAATGGACCTCACGTTTCACTTGACAATCGTAAGGAAAAGAACGTAATGTGATTCTAAACGGAAGCTCTAGTTCAATTATCTGAACATTTGCTTTGTCTGACAGTTCAACGGCTTTAAAAATGTCAACAAACAAAATATTTGCTCTTTGGAGGGATGAAATAATAGAAATGTCATTCAAAACAACCTCGAAGCAGGCCCACCGTAACGCAGACGAAGCCGAAGCTGAAGCGTGTTTGTGATTCAGCCATTAATGCTCCAAAATATAAAATTTTTTCTTCATAAAAATAAGACATACAAAGGTGAAATGAAATTTAATTTTACAATTTCAGAATAAAAGTATTTTGATAAAATTTAGCAAATATTGACAAAAAAGTATTCAAAATGATTCTTTTAATGCTTAAAAATCGATTACTTTTTTATTTCAATGGCACAATTGAAGATAACAATGTTAATGTTATACTAGTGTTATTAAGAAAAGGATTAATTAAATAAGCAAGAGGTAGGTTAGGTTAGTATATAGTGGCTGCCCAAGATGGAAACGGACACACTTAGGCCAGTTTAATGGCCCATTGTGATACCACATGAATCTTGAGGCTTCCTCCTAAGCTCAATGGAACCAGTTAGAGTCCTTTACGAAACATGAGAGGCTGATTATACTGATATTATTTAGATCGTTTAGATCGTTAAAGAAGAATTCTCCTAGGTAATTCTTGCGTTTTCGATCTAGAGCAGGGCATGTGCAGAGAAGATGAAGAACCGTTTCTTCCTCTTCCTTGTCCATACAGCTTCTGCAAAAGTCATTTGAGAATACGCCTAGTCTCGTGGCGTGCTTTCCTATTAGACAGTGTCCGGTTATGACACCTTTTATTGAGCTTATATGCGATCTGCTTAGAGAGAGCAAGCACCTTGAACGTTTTAAATCCAGTGTTGGCCAGATGTTTTTTGTGGCTTGACACGTGGTGATGTTGTTCCACCTGGTGCCTGCCCTCCTCGCAGCGTCTTGCATTAGTAGCAGTTTACAAGTAGCGATTGGTATGCCAGTACTTGCCAAACGTGGTAGGATGGGCTGTACTGTACCGTTCCTGGCGAGTTCATCTGCCTTACAGTTACCTGGAATGTCTCTATGGCCCGGCACCCAGCAAAGGTGAATATTAAACTGTTGCGCCATCTCCATTAGAGATGATCGACAGTTGTTATGGACTGTTATAGAGTTTGTAGAGACAGAGTCCAGAGATTTGATAGCGGCCTGGCTGTCGGAGAAAATACGGATTTCAGATGTTGATATCACGTTTTCTTTGAGCCAAGACAAGACTTCCTTAATCGCCAAAAGTTCCGCCTGGAACACGCTACAATGATTGGGAAGGCGGAATGAGAGACTTAATTTCAGTCGTTCAGAGTACACACCACCACCAACCCCTTCTTTGGTTTTTGAGCCATCTGTGTAAAAATGGATTGACTCATCCTCCAAGAATGTCCTATCCTCCCAAAAAGATCTGGTAGGTATAGAAATCTGGAAATTCCTGTCGAATTGTAGTTGGGGGATGGTGTAGTCTGTGTGCTTTGGAATTGATTCTAAGTACCTTAGAATTACGGAGTGGCCAATGTTGTTGTTAGCCCACTGCGACGAAGCATTGAGGCGAATAGCAGAGCTTGCAGCTATTTGTTTGCTAAATATGTCAAGAGGTGTAAGGTAGAGCAAGGTGTCCAGTGCTGCAGACGGGGTCGTGCGAAGCGATCCGCTTATACATAGGCAGGCTGAACTTTGGACTTTATTTAACTTATCCCTGTTTATACCTTTCTCTAAAGCAGTCCACCATACTGCCAAGAGGTAAAGTATTCCACATTCGCGGAGTACGGCTAAGGAAGGAACCTCTGTACATACAAGCAAGACTGCATTAAGTTTCGATTCATTAAAATTCATTTAACAAGACTTTCTATCCCCTATTAAGAAATAAAGTCTTGGCCTTGGATTCAATTTCTGTCATTGCCATCTAAGTTAAAGAAGGAAGATTTAAGAGAGAAAGCCTTTGTGAATAAGGCAGTAATGTATGAATATCATGAAACCATTGAAGGGATCGTAGACAAAAACGCAAAAATATTTTCTGAATGACTTCGAGTCTTAAAATGTGTACGGCCGGCGGCGGCGTAGTAAGATGACCATACTGTACAAGCATATTCCACGAATGGTCTCACAAATGAAACAAAAAGTAATTTTAAAACAAATGGATCACGGAAATCACGGCCAAATCTCTTAATGAAACCAAGAACTCTTTTTGCTTTTTTAACTATAAAGTTAATATGTTCATCGAATGTTTTTTTAGGATCTAAGACAACACCCAAGTCAGAAAATACATATACTCTACTTAAAGGACAAGAATCAATTATGTAACTAAAAACGATTGGAACTTTTTTGCGTATAAAACTCATGGTTTTACATTTGGCAAAATTTAAAACAAGACGATTATTACTGCACCATTCCCTGAATAATATTAAGTCTTCTTGCAAGAGAAGACAGTCAGATGTAGAGTTGATTTTGTTTCTATTTAAATGTCATCAGCATATATTAGGACAGACGACTTTTGTATGATCGAAACCAAGTCATTTATAAATAAAATAAATAGAATAGGACCAAGGTGACTACCCTGGGGGACACTAGAATTCACAAAAAATGAACTTAAACACTCATTACTAAATTTAACACTATCTTGCAAATATGAGGAGATCCAGTTTATGATACAGTCGTTAAAACCTTGCTGTGATAGTTTTAAAAATAATCTTTTAAGACATAATTTATCAAAGGATTTGCTTGAAATCAGTAAAAACATAATCAACTTGGTCACTTTTTTTAAAAACATCTAAACAAAAGGACGTAGACTTAAACAGTTTAGTAACAGTTAAACGTTTTTTAACAAAGCCGTGATGGTTATCACAGATAATTGAACTTCAGTGAAAAGAAAGGATGCTACATACGATTGACTCAAATATTTAGGTATCACAGATAGTATCATAGTTTAGCAATAGGTCGTTAGTTTATTATTTCGTTTTTAGGACCTTTTTTGTGTACTGGTATTATGACCGCGCTCTTCCAGATAAAAGGAAACAGCGAGTTACTTAAAGACGTGTTGAGAAGAAGAAAACATAACGGGTGTGATAAATACACAGCCCATTTCTTTAAAATGGATGATGGTAGACCGTTGGGACCGGGACTAAAATACTCGTTAAGTTATCTTGTAGGATACTATTAAGGACAGAATCTTAACGTATAACGAAATTGATAGAATTTAAGGGAGGGAAATTTATAACAGTAGTAGAAGTGCTAGGAAGACTAATAGTTTTATGATCTACAAAAGCATCTTTAAAGTGTTTGCAAACATGTTCTCAATTATTCATCGGCTCATTTATATTTGATGGCGAATCAGTCATTAAGTTAGGGCACCCACATGTTTTCTTCTTACGATTAACAAATTTCCAAAAAATATCAGGTTTACTTCAATTTTCCGAATGTAGTCATCATATAGGATGTTAGAGTGGTCAATGAAAAGTTGTTATATTATAATGAACCTCCTATAATCATCATCAGTTCTTGTTTGTTTATACTTTATCCTGGCTTAAGGAAAACGTGATATGAATATCAGCTATCCGTATTTTCTTAAATAGTCAGGCTAGTAGTACCCGTGGCGTGATGGTTAGTGCGTTGGAATGTCATGCCAAAGGTCTTGGGTTCGATTCCGGCCTGATGTGTCATCTAAAGTTTTGTTGACGGGTAGTGCCTCTTGCGAGAAATTGACAAATACTTCAAGAGTAATTCTTTTCATGAAAAGTGCTTTCTCAAATTAACCGTAATACTGATAAAATTACTCGCAAACAGGAATGGTTGAGAGTTGTAAGTCACTAGGCCCTAGGACTATAGCGCCACATATTTTTTTTAGTCAGGCCGCTATCAAAGCTCTGCACTATGTATCTACAAACAGTGCATTATCATGCTACTAAAGCCATACTGCCCATAATTGAAGATGTTAGGAATCAGCGTTTTGTTGGTTTAAAAAGAAACATAAGTACAATCGGTACAATTAGAGAAGCTTGCAAGCTTTAACTGGGAACAGGACTTGATAATTAGCGAACACTAAAAAGGTTTCATATAACTTTAATATGCCAAAGACACAATGTCAGCATTAGAAAATGAGGGAGGGGTTGAATAGGAGGTGTCAGTTTACATTGATTTTGAATTCTTGAACATTGCAATGATAGGGAAAGATAGAGCGTGGCAAAGCGTCCCACATCCGCATTCCTAGAGGCGGGTATTGTTAAGTTATTTAAGGGGAGGCATGCAACTGGCTATTTCACTACAGCATAGTCCGTTAAAATACGGTCAAATAGGGTGAGACAAGAAACCTTGCGTCGATGTTCGAGTGATGTAATCAAGTTGATGATGTTAATGTCACCAATAATTTTAAAAGCTCTTCTTTGAATACTGTCTAAGAGGCTTAAATAAGTTACTGGGGCACCAGTCCAGATCTGAGAGTTATATTCAAGTTTCGGACGTATATAGGTTTTGTACATTGTAGCCAAATCAGACGAAGAGAAAATGTCTTGCAACGTCTCAAAAAATCTAGACATCTTGCGGCATTTTTGGCTACAACGCGTATGTTTCGCTGATTCCGTTACCTTGGAAAGAAGGGACGCAGTGCAATTGGTCGGTAATTAGAGGGTGAGGATGATTCGCCTTATCCATCCACTCGGAATGAAACGTGAGGAGAAGGACAGATGAAAAAGCTTGCGTAGTGGTTTTGCCATCGTTAAAGAATACCTCTTCAGAACAATAGCGGGGATACCATCTGGACCAGCGGATATATGTATGTTAGGATCTTTTAGGACTCTCACCATAGTAAGAGAGCGAAAAAAGATTGTCCCCATAGAATCACTAACGCGCTCGATGACAGGCGGAGTCATAACACTCACTGGCAGCGTTGAATTCACGATGAACTGCCTAGCAAAGAGATCCGCTTTTTCTAAAGAGCTACAAAAGGAGTGTCATTGACAACGAGCTTCGGAACCGAGGAACAGGAAGAATTCCTCATTCTTTTTACAAATTACCAAAAATTTGTACTGCCTTTAGGACATTGCAGTATTTTGTGTCGTAATTTTTGGTCCTAGCTTAATTAAACTTATTCCGGTTTTCCTCAGTTGGATTGGCTTTAAAACAACGGAAACTTACCTTCTTGACCCTAATAACATATTGACAGCTCCTTAGGTCTGATGATTTTAACCCTCGGGATAAAAGTTCTCATTACCAGGTGAATCAAACTTGTGATCATATCAGCGTTGTCGTCAACGTCACTATCGAGGAAGCATAGTGACCAGTTAAAGATCCTAAAATAATTATTAAGACCATCCCAGTTGGATTTCTCGTATTGCCAAACGGTTCTCTTAGTAGCTCTTTCTTTAACTGGAAAGTTTTGACACGAGAAATTTGCTGATATGACACAATGGTCAGATGAGCCTAGAGGAGATAAAACACTAATAGCGTACTTACCAGTGGCAGAGGCAAGAAACAAGTCAAGAGTGTTTTCTGCTCGACCTACCACGTCCGATATTCAAGTGGGCTCGTTGGCCAGCTGAGAAATGTGGTTCAACTCAGCGAAGATCTCAGCACACACTCCTTCTGGTGTTGTCTGGCCCGATTGTTGAAGCCATGAAGAATTGTGTGAGGACAAAGGGAGACAATTCTTTGAATGGAGTCAGACAGAGCATCAAATTCCTGAGAAGTCGAAACTCTGCCCAGGTTTGGGCTCCGACTCAAAAGTAGATTGGTCCCATGTAAAATTTTTAAGGAATTCAGTTTTCTCGTTAGAACTAACAAATTAATTATCTTTAGAATGACCAAAAATAATCACTACCTTTAGGACATTGGGTAATTTTTCAGTACATTTTATAATATTAGAATTTGGAATATGTGCGTTGCAGACCTTCTTGATTTACTTCTACGTTTGACGCATGATATGGATCCAGAAGAGATATTGAGCAATTAATCAAAGAGTTGTTAATTATGAAGTTCTGCTATGTTTTCAAAAGAATTGTGCAAGCCTTTGACCATGCAGAATAGAAAATACCAGAATTTTAAATGTCCGAACGTGAACGACCGACAGTGAGTGAAAAATTCTCTTCCCCTTGGATTTGTGTTGATATGTAGATGGAAGGACGTTTATCAATATTTTTAACTCACACCTTTTTGCTCATTGGATTTCTTTTCTCAATTTTATGCGAATAATGAAATTCTAAATGAATCTAAAATATTCATGTGGATGGAATTTGGAAACTTCGCAGGATTAACTTTGACTGAAGGATGAGACTACAGACGTGGGACATTACGACGATATAGTTAGATGGAAGTGAATGGAAGGAAAATGTTATGGGGTGGGGCCCTGCCCCCGATTGAACCGATTTTTTGATTGAGCCAGTTTTTCCAATTGAATACATAACTTGTTTTTAACTATTCATGCAACGCGAGTATAGTGAGTGTTCACTCGTATTGAAAACGAGAAAATTAAGCTTCAATAAAATGTTCATGCAAATTTAGTTCAATGTTGATTGCTGCCTAGGCTCTGGGCTTCCATCTATTCGGACATAAATAAACACAGGTACAAATCTGCAACAGTTGAAGTTGAATTTTTGATTTGTATAGTTTTATTTTTGTACCTATAAGGAAATGGATTTTAAGTGAATGTGCAAAATAAATTATAAAAAAAAGATGTTCCAGTTTCATTCAAATAAATAAATGATAACCATCCGACAGAGACGCATAAATGGAATGATATAAAATTCGGAAAGTGGCTATTAGAATGCAGCAAGAGAATTCAATTAGTTCAGTGATGCATTATAAAATTGAAATAAAATAAAAGAATTCTAATGAATTTCATTTAGTGCTTTTAGTTTGCCTAAATTTATTCATCTCGATTTAGTCATTCTAATTTTTGCAATTGTCAGTAACAGTTGGTTAACTCTTAAATTATTCGTTTTTAAATTTGATGCCTAAATAAATATGCCCAATGCATTGTTTTCATTTAAAACCTAACCAAGTTTCACATCATTTTATTATTTCCATGGGGACTGTATTCTATTTGAATCATCAACTGTATATGTGCACCTAAATAAAGAATTATTTGACAGCTGTCAGTTTTGTGTAATTTGTTATACAGAGTATTGGCAATATTATTTTCGCATGGTCAACTGGTAAGAAAAATTGAGTGAGTTAGAAGTTAATATCAAAGCCGGCGTTGAAAGGCCAGGAATAGCAAAATATTGGTAAAACATGACAACATGTTATTTATTTTATGCAGTAATTCATTTGTTTCTTTCGATTTTTTGATTGTTAAATTTCTATCGAATATGAAATAAATAAAAGTAATTAAAAACCTTTTTATTTATGTGCATACATATGTATATGATGAGTTGATAAAAATGGAATACTAAGATTTCTGAGAATATTTTCAGACAGATTGTGAGAGCAGGAGAATGGAAGATAAACACAATTCACTCAATCAAATTAGCTTTGTATTTCTTTTCTTCCTTTTTGAATTGTTGAAATCTACGAGGTTTTAGAAATATAAACTGGCCAACTAAATGTCAACAGTTACACAAATGTACTAGATCTAGAAAGTCAGTTTCAAATGTGCTTACAATAAAGATTTATCAAAATAAATATTAAGGCTGTTGAAAAAAAGTATTTGAGTATTGCAGCACTTATTTCCGTTTAGAGGAGCTTAGGCCTTGATTTTGCAGTTATTCCTAGAACCAGTATTTTAAAGACTTATTTTTTCAAATATCTACACACTCAAATTTTTGGTGAAACCTCTCTTGATCTTGGCCATGTCATGGACATTCTAGATTTGGAAAGAAGTATTTTTATTTAAGGTGACTTTAACCCCCTTTTAAAACCCACTTAAAAGGGACTTCAATTATTTATTATTAGACCACATTATTTCAACAGACTTACAGCAAGAAACTTACTTACTAACTTAAGGTGACACTACATCCCTGTGTGAACTTGGATCTCCCCGAATAACTCCATCTAGCTTGGTCCCTATGTCTCCAGTTTTGAGCTCCAAGTTATTGGTTGAGGTCACATTCCACTTGTGCATTGGTTTCCATGCGCTCTACGTGACCCAGCCATCTTAGCCGTTGGACTTTCACTCTTCTGGCTAAGTCTACGTCGCAATACAGCCCGTATAGCTCGTCGTTCCGTCGTCTCCTCCACTCCCTTCAAGGCATACGGGACCGTAGATCACAAGAAAAACTTTTCTCTCGAAACGACACAAGGTTCTTTTATCCTTTTTTGTCATAGTCTGTACTTCTGCACCGTACATCAGGACGGGGATGACGGGGTCTTATATTTGTAGCGGCACTTTGGTACCTCGAGAGAAGGCTTTGGTGCTCAATTGTTTCTTAGCCTAAAGAAACAGCGGTTAGCAAGAGTTATTCTTAGTTTGATCTCAATTGACGAAGTCAATGTCATCAGCACTTTTGAAAGATAGTGCCTCTCATGTTGAATTGGGAGCTCTGCACTATTCTTTCAAGTACGATGTTAAAAAAATGGCATGACAGCGCATCACCTTGTCTACAACCTTTTTTGACATTTCTAAGGTTCTGATAAGTTGTTTTTATCCTTTATGGACCAGCGTGAATTCTCCATGGTCATCCTGCACAAACTGACGAGTTTGGCACGGGTGTCAAAACTTGCCATGGCTCTATACCGCTCGTCCCTATAGATGCTGTCATATGCGGCCCTGGAATAAATGAAAAGATGGTGAATGTCGATTTGATATTCTTGAGTTTTTTCCAGGATCTGTCGGAATGTGCATATTTGATCGACTGTGGACTTTCATGGGCATTAGACGTTCACATATTATGGCAAAGAAGATTTAGTTAGACATGTTAAGTAAATTGATGGCTCTATAGTTTTGCAGTTTTAAGGGTCTCCTTTTTTAAGAATCGGGCAAACAATACTGAGGTTCCATTCATCAGCCATGTTTTAATCCGACCTTTGGTTCCACAATGATGTTTCCACATTTGACTTTGCAGCCTTTGGTTCGACGTTTATGTACTTGTGAATTTATGTTTAACTGTTCATAAAACTTTCCAAGTTCATTCCTGTTTTTAAACTTCTCAACATCTTCGACCGCACGTTTTTCATGCTATCTCTTTTTCCTTCTGAAAAGTCGGTGTTCTCCTCGCCTCTTTTGCTTATTAAGCTGGAGAGCAGCTCTCGTCCTTCTTTGCAGCGCCGCCGCTTGGCAGGTCTATTGTTTGGATGCATTTGCCTGCCGACATTCCCGATTGAACCAGGGGTTCATTGTTGGTGGTTGTTAGCACGTTAGAGACGGCATCTCTGATTGCATATTGGCAATGTTGCCACTGGTTCTCGATACATTGTGTTGTCGGCAGAGAACGTCGGCAGAAGTTACTTGTAACTCGGTCGGAGGTAAAGAAAGCTGTATTAAATACTCTTTATTTATTATTACTACACTGCACTCAATTCACTGAAGCTACTAAAGTGATTGTTTTTTCATCAACAACCGACCGCGACGCGACTGTTTATTCTACGGTAAACCTTGTGTTACGCTTGATTTTGAGTTAAGTCCCGCTTAGTTTCTCCTTGCAATAGTTTAATAAAACCGAATTCTCTGTTTTCTCTCTTTCGGCTTTATTGCCTAATTTGGCATTCGGCGTTATTTCACTTTGCTAAAGTGAAATAAGGCCGAATGCTTAAATTTGGTGTTATTTCACTCGGTGTTATTGCACTGCACCGTTTTATAACTCTCATTTTGGTAATAAATGGATCTGAAGATACAAACATTTTCTTAAGTTTTTCAACTGAAATATTCTCTGCGTATTTTAAGATACTTTTTTGGGGCATCTAATACTTCTCTACTCAATTCTACAATAAGCAATACCCTTTCTGTGTTACTGAAATTCTGAATAGGAACTTTAGCTGTTTGTAAAATTCTCAATAAGTTTTGTGGATAGCTCATGGATTTATCTTTTCCCACAATTTTATAACAATGCAAAACATCTGCGATGTGGGCCTAACTTTTCTAAGGTATAAAGGTTGAGGAGACAATGTTTATTCTAATAACTAAGCAGTTTTTGCCCTCAAACAAGGTCTTCTATCAGGTACTCTTTCGCGTTTTCTTCGCTTAATCAAGTATCCACCTTTGTCTGGTTGTAGAACATTATGATCTCAGGTTTGTCAGCTTTGGAATCAATTACAGGGCCTTCATCGCATGAAGATAATAAAAATAAATTCTTTAACGGCTTCAGCTTGTACGAAACTAAGGTCAAATATCCCTCGGAGCAGAACATAGACGTTACCACTTGTCGCAAACGGTTGTTTTTTAACTCTTTTGGAATTTCTCTTTTATTTGTCCTTGACGTGAGCCCACAATTGTCAACTTGTAGGATGAAAGCAGCAATGATTTCGGAACAGGGATAGGTGTTAACCAATTGTCACACGTTATGTTGCGGTTTGTGACATGAATTGAGCGTGGTAGTTTTTTCAAGGAGTATTTAGCATTCGTATCATCATCGCACAAAATTGTTACTTTTCTTCCATACTTGCACGGTTTGTTTGATCAATGCATTTGGAATGGACCTCTTCCTCGAAATCCAAGTAGTTGTTTATTAAAAGTGACGTTGCTTCCGTGAGTGTAATTGTTTTTGCTTTAATTTAAGAACATATTCAAGAAAAGGATCTTCTTGAAGACGAGCAAGCCGTGGAGTCTTGCCATCCATTCATTCTTCAAACCTGATAATAAAATCGAATATATCGCTGCTCATTACTGCTCGTGCCGTTGAATAAAGTATTAGTAATTCCAAGGTTGATAAACGATTATTCTTTATTGTAGCTTTTAGAAAAGTATTCGAATAAAAGCCTTGATTTTAGTAGAACTTATATCTCTAAATATTGGAGTAGTCATATTAACAGTAAGTTTAATTGATGTCTGCAAATTTGTTCTCTTAACGAGCTTTCAAGGATTTGTTGTTTAAACCTTCTTCAATTACGTCATACACTCGTCGTCAATTTTAGTTTGAACATCATCTTCACTTATATGATCATCAATCTCGCTGTCACTCTCATCAGTTGGAGGTTATTGTTCTTCATTCAAAAGACGCCATTATGTTAAAACGTTCGTAAAACACATTCAATACCCGTGGCTGTGTTCGTTGAGTAGTTGTGCATTTGGAAGCATGTGTTTTCCTTTGGGGAACATATCAATCTGTTACTGTTGATATTATTTAGTTTTGTTCATTAAAATGGACTTACTAGGCTTATTTTGCAAGAAAAAACAATAGAAAAGATAATTTAGTTTGTCTACCAAAGGTTTATCTCGGTTTAGATTAAATAAATCTTTTGTGGGTTTAAATCACACAAGAAGATTTAAAAATGATTAAGTTTGTTAATGTTAAACAATGAAGAACTGAATAGTTCAGCACCATATAAAAATATGCTACTTACTCCATGTGCAATTTTTTATTTAATTTGATTAAAACAATACACAAACATGTAAATAATAATAAACAGCATTATTTGTAAAACCAACTCCTCCACACAGGTTTCTCTTCACAAATTTTGACTCGATTCCGGTATCAAGCTCCGGTAAGCACTCGATTCAGGTACATAAAGAATTGAGGCAAGCTTCAAGCTCGCTTCAACACCACATGTTAGTGTAGTAGTCTACGAACAAACCCCCTTCTTGAAGTTTTTATTTTATGTCAAATTGTTTGATTAAAAACTAAAGCTTGTTAAAGGACACATTATGTAACAAATTCCATGTAAAACATTTTCTTACGAACCATTGATTTCAATATAATAAAAGAGCTCACTTTTTTTGGTTAATTTAATACAGAATGCAAATTTATTAAACTGTCGACTTTTCTTCTGAGTTAGGGTTTCCATTATTTGATAATTTAAACTCCGACCTCGGAGTTAACCCTTTTTGAAAAAAATCACAAATTATAATTCTTGACAACTCTGATTTGAACCTAAGAAAAACGCATAGTTTGTAACCACCACCTAAACCTAGAAGTTCTTGGGATGATTCTAAATTGAATATTACTGGTTCCTTGGCAATTAAAAAAATCTCATGAAAACTAATTTATCCGCTAAATTTCCTTGGCAAAAGATCAATTACTTCCTTCTAAATTCATCCATAGCTTTCTGCACACTTTCCTACCAACTTTTAACTTTTGCCCTTAGCTTTCTTCTGTTATGCATAAATTTGATATTTGCCCTCAAGAAATTTTCACTTCATGAGTAACGAATGCAATCGATAAATATCTATAGCTACTAACTTTACTAAGTTCAATGTTTTAGAGTTCAAGCTATAAGTTATGGTGAAGCAAGTTTTGCAAAATGTGTGTACAGTGTACACTTTCATTCCGTCGTGAAAACTTTAAACCTCCAGATCCAGATTCGCAAACACGTTTCCCATCATTTTACCTCCTATAACCAACCTACCTACTTCCCATATAAAATCATCAAAGAATCACGACGTCCATGATGATGAAGATGAAGATGACGATGATGATGGCGATGATGAAGTTGGTGAAGAATATTCAAAAATAATCCACTTAAAGGAAAATGTTAAAAGTTTTAAGTGGCATAATTACATGCACTACTGTGCCGTTTAATTTTGCAATTAAAATTAGATTGAGTGTCCTGATGACGATGATGCGATGGGAGAGTTTTGTTTAAGTTATTTCCCAATATTTATATCATTGGAAGTTTCCATTGCAACAAGCTTAAAAATTGAAAACTTCTGATATTTCATCCTTGTTAAAGTTTAACACTGGACATCTCTGTGGTTTAGTTTGAGAAATAAATATGCACACAATTATTCAAGACCTCAATTTGAAAGCATTCGAAGAGAATGAATAAATATATAAAATTTACCATCTTGTGGTTTAAGCAAGTTAGTCGTATTTTCAACATTTTCCAGGGGAGGCAACTAAATTTGTCATGTTCAAGAAGTGGTTTGATGAGTTATAAAATATTTATAAACGAAATCGGAATACCAGGAAAATTGTCGAAGGAGTGTCCTTTATCGTATTTATTTTTATTTTTGATTTTAATTTTAAAACGAAAAAAGCAAATAAAAAGTATTTTGTAATGGAAATCAAATACTTTAACAATCGTTTCCGTACCCCTAGAGAAATGTACAAATTGGAATACAAATTTGGCACTATTGCTCTGTGTTGAGAAAAAATTGCAATTACTTGTAATTAAAATCTTCATACTTTTCAATTGCTTTCAAATTCAATTGAAGAATTTCAATTACTAATTAACTAAAATGTATAATTACTTACAATAAGGAAACAAAAGTAATGTTTGCTTTAACTAATAATCATTATACAATTATCTAATTGAATATTATGTCCGTAAATTACATTTTACTTTTGCCGTTAGGGGTGACTTCAAGACCACGTACAAATATCTTAGTTGCGAAGCTCTAGCAAGCCTTGAATATAGACCGATTTACTGATGAACTACCAGGCAAACGACATAAGGACAACGAACTTGGGATCTGTACGTGGAACGTTAGGTCCCTTAATAGTCCACGTTCAGCCGAACAGTTAGCGGAAACCTAATTAAAGGTCTGTGATGTATACTAGGGCGATTGTCGAGAACAAACGCAGCGACTATTTGTTTGAAGATTTGTTGTTGGAACAAAACGTCTTTAGTTTCAACAGTGTCAGCAAGCGCATCAGGACAATCCGCACCAAGGTTAAATTCGCTAACATGAGCCTAATATTAAGGCATACCATAAGCAATGGAGAAAGATGAAAGATGAAGACGCCAAAGAAATATCCTTCGTGCCTTGGCTATGACATTAAAATTGTCTTAGGAGATTTTACAGCCAAAGTAGGAAGTTAAGCCATCTTTGGTGGCAGAGTTGGGAGATACAGCTTGCATGACACCACCTCCAACAACGGATTTTGGCTGATCGATTTCGATGCGGGCGAGACATTTGGTAGCAGTTCACACAACTTGGAAGCCACAAGGGGACATGGAAATCTGGAAATCTCCTGATCAAACAATTGTTAACCAGATGAACCACATTGCGATCGACGCATGTCACTTGTCCAATATACAGGATGTCCGAGAGAAAAATTCTTCGAGTGATTTGAGTGGAGGAGAAGACTGTATGGGCTGTACAGCTAGACTGACCTGGTTGAAAGAATGAAAGTCCAACGACTTGGATGGCTAGATAAAATATTGATCTTTTGCATCAAGATATTATTACTACCAACAGAGTTGGTGAAGTTTCAAGTAAACTAACTGTATTGACGTGACTTAGATATCTTGCCGCAGGATATTAAAAGCAAAATGTTTATGAGTTAAACTTATGAAATACATATTCGAATATTTCAAGAAGTTGTTTGTTTTCAAATGATCAAATGAAGTTCTCAAGAGTTAAGATTCTGACTTAAATCTCAGTATAAGATAGACCTTCGATTTAATAAACCCTCAAATTTGGGGGTCTAGTGTATAAGAACTCGGGTCAGCAATGTTTTTACTTTTTCTAAAGGTCCAATTTTTATTTTCATCCCGTTTTTTATTTAATCGGACCACAAGGCCAAATGTGCAATAGTAAAATATTTTTAAAAAATATATAAACTTATGAACGGTTCGCAAAATGTTTTTATTTTGTCGAGAAATTCATTCAATCTAAATTTTAAACAATTGCTTGTTTTTTTTTAGGCAGCCATAGTGACGAAATAGTGAAACAGAAACAGTTTTTATTTAATTCATGCTAACTTTTTTCTTTTTAAATTCATTTTTGTTTATTCAATCTTAAACCTATCTTAAAGCTAGACAAAAATTTATAAAACAAGCCTAATTATCCATAACTTACAACTAACTTAATGGTCCCATACGGACACTCTAAGCTAAACTATAACACTTAATACTAATGCCTTTCGGCCCTAAGATCTATTTTACTTCAATCTAAATTTTATTTGTTTTGTTTTTATTAGAAAATTTTGAAAAAAACTGATATCAATAACCTTTTTTATTTTTACTTACAAACTACTTAAAATAAGGTCCTTAAATAAAACTTAAAACTAACTTAAACTACTCATTCTACCTTTAAACTACTTAAAACTAGAACAACCACAGCAGCAAATCTAACTATCTAACATTTTTGTTTTTCATATTTTGTTGTCTATTTTTTTTATTTTTTTTTTGTATTCCATGTTTTTTTTTTTATTTAGATGTTCTTTTTGTTTTATTTTTTTTTGTATTTTTTGTATATTTTTTTTTCTATTTCTTTTTGTGCCACCATGCCTATTCTACTTACAACTAAACCCTAAAACTATAAAACAAGTATGTAAGCCGGCCAAGGCTTAAAACCCCATCCCGACTACCCAATATCAAGTGCCGATTGAAGCCACCAAAACTGGTTCTCCTGCTTCACCCTATCAGTTCGGTCCCGTTCTGACACAGCCCTACTGAACCGAAGAAGCTCCGCTCCGCCTTGTGCTATGACGTCCCGACTGTACGGGAGTCGCCTATCCACGGTTCTTCGTCTGACGTGGTAGATTAACGGAACTGTATCAGACCGCATTTGTCTAAAAAGAGGAATGCCTCTGGTGGAATGAACCCGCTCAAGCGTGCACTTTCAAAATACTCGTCGTTCGGATAGAACGCCCCGAAAATTAAATTGTTGGTCGAAGACATAGCTCTTGCAATGTGACCTCGAACGAGTTTTATCACGAAATTGTCAATTCTGTTGATTCGATCCCCGTTGTATAGGACCTCGTTGGAATAGTAATGCACATAAGAAGATTCGGCTGTTCGATATAAGCCGGTACAGCGTCGTAAACACTGCCGCTCGAACACCCGAAACTTCTCCATCTGGGAAGGGGCAACGTTGAACCACACAGGACAACCATACACGATCATTGGCCGTATGAGGGCCATGTAGCAAATTACCTTCACTCTGGGGTCAAGCCGACTGCTAAAAAACAGCCGTTTCGTCAGAGCGAAGGCTCCTCTGGCCCTGGTCAGAGCAGCATTTATATGTCTGTCGAAATATAAATACTGATCTAACCAGATACCGAGGTACTTCACTACACTTTTGCTCGCTAATGGCTGCCCGTAAAGATCAACGATGACCATCTTGCGTCAATTCTTGCACGTATCCCTCCTGGCCCTAGCCAACGGAGTCCGCAACAGAATTGTCTCTGACTTCTGGACACTTATTTTCAGTTTCCAGTCGTCGCAATATCGCTGAATCTTGTCGAAATCACGCTGCAAAGGAATTCTAATAACCTCAACCTTTCGGGCCGTTCTGTACGCAATTAGATCGTCGGCGTACGCAATTGCCTTTGTAAGACTACCTATCAGATCGCTGGTGTAAATGCTGAAGAGAATCGGCGAATTCACCGCTCCCTGTTGAAGACCATTTTTGATTGAGAATGTTGTGGTAGAAGTTACATTGCCACTTTTGACAACAAACTTTCTACCGTTAAGCATATCATAAAGTATATACAACAATGGCTTGCTTATGCCAAGCCTGCTCAATTTTAGGTAAAGACCCTCTAACCATACGGTGTCAAAGGCCTTTTCCAAATCAACCAGAACAGCACCTGTGCATTGTTGTTTTGATTTATTCCATTGGATATCAGAAACGAGTTTAGACGCAGCATGAATTGTGTCATGAACCGCCTTGAACCCGAACTGTTTATCCGGAATAATATTGTTGTAAGCAGCCCACTTAGTCAGAGCCCTATTAATGATTTTTTCGAAAACTTTGCTGATGCTCTGAAGAAGACTTATCGACCGAAGATTTGACGGGTTGGAGTTGTCCTTTCCCTTTTTCGGGAGAGGATGAACCACAGCAGTCTTCCAATGCACTGGATAATAAGCATTATTCAGTGCATTGTTGAAGAGTGTGGTGTAAATGACAATTGCTTCCGTCGGTAAATGTCTTAGCACAACGTTGGATATACCATCGATACCTGCTGACTTTTTGTTTTTTATTGAGTTGAAGATGAGCTGAAGCTCAACCTTCGTCACTAACAATTCATGCTAACTTTTAAACGTAGCACGGTGAACTTAATTTGCAGTTGCTTTTAGTGCGTGAGTTTTACTTTATTTTGTTGGAATGCATAAATCTTTCGAATGGATTGCTGTCGTAGGCCTGGATCTTTAAAAAAAGCAAACAAATGCTCCGCAAAAGCACCCGAAGAATCACCAACTTACATGTACGACTAACCTGAATCCCCGATTAATAACTTCTGCTTTTTAAGCATTTAACCGCACAAAATGATTTTAATGATTTTATTTTGTTTGTTCAATGTTGGTTTTCCATATACATTCCTACTTATTTTAATGCGTAGTACCCGTGGCATGATGGTTAGTGCGTTGGACTGTCATGCAAGGGGTCTAGGGTTCAATCCCTGCCTGTGCCACCTTAATTTAAAAAAAAAAATTAATTTTCGCGGGTACTGCCTCTTGCGAGGAATTGACAAATCCTTCAAGAGTAATTCTTGTCATGAAAAAGTGCTTTCTCAAAACTAGCCGTTCGGATTCGGCCTTAAATTGTAGGTCCCTTCCATTCCTGTTAACAGTACTCGCACACAGGAATGGTTGAGACTTGTAAGTCACTAGGCCCTGGTTCACAACGGACTGTTGCGCCACCCCATTTGATTTGACTTATTTTAATGCGAATAAAAATGACGCAATAGGGACAGCTGCGGCGTTAGAGATTTCTGAAGGTTTTGAGTTTGATAGTTTGTTTAGTCCCTTCTAGTGCCACGGTGATCGATGCTACAGAAAAAAGATCAGTTAAAAGGATGTACCACGAATCATATTTGAATTTTTGATTTGCTAAGACAAGTGACAACAAACCTCAATGCGTAATTTGCGGCAAATTGTTGCCGAACAGTATAATGTTTCCAGCAAAAATGTAACCTCACTTTGCAGGGATTCATCCAGATTGCAAAACCAAACTGAGTTATGTATTTCTTCAAAAGAAAGTATGCTAAACTTACTAAATCTCAAACCATTATTACTTATCATTCAAAAGCTGTAAACGAAAATGTCTTGATGGCATCCTACTTCGTAAGTTTCCGAATAGCGCAAACTGGTGAAGCTCATACCATTGCTGAAAACGTAATAAGGCCATGAGTCAAAGACATTGTTTAATGTTTGTTGGATGATGAAATAGTATTTGTGCGCTACCAATATCTACAGTCTTTGAAGATCTGCCCTTCTGCAAGCCGTTTCCAACTACTTCAACTATTGTTGAAATTTTTAGTTGATTGACAAATTTTAAATGACATACCACGGGTTAACTGCGTGGATGTATGCTTGAACGGTGCCAAAGCAATGACTGGAAAAACGTCCGGTGCCATCGCAAGAATAAAGATAATTGTTAGAGAATGCACCAGCAGATATTGCGTTCTACACCACCACGCCATCCATCACAATGAAAATTAAGACGGTCTCTCTTAAAGAGTTGTTAGAAAGCGTCAAAATAATTAACTTTATTAAATCACGGCCAAAGGATACAAGCATTTTTAAAGTATTGTGTGATAACATGGGTAGTCTACATACGTCTTTACTTCTTCACCTGGAAGTAAAGTGGCTTTATCGAGGAAAAAACTCACGCGGCTTTTTAAAAGAAGAGCTGAAGGTATAAGCTTCCTCATTGACGATAACTTTGTTTTGGGGGACATGTTGTGTAATGAGCGTTGGTTATTTAAATTGGCGTTTCTGTCAGATACATTTAAAAAAAAAAATGATTTGAGTGTATCACTTTAGAAAAAGGCAATAACTGTTTACGATGCCAGTGACAAAATAGAAGCATTTAAAAATAAAATCCAGTTTTGGGCTGAATCTATAAAAATTGAAACCCAGACATCTTTCCAATGCTCAAAGAATTTAAAGAAGAAATAGATTTAGACATTCCCGATGTTATTTAAAATAAGTTTCATATCCAACTAGTAGGTTTGCTGGATAGCTTCCTCCACTATTTTCCAGACGAATTCCACCTGAAAATTAAGGAAAACGTACTCTGCGTTTGAAAAACCACCTTCCCTTAAATCGCTGCATTTTGAGTGCAGATACAGATTCTTCTGTAAAAGAACTTTTTGCAACAAAGAAGTCCTTATCAGAATTCTGGTGTATGTTGAAAGACGAGTTCAGTTTGCTGCCAGAGAAAGCTAAAATAGTTCTTCTGCCGTTTGCAACAACATACATGTGCGAATCAGGGTTCTCTGCATGTGTTGGAACCAAAACAAAATGTAGATCCCGTCTCGATATACGGTTGCAGTTGTCCAAATTCAACCGGATATTTCAGCAAAAATAAGCAGGCACATTTTCTCACTAAAAAGAAACTCCATATAATTATAATGTGTATGCATAATATAATTATGTAATTACTTATTATTTATTAACATTTTTCTTGCTTTTTTCGTTGTAGAAACTGTTTCCCGAATTCAATAAAATAAACGAAATTTGAAAATAAAAGTTATTTAATTTTCTACATGTAACTTCGAAAATGGCATACATATGCGAATCGAAGTGCTTCCAAAGATTTTAGGACTTTAATATCTGAATTAACGATTCGAATTTTCAAAAACAATGGAAAAAATTAAATCGAAACCAATTTGTTAAGACGTTCATCGCAACACGAATGTGTGTACCTACATTTATCAAAAAAAGAATAATCCATTAAAACACAATTATTTTTATTTTGAAAAAAGAGAAAATATCAAAACATAATCCTAAAACAAGTGACGAAAGAAACATGACAAATTATTTTTAGTTTTGTTTGTAAAATGTTAAAATTTCCAGTCAGAACTATCTATGGGTCCTACAAAAATAGTAAAAAGCATATTGGAGATCAGTTCCAATTGAATGAGATCTGAAATTGCTCATGATTCTAAGCCGAGTTTTACACATATGACTAGATGTGGAGAAATGCTCGAGTTCAAATAATTTTAAAATGAAATTCCAAAGATAAAATGAGAATAACTAGATCGAGTTTTTGATTTAGTTAAAGCTTCGTCAAGAAATTGGCAGTTAAAAATGTTTGGTTTTTGAAATTTGGTTGAAATCTGTAAGGCTTTCTCTCAACAGTGAGTTTCTAACAAGCTTCGGATAAAATTATACCTGATGTCGATTCATATCAAAATGATTAAAAATTTAAATTTGTATTTAAGTTCAAATTATCTTTTTACAGTGGACTCTTATTTGAAACTCCGGTGGTTTTAGAAACACTACGAATTATTGAAAGTTCAAAATAATAAATAGTTCAAAATTTTTGAAAATAAAACAAGAAAATATTTTGCTTGTCTTCATAGCTATCAGATTTCTGTTACAAAACAAATTTACAGTGCATTTCAATCAGAAAACTAAGTTTCAATGATTGGTTTCAATGATGAGAACCAAAAATAGCTATAACCGACCCCCTATTGAACACGTACCTCTGTTATTGAAAAAAGGCCACAGGAATCATGTTCCTGACAGAAATCAATCATTTGGAATGTAGGTATAAAATTGAAATACAGTGAAGGACTGGTTTCATTTTTTCCAATTTCCAGTCGATCAGTATTAATTTTTTTTCATTCGAAAGGAAACGCAGTCAAATATCTATTCAAAATATTTGGAATTTAGTGCTATTTGTGTTCCAAATATAATTCACATTATTTCGAATTAAAGTCTTGAGTGAATTCGTAGCAGATCTATGCTCCTTTTTAATTTTTGAGTAATAATTAATTTTTAAATTTTCAACAAAGTTAAAGAAAACAAACGAGTTGTCTTTTAGTCTCATCGTTACTTCAAACCACAATTACTCGCTTTTTGTTTTCCCTCAAAACACCCCTGGTTTATTTTAACACTTGGATTTTACTGTCAATGTCACTGTCACTCAATCAGCTGTTTCTTCCCTTGCTTTGCTACCTTGTGTTGTGTGATTTCAATTTTTATTTCAAGTTTTTATATTTATTTGTGATCAATAAATAAATCAGTAACAATTCTTGGCGTTAACGTTATGAAGCTGGTTAAAAAAACCATCAACCAAACTGGGCCGAAGCATTCGGCTACTGTGATTTTCTTCCACGGCTCTGGTAAGTCCACAGAGAAATGACTGCCGGATGAACAAATACATTTTTCATTGAGTAATCATCATCAATCGCAGGCGACACGGGATCGAATCTTGTCGAATGGGTTCGTTTCTTGCTGGGCAAGGACCTAGAGTTTCCACACATAAAAGTCATCTATCCCACTGCCCCCCTACAGCCATACACGCCACTTGAGGGTGAGGTGAGTATCGAGAGTGAAAAATTCTGTATTACATCAGCTTAATTTTTAATATTCATTTGTAGCTGTCCAATGTTTGGTTCGATCGCCGTTCCATTACCATTGATGCCCGTGAAAACAGAAAGAGTCTTGCGTCTATCTATGAGACAGTTCATGAACTAATCAACGAGGAAGAGAATCTAGGAATTCCAGCCGAAAGAATCATTGTTGGAGGATTCTCGATGGGAGGTGCTCTGGCTCTACACACTGCCTACCATTTGAACACAGACTTGGCGGGCGTGTTTGCTTGTTCGTCATTCCTAAATCGTGATTCCATTGTTTATGATTCATTGAAAAATCGAACGAAATCCGGTACAGATTTGCCAGAACTTAAAATGTTCCATGGTAGCAGAGATTCATTGGTGCCTTTGAAATGGGGAGAGGAGTCATTTGAAGAGTTGACAAAGTTGGAAGTGAAAGGAGAGTTCTCCGTTCTCAAAAATACACTGCATGAACTGAAGAAACGTGAGATTTTAGATATCCAAGATTGGATCAGCACCAAACTGCCGCCTTTGGCCAACGATTTACAAAATAAGTTATAGGGAAATAGTTGAAATGGTGGCAAAGGGAAAGGGAGAACCAAAGAAATTTTAAAATAAAACAGACTTTTACTGGGATTTGTTTTCTTTTTGCAATTTAACTTTTGATTTAATCCTTGAGACCTGTTTATGTTCTGAAAAAACAAATCCTTAATAAGTTAACCACCGAAAGGAAGGACTTCCAGAAATCATTTTTTACTAATTTCAATCTAACCAATTCCTAGAAAACAATCTACCTAACCTATGTATGTATGTTTTATTTTGTTCAAATGTTATTTATTTAGGTAAGAAATTAAGAAAAAAGGTGTTTTGGTCTAAGCGACGAAACTAAGATAAAAAAGGATTCACTCGAAATTTTGTAAAGATCATTCGAAGAAATTCTTTTTGAGAGTGGAAACACCAGAGGACTACCTAATATACTAATATTCATAGGACCGTATTTTGTTTTAAGTTAGGGGTAAGCGTTAGGAAAGTAGAGAACATTTAAGAGAATGAAAATAAGTCTTGAAGTTTAACTTTTCAGTATGAAAATGGGACGGAAATTCGAGTATTACTTCAGGAACATCTGCCAAATATGAGAGTTATATTCAAGCTTTATGTTAATGAAGGCTTTTAAATTACAGTCAGGTAAGAAGCACTGAATAAATTTACACAGTTAGAGGTGATCTGTAACACATATTCTGAGTTCTAAAAGTTAATAGTTTCCTCGATGCAAGTGGTGTTGTTCATGGTAAGTGAAGTTTGAGTTGGATTAAACTTTGATGACAGACAAGCATTAAGTTCTACACGGTTGAAATTTCTCCTTTGGGCAGTGCTGTGAAGAACTGAATTTAATCTGCTAAGGTACAGTTCGAGTTCAAAATCCAGAGAACAAGGATGTGAACCTAGAAACGAATATAATAACTAGGGATAATATTATCAGCGAAAAGGAAGGATGTAAAAACCAAAATGGTTCCCTGTGGAAAACCAGCAAATAGTTCGTGAGTTTGAGACTACAACTTTGATTAAATGTTTACAAAAGTAATTTGCAATAAAAACCAAAAAGCAAGCGTTTTCGATTAAAAACTTGGTGCCAAACTCTGTCAAATGCTTTTGAAGTAGGATGTTTAATAATCTTACTCTCTCCAAAAATTAGTTCTTAGAGATGGACGAGGAGGTCGGGGGTCGTGGTGTCATGACCCCCACTGGAAGATACCAAATTTAAATTTTCGTAAGAATTCCTTTGAAATTAAAAACAAATCGTATTGCATTAGGGCCCGTTTGCTGATACGACTCATAACTATTTAACTTCCACTTAAGTTGCTAAGTTCTGCTTAATGGTTTGCACATAGAACTCAAAGTTTGACATAAATAAACCTAAGTGAAGCTTAGAAACAAGATATAATAGTTTCACTTAGGAGATTATGTTGTGTGATGACATTTCAGTAAATTGTTGTGCCAAAAAAAGTAGTTCTTTGTTCAAACTAAAATAAAATATTAACAATGAATTTTGAATTGACCGATTTGCTGGAAGATGATCTGGAGGTTCTTGAATTGATTGAAGTTGGTGTCCTCCGTCAGATGTACGATAGGAATGAGTACTTTTTTAGTTTTGATGAATTTGCCCTCTACAAAAGATTTCGTTTGACTAAAAAGATGACTATCCATGTATTAGAATTAATCGAAAAGGATCTGGAACGGCCTTAAAACAGATTTGATACATGACTTTTTTAAAATCGTTAAAAAAAATGTTCTGTCTTCTAGAAATAATTAATTTCCACCCATAAACCAGCTATTGGTAGCTCTACGATTCTTTGCTACAGGCAATCATCTTTTAAGTATTGCTGATTTTGGAGGGTCGCATGTTTCAACTGTTTCAAGAATAGTTTCAAAAGTTGCCCTAGGAATTGCAAAGCTGTAAAAGGGATTTTTTTTGATTTAGCATCATTTTCTTCTGTTATTGGTGCTGTTGACGGAATACATGTTAAAATTCAGTCTACAGGTATGATAAAATATGGTTTCATTTCACACGGAAATATTTAGGAATAGAAAAAGCTATTTTTCAATAAATGTACAGGGATTATGTACTGCAAAAATGATTTTACTGATGTGGTTGCAAGGTGGCCTGGTTCTGCTCATGATGCAACCATTTTTAATAGCAGTAAAATAAGTGCCAAGATGGAAAGTCCAGATTTTATTGATTGCGTTATTCTGTGTAAATAATTTGATTTATAATGATTTCATAGTGTATGCAGTATAACTTTACCGCAGGTGATTCCGCTTACCCACAAAAACCATATTTGATGACACCATTGCTCAGTCCCCTTAACACGGCAGAACAACTTTATAATGTGTCTCAAATACGAACAAGAGGTCCTATTTTATTTATCGTACATTTTACATCTAAACGAAGTTAACTACGTTTCATTTTATGTCTAACTTAGTAAACTGAAACATACAAATCTTCTGACAACCAAAAACAAATTATGTTATACTTAGAATTTGAGATGTACTTAGTAATGGCACAGATTTAAGAAGAATATCAGCAAACGGGCCTAAGAGATAAAAACTAAAATTAAAATTTAAAAAGTGAAAAAATCTAAATCTAAAAAGTAAAAAACTTAAATTTTTGCTTTAAATTATTTTCAAAACTTTAACTTTATATTTCTGAAATTCGTATCCAATTCCTTCTAATTTTATTTGACGCCCATTAAGAGTTTCGATGATTCATTTGTCATCAATATATTTCCAAAAGGTAACAAAACAATAATTTTGCCTCTAGCATCAGATCCAATCTATAAGTAAACACACTAAAAATGATATTAAAAAGAGGCTGGTATGCAACCTGCTCTGATAACTTCCCATCCCGTGTGTCGATTTGTCTTGCTTAAAAGTTTGTAGGTTTTCGTGTTGGGCTAAAAAAGTTGCCAGTTGAAATATTTTTAAAATTTTTAAACTACCAACAATATTTTTCACATAAAGAAATAGTTTAGTTTAAAAATGTAGTTTTGTTAAATAGATAGAACTACTCTACGACCGAAAAGGAATGTTTGGCGGTCCTTTGGGCGATTGAAAAGTTGCGGCCGTATCTCGAAGGTGTTCGATTTACAGTCGTAACTGATCACCACTCTTTGGTCTGGCTAAACAACCTTAAGGATCCGCAGGGTAGATCAGCTCGTTGGGCCATTCGGCTCCAACAATTTGATTTTAAGATCATCCATCGTAAGGGCAAAGAACATGTCGTTCCTGATATGTTGTCGCGAGGAGTTCCAGAAGTAGCTGGTGTCTCTGAAGCGGATTCGGACCCTTGGGTGTTTAAAATGAAATCGCTGGTAGAAAAGAGCCCTTTAGAATACCCATCTTGGCGAGTTGAGAATGGGCGGCTCTATAAACATGTTAGGTTGAACCATATAGTCGTTCATAATAATGGTGAGGAGTGGAAGTTAGTGTTAGGGAAAAGTGATAGGACGAGAATCCTTAACGAGTGCCATGATGCTCCGCTTTCAGGACACATGGGCGTTAAGAAAACTTTTGCTAGGGTAGCAGAAAAATATTACTGGCCCAAAATGAGGAGTGATATAAAGAGGTATGTTAGGAGTTGTAAAATTTGCCAAAGTGTGAAACCGGTGAACGAAAAACCAGCTGGTCTAATGACCGAACGAGTAGGCAATTTCCAACCGTGGGAAATGATTTGCGTGGACTTGGTGGGTCCATTACCAAAATCGTCGCGAGGGTTCGTTTATATTTTGACGGTCGTCGACTATTTTACAAAATTCCCCTTGTTGTTCGCGTTACGGTCCGCAACGGCGAAAGCGGTATGTCGGGAGTTGGAAGAAAACGTGTTTCTTCTTTTCGGGATTCCTTAGTGGATCGTCTGTGACAACGGTCCCCAGTTCCGTGGCAAGGAACTGAAAACGCTTAGCGAAGCGTACGGGTCACAACTTCGGTTTACGGCGAATTATCATCCGCAAACCAATCCGGCGGAACGGATAAACCAAATTATAAAGACTACGCTCCGGGCGTATGTTTCGGAAAACCAGCGGAGTTGGGATTCGCAACTGGCAAAAGTGGCCTGTGCAATCCGAACTTCGCAACATGAGGTTTTAGGTGTGTCGCCATACTTCGCAAATTTCGGTAGGAACATGGTAACTAGTGGCCATGATGTAGGAATTAGGGATAGCGATAGGGACCCAGATAGTACGGAAATTAATAGGCAGTTTCGAAAACTGAGAGAAGATATAAGTAGGAAGTTGGAAGCAGCAGGAAAGAAGGCTTCTAAGACTTATAATTTACGTAGGAGGGACGCGCAATATCACACGGGTGATCTCGTTTGGCGTAGGAACTTCGCGCTGTCCGATGCAGCAAATTATTTCGCGGCGAAGTTGGCGACCAAATTTGTAGGACCTTTCAAGGTCAGCAAGAGAATGTCACCTTGGACATATCTCTTAATAGATGATCGCGGTAAAGAGCGAGGAACGTGGCATGTTAAGGACTTAAAACCGTTTGTTGATGTTTCAGTCAAGTCCCTTTTGTAGAAGTTTTTTGTTGTTCATTGTCATTTTTGTCTAATTTTAATGTGCCACATTAATGATTTTTTTTCTTTTTTTTTCTTTTTTTTTCCTTTTAAATGTAATGATGGTTATCCTTTGTTGTTGTTGTCTACCCCCGGCTGAGCCTTAAGAAATGGTTTGCTTTTCTTGGGAGGTAAGGGTGGGATTTGTTACGGTAAATTTTACCGCAACAAAAACCAACCTTTGGCTGTTTTCTTTTTCCCGTTGTGGTTGCAAAATATCGGCAAAGTTGAGGGCAACCATGGTCTCATCAACCACAGGTGTACCTAGCCTTTATTTTGCAAAAGCAACAAAAACAGGTGATCGAGTTCGAGAACGAGTTCTTTCGACAAGGTCGAAAATGCCGGCGAATGAGCCGAAGAAGTATGCGGTAAGGTGGACCCTACTTAAACAACAACAACAACATATTTTTATTTTAACAACTATCATAGTAACGTAGATTTAATAATAATATAACATTTAATCGTTGATGTAAAAAATGGGTTTTTAACGCCGCATTTTTAAAGTCGCTTAATTTCATTTTTGGTACAAAACTCACACCTCGAATCTTACGTGTAATATTGATTGTAATAGGAAAATGCCTAGTTTAGACTTCTTCTCGATTTTTGTTTTTCTTTGAACTTTCTCGAGAAATAAGAATAGTTGGGAAGGGGTCTGAACTCGCCATTATGTTTCGGCAAGTTTTGGAAACTCATCCAACAACTTGTTGAAACCGTGATTGTGTGTGTGGAAGTAAAGTTTCGCTGAGAGTCAACAACGGTGGCTTTCCTGATGAGCGTAAAGCTTCCAGGAAGCCGCGATACCGTGACCGACAATCACGAAAACGGATGTCTGTGTTGTATGAATGTGTGTGTGTCTGGAATGGTCGAGGGAGGAAGAATGAGTTTTAAATTAGCTTGGAAGGCACTCTAGATAGAGCCTTACAAGCGACAAGTTAAGAGAAGGGAAAGTTCGAGGAATTTAAAAAGGAGGGATTTTGAAAAAGAAAAGATTGAGAAGAAGGAAGATATTGAGGAAATCTAAGAAAGAATAAAGATTCGAGAATAGAGGATCGAGGTGTGAAGATTTTAAGAGGAGGGAAATAAAAAAAGATAAGTAGATTTTTTTTTGTTTTGGTTCTTTGTTCTTTTATTCGGTACGCGTCCGGTGTTAAAATCCCATTTTCCTTTGCCATTTGAATTTTGTTTGTTTAATTTAGATTTCAATTTATTGTAATTTCTTTAAGTTTATTTGGAAAACATTTTGGGTTTTAGTCCAGGGATCTTCAATCCCACGGTTTCCCAAAGAAATACATTTGTAAATTAAAAATTAATTGTTCGTTGTGTTTCTTTTCTAACCACTTCACTAACCACAAAGAGTTTTGGAATTTTCTTTTTCGGTTTTAAAAAAATTCCTGGCGCCCATTTTTATTGCAACGTACCCCACTGTAGGTACTTGTAATAACATATTTCTAAATTAGCAATTTGATTGATTATTAAAAATCGATCAATATTGTTATAATTAATAAATACAAATAAATTCTTCCAAAAGAACCCAGCCCAGCTGAGCAGTCGCGGTTACAGCTTCGTCAACAAGCTGTATTGTTGCACTTTTTTTTTTTTTTTGCTCTCTTCTTTGTGTCGCATTCGTACTCGGTTGAGTGCGAGTTGCTGGAATCGTTGCGTGCGTCGTCGTCGTCGCTACGCAGCCGTCGTCGGTTTTGTTTATTTAATAAATAATAATAAGAGAAAAAAATGTGTAACAAATTGGCCGAAAACAATATTTACCAATTTAAGTAGCATTTCTAAAATATAAAGAGCCGAACATTAATTTTTACCAAATTTTCGTACTATTTTTTGTAGATTTTATTTTCTTATGAAAAAACTACTGAATATCGAAAACAATATTTTATGTGAAATAAAAAAAGTTTGAAGGCAATATTTTTAATTTTTGAAAAGTTATTTGAGTCGAAAGTAAATTTTTAAAAAGTTTTAGTATTGTTTTTTTGTTGTTTTTTTGTCGATTAGATTTTTCTCTAAATTTTACTGAATCATTAAAACAATATATTTAAAAAGTTGGAAGTGGTTTAAAGCCAATATCTCCAATTTTTGAAAAGATATTTGAACCAAAAATCAATTTTTACCAGGTTTTTATTTTTTTGTAAAAACAACTGTCGATTCGATTTTTCTCAACATTTTTCCTAATGTTGAAAACAATATTTTTTATAAGATAAAATAAGTTGGAAGCCATAATCTCAAATTTTTGAGAAGATATTTGAGTCGAAATTCAATTTTTACCAACTTTGTAATGTTTTTTTAGGTTTTTATTTCTATAAAATAACTGTTAATTTGATTTTTCTCAGAATTTTACCAGATGTTATTTTTCGATGCACAAAATTGTTTTGGAAATAAAATCATTTTGTATTCGTAAAATTTTCGAGGTGACATATTTTTTTGATTTATAAAAAAATCGTTAAATGAATTTTTTTCAAAAAATATACTTCTTTGATATCACGTTACAATTTATTATTTAAAATTTAATTTAAGTCTCTAGCGTTTTTGTTTCGTAAGATATTTAGGGTTACACAAAATGTGCACCTTTTCTTGCTATGGTAAAAAAAAACCACACACGCAATTTTCTTGAGAGCTTCTTTCTGCCCTGTATAACAAAATTTATTTCAAGTCGATATGCCTTCTGGTTCTTGAGCTATGGATTACAAAAAAACGTCGCGAACGTACGTACACACGCACGTACAGACATCCTTCTAAAAATCTTTTATTTCGACTCTAGGGACCTTGAAACGTCGAGAAATGTCAAAATTTACAATTTGACAAACCGGACCCATAATTTGAAGTTAAAAATAACTGAATTTGGAAAACAATATTTTCTGTGACATAAAAAAATTAAAGCCAATATATTTAAGTTTTAAAAACATATTTTAACCAAAAGTAATTTTTTACCAATATTTAATACTTTTTTTAAGGTTTTTAATTTTTGTAAAAAAAAATATCAATTTGATTTTTCCAAATTTTTTTCTGAATGTTAAGAACAATATTTTTAATAAGATAAAATTAATTTGAAGCCAATATCTCAAATTTTTAAACTGATATTGGAATCGAAAATCAATTTTTACCAACTTTAAGTAATGTTCTTCTTAGAGTTCTTTTTGCATCTCTCTGTATTTTTATCTGCATAACAAAATTTATTTCGATTCAATATCTCTACTGGTGTTTGAGCTATGGAAGACGAAAGAAACTTTCCGGACGCACGGACGTACGAACCTTCATACATATCGGCTCACAGACATGTCCCTAAACTCGAGAGATCTTGAAAATTCGACAAATTTCAAAATGTTCAATTCGACAAACGACAATATGGGAAGTTAATAATAGACGCGACACCGCGTCAGGAAATTCTTCCGAGGTATAAAGATCATTTTTTTCTGGGAAACTTTCTCATTTCCTAGATTTTTGTAAAAAGGAAAAAGGCTCAACACAATTTCCAACATTTCTTCATAAAACGCACTCAAAGTTCCTCTTAACTATTGTACATATGTTAGCTCTTAAATAGGGCATATTTAAAAAACTGCTTGAATCTTGTAATGTTTTCATATGCAGAGGGTCTCCCAAATTGAATAGTTAGACTATGCCTTGCTGGACAACAGTGTCTAAAAGAAACTAATAACACAACTTGTTACTTTAGCTCTTTGAAATAGTAAAAATAAAGCTAAGATGTATTCACGTTATGTTATTGTAATTTTTTCAGCTTCCTTTATACAACATTTTTAAGCGGTGGTCAAACACTTTTTATCTCAAGTGTGTGACCCCCCGCCCCTTATTAAAAGTCTGGATCCGGATCACAATTTAATTAATGGGGATTTTTCTTGACTAACTTTTCAAGTCACTAATGTCGACATTTTGACCAGCATCGTTTTTCAAAAAGTAAGAAGAAGAAATTCCACCCGCCCATAAAGCACACCCAAAAGTCAATTTTTGTGAGGACTTGAACAGGGAAAAATAGAAATGTCATCCACTAACGGTATGGTGGCCTTAACAGGCTTCATCATTTCAGCTATTTAAACAATCTAGGCATTTCCCCATTTAAGTCCTTACTTTGTTAGAAAAGAGTTAAGTTGAACTTATTTTAGTTTTTGATTGCAAATATTTTTTTAGCACGTTTCTCCTTTGCTCAAGAAAAATAAAATAAACATTTGTGAGACAACTTTACTTTCGCAAGACCGTTTTTAATTTACGAGTAATTGATAAATTCTATCAAATGTCAATAGGAAGATAGTTTTGTTCATATTTGCTTCGATTTTATCACAATGGGATAGACTCGGGCAAGATGAAGTTTGCCGGTTCCGCTAGTACACTTAATAAACCTCTGATTCGACCAAATATACAAAACATTTCAAATTTGAATTTGTATCGCACTAAATCACAGCGTATATACAATTAATTTTTAATGGAAGCTATGCAGGCCAGCTCGAATCCTAAATGCACATTTTGATGAGATGAATTTTATTACATCCTTTTTTTTCTTTCCATTTTATTATACAAAAAATAAAAATTGAAAAAATAAAACGTTTAAATACTTCACAAATTTTGTTTACAATTTCAAATGAAAAATCCGTGTACTTTTAAATTCCGCCGCGACCGTGAGCCGCGTTGATGAGATGAGCAAACTTTTCTTTAATTTAACGAAAATGCATCCATCACATAATTTCCTCGTTCCCTTCGTCGGCAACATCAACAGGCCGCGCCGCCGTCTTCGTTGTCCTGGTTCCTGCTTAATTATTTCAAAAACTCACTTTTCAAAATGTCAGAATTCCAAATTCGGCAGAAAATTTTCGCAATTGTTAGATCCACAGAGGCAAGGAGTCGACTTATTTACTTGCATAGCATTTGCATCGTTTTTACTTTGATGCACACCACCGCCACCGACGCCGACGCCACCTCTATCAACGTTCAAGCCCCCACCTCCACCATTGCCATAATGAAAGCAAAGCTCTTCTCCGGCTTGGATATCTCGTTTGGCAAAAATTGCTGGAATGAAATGAAAGGTAGGTACATATATTGTTATTCTGATTACCATGCTATTGGAAAATTCATCCCACAGCCACAACCCACAGCTAACAGCCCTCAACTTGCATCAGAGCCATTTCGGGCATAGTCTTACTCTTACTCTTACCTATTTTTGGTATCGGGCAATCCACGCGGACGCTTAATATCTCACAATTTGGTTGGCAACTGTGATTCAGATACCTTCCGATATTTCCTCGGAGACGTGGATCAACAAACGTCTGTTGCAAGGACTTGGTCCTTGTAGTCGCACTGGAGGTGGAGGTAGAGGTAGAGGTTGATGCATTTTCACCATCTAATGAATATTCATTCAGACAGAGAACATAATTCATTTTATTGCAATCCATCGGTTCTGAAACATCGACGACTCCTCCGTGCTCCACCCGACGACGGCGACGTTCGTAGTCCTTCATTCTTCGTTGGGCTTCTGTTCGAGTAAGTAACTCACCAGCATACTCACAAATAAACGCTCCACGTGGAATGGGAGCATTGGTTCGCAAGGCATATTGTTTATGCAGCAGTTTCGAGGCAATTATCTCTAAGCCCACACGAGGCCCGAACTGGACAAGCCGGTTGTCACAGGAAGCCGGATCACATTTACAAGAAACCGAACACTCATATATGAGATCCTTGCTATGGCGTTCTGGATTAAGGACAAGTTCGGTGCGTGATGAAATGTAATTGCCACCATGTGGGCATGTTGCGTAAGTGCCACAGGCACTTTCTCCTGACGTTCCCGATTCTACAGATGATGATGTACTCGACGACGACGACGTATTATTCGTCATCGTCGTCATCGCACAAGAGCAAGAGTTCAGGAGAAACGAATTGTATGCATCTGAAAGACTTTCATATTCAACATATTCAATGGTATCAGATGATGGTTGCATGTGCTGATGCTGATGATGGTGCTGTTCCTGTTCCTGACGTTCGAAGAGGACATTTTCGATTACGTATTCAATTTCGACATTTTCGTGGTCGTAGTCATCTTTCAGTTCGCTTCGTTGCCGTTGTTGGTCCTTAATCGCTTCGTGGTGGGCTGGACCAGTGGCAGGGAAATTGGTGGTCATTTTATCTTTTGCTTGCATCTGAAAGATAAAATGTTTGCATCAGTGACAAAATTGAGTTTTAATTAAGAGTTTTTTTTAAATTAAAGTAAAATGATGGAAAATGAACTTTTAAAGTCTTTTCTTTTATTTTTATGTTGATGGGAACAAATTTAGTTTTCGGTAGGTAAATGTGACTTAAATAACCTTAAAGCAATGAGTAGTGAGAAAATGGTTTTTTAGGGAGAATAGATAGATAGATTCTTTATTTTACAATAATTTTTAAACAATAATAATCGGCAGGTTCAGACAATATAAGGGACTTCATTTGCAGTCAACTTCATTCTTTGAACGTACATTTTGACCAAAGCAACTAGTTAGTTTTTCAAGTGTCATGAATTTAAAATTCAGAACTTTACTTCACTACCAAAATCATTATTTTCTACAAAACACTCCTCATCCATCTTGATTTGTATTTTGTATTTTAAAGAAATATTACTTCTTTCTATTCCAAATTTACATGGAACCTTTTTATAGAAAGCATTAAATGAAGTAGAAAATAAATAAATCATTGAGTAATAAAGTTCAGCTTTTAGTTGAATTGAACAAAATGTTCAATTGTCATTTTGGCATAAGTTGACTTGACTTGATAGTTATGGAGATTTGTCTTGACTTACTTTCCAGTCAACTTTCCAATAAAGTCGCCTTAATTGTAAGGCAATTTTTTGGCAGTCAGAAGCTAGAAACTTGCCTTACTTTTAAGTCCCTTATGTCGGCCGAACCTGCCCAATAATTCTTAAGAATACAATCGTGGCTTTTCTGCTGTCTGCCTGATATGACATTTTATAATAGTGTTGAATAAATAATCGTAAGACAAAATTAGGTAAATATATGTATGTATACAACTATTCAATATTAATAATCAATGGGTTTAATAGTTTCTTAAACAAATTAATAGGGATACCACAGTTTCAATTACAAAAGGTTATCAATTTCTAAGTGATTTTAAACACAAAATAATGTGCTTTGAACTACAGTCACTAGATGAACTAAAGGTATTAAGGCTCAAAACTCTTGCGAAATGTAAAGGCGTGTTTGCAATACTAATATAAAGTATACCATTCTAGTGATCCGTTCAATATTTCATTAAGTCGATTTGAAGAAAAGTAACATTCAAAAAATTACAACTGGGACGGTGGATTTTTTGCGGAGTAGGACAAATGACAATGACGAAATGACTTACGTCTTTATTTTCTCGTCTATTGCAAATGTCACACATTTGACGTAGTTAAGTTAAAAACACGTGCTCTAAAAATTAAGCTAAAATAGGTTACTGAAGACAGCTTTTGATTAAGGTTCCTGTATGTATTCCTAGACGATGTTAAAGTTGTTCGAGATAGATGCTGAGAGCAAAGCTTCTCATCTATTTTTGACGTGACATCCGCAAACATGCCCTGCCAGTCATTAACGTTTTACTATATTTCCCTTCATACCATTCATTGAATAGAGAACCGTTTGTTCGCAAAACTCTTACCATGATACTCTTGTGAAGACTTATTTCACCTTTGTTCATAACGCTTATCAAATAATCGTACTTGGCTTTTATATTTTGTATGTACAGAAGAATTATACCAGACAGTCTGAATTAGTGTTTGCAAAAATATCTCTGCACCGTTTCAAACACCTCAAAAGAACACATAACCGAAAACATGGGCACCATAGTACATGTATGTTGAAGTTAGATCAATATCCTGGTTAGCAAAGAAGTTATGCCAAATTATGCTCAAAGCCAGTTTGGCCTCAGACATTTTTTATTTAGCATGCTAAATTAAGGTTATGTGTAATTAAACCACCCAGGTACCTACATCCTTGCACAACTTCAATATTACAATTATTCACTGCCCAATATTCTTCGGGCTGCCTTTTCTTTGTATATGCGCTTCAAAGATCATCACCTTAATCTTGCTTGTATTAATAACTAACCCCCATTTCTCGAAAAAGGTATACAATCTGTTTGTTTGCAACTGCAAAGTAAAAGTGTTTTCAGCTAGAGGTCTTGGGTTCGATCCCTGCCTATGACATCTAAAGTTTTTTTCACGCGTACTGCCTCTTGCGAGGAACTGACAAATACTCCAAGAGTAATCTTGTCATGAAAAGTTCTTTCTCAAATTAGCCGTTTGGATTCGGCTTAAAAACTGTAGGTCCCTTCCATTCCTGACAACATTATTCGGAACACAATATCGTTGAGAGTTGTAAGTCACCAGGCCCTAGTTCTCAACGGACTGTACGGCCACCCAATTTATTTATTTTTTTATTTTATTACTAAGACATCAGCGTAAAACTTTCACTTGCAACTTTCACTTGCATCTCGGCAAAAGGTATTCCTCCTGGAAGTACATCATAAATTTCATCAATAAATAAAGAAAAAAGTAATGGACTTAAAATGTAGCCTTGGGGAACACCTATGTATAAATGTTTCAAACAATTTTGAGAAATTCGTGCCATTCCATACTGCTGCACTCGATGTAACAAGAAGTTAAGTTAAGGTATGAAAAGAGTGTTATAATATTCTGAGCTATAATGTACATACGTATGTATAGGGTCCGCTGATTATTCCGAATTTTTAATTAAAAAATGGCATTAAATCACTGCCACTAAGTTGAAGATTTTACTTTACAAGGTACATTTTCTTGTTAAAATAATTATTATTTCTAAATCCTTTTGAAAAATTTAATTCATAATGATTGTTACCTATAGCTTCTCTGCAATCTGCGATATTGGCCCAAGGGACTTTTATGTTGTATTACCTTTGTTTGCCTTATTGTCATCAGAGGTTAGTAGAAGAATCAATAAATCTCTATTGAAAAGGATACTTTTAAATCTTTTACTGAACATTGTAACACATCTACATATATACATACATATATAATATAACTTGTGAGCCGTTTTCAAATGTTTTTTCCAAAATACCGGAAAGTAAGAATTTGGGTCAATGCTTTCAATAAAACCAAAACAGAATCGGGACATGGATACCCTTGAATTTTAGAACAACACTTTAGTCATCTTTCCGGATGACCTAAAGAGTGTCGACAACCCTCTAGGTGTAGATACTCTCTAATTAGCATAGAAATGGATTTTATGAAATAATCCATTTTTTTAAAAATAAACTTTTTCTTTTATACATACATACATATACATATATCTATTATTTCATATAAAATTCGATTTCAACTATTTTAGAAAAATCTAAAAGATACGAATCTGTTGTCTTAATAATTGTATCAATTTTTTGAAATATAGTAACAGAAAAAATATTTTAAAACTTGAGCATATCATTTATGTAATTAAAGTTTGTATTCAAATTCCACTAAAAATTAATTTTAATACGTATTTTTCAAAACTCAAAGCTTTATATAGATTGTAGAGTCAAGGAAAGACTCATAACTACTAATAATTTCCAATAACTAAGAAATATACTAAAATAATTTCATTTGTATCTAGAAGAGAAAGATTTGTATAAAGGCAATCTTCGAATTTAGGACATCTTAATCCTTTTAATATGTATTATTTTGGTTTCAATGGTTTTTGAAAAAAGAAAACTTCCCCAGAACTCATTCAAACTATTCAAGCAATTTTTGCGATTGAAACAAAATTGCAGTTTATTAATTGCTTAGTAAATTTAAAAATAAATTAAATAAATACGCAGGTTTTGAGGAACAATGTTTTAAAGTTTTGTGACAGAACTTATGACACGACTACATACAAATTATATTGATCAATAACAAATATTACTTAACACCAACGTTTTATATTACTTGACCTAACAAACTGTTAACCAAGTGTCTTCTGTGTCCAGTCCATATGAAGCTTCACATAACATGTCTTTCAAAAAAGTTACACAAAACATTTATAAAGCACAGAGGTTCACCTTATATCACACATCTATGAGTTGATTGGAAACATATTCTTGCTCGTAGCCCTTATTTATGTCAAAGTGGTTTTTTGAATACAAAGTTCTAGTCTTATTCTGAGAAATGTATATACTAAAGAGATTCCAGTAGACACAGACACCAAACTAAAATGGCTATTCTGGTGTATGTGACTGAACTGAAACATTACCAACTGAACATTTCTGTTAGCCTAGTATGTCTTTGAGTTATTTATTTTTTCATGAATTGCAAAATAACTTTCAAGAGCACAAACCCCACACGTTACGAGTGTACTTTTTATTCCAGATAAGAGAAGTTAGTATGAGATTGAAATACTACTGCAATATTTTAAAAATCAAATTAATTTTCCTAGAAATTTTCCACATTATTTGTATCGATACATAACTCAAATAGGGTTGAAGAAAAAACACCAGTAAAACAAACTAAGCCGGATAGTTCTTAGCTATAAGTTTGGGATAGACATCTATAAGAAAAAATTGAATACTGAATTTGATTTGAAATAAAAATAATATAGCATGTATTTAGTTTTAGAACCTATCTTTTTCTTATGTGAACCTGTTATGATTTTCACTACTAAACTCTCAATTTCGCCTGCGTTCCAACACAAGTTTTATATGAAAAAATTAAACTGACGACAGTGTGTCTAAAAGAACAAAACTAATATAGTGAAGACCAGTGTTTCCCAAAATTGTAATTGGTAAGACAGTAACTGAATAAGTTGCTAGATATCAATACTTCATAAGTGTTAGAACATTTTTTAACTATTGAAAAATATTGACGCCATGATTTAGCAAATATCGCCTTTTTAAGTTTCTCGGGTAAGGTAATCGTATGTACCTTAAACTTAGGGGGTATACAGATTATTTTAACAATTCCTTCAAAAGCGTTTGATTTTGATTGAAAAATTGTTTTAATAATTTTGTATACAGAAAACGGTTAAGGGAAAAATATTTTAATTAGCATTATTTAAAAACAGAACTCTGTGAATTGCATAGAAAAGGTCATAGTGAGCCAATCTTAAAATTGACAAATGCTCTCACGACTTTTTTTTTAACTATGGTGCTTTTCTGCCATACATTCTTTTAGCAAGACTTTAACCTTTTCCGCAGGACACGCTATCAAAGCTAGTAAAAGTAAAAATCCTTGATCTTGAAACATTCTGTATTTATATATTCGTATTATGTCCTATTAGTCTAAGCCTATAGCCTTGTTCAATAAATGGGATATGGGACAAGTTGTTTCTGAGATTAGAGTGTTCAAACGAACACACACTTCAGCCTTATAATTGTATGCAAGCATAGATTAGGCACTTCTTAGAAATAAATCTCTGCTTCTGAAACGTTTTTAAAAGTGAACAAAAGTGCTTTCTAAAAATTCTACACATTTAAGTGAATAAATTTCTGCTTCTAAAAAGTTTTTAAATGTTTTTGAAATGTGTCTTAAAGATTTTTGTAATAATACCGGAAAATCAGAATTAAAAACAATGGAACAAAAGTGCTTTCAAAAAATTCTACACATTTAAGTGACGCAGCGCAATTTGTAGCTCATTTTATGGTACTTACAAATTTTGTAGAACTTGTAAATCCCAAGTTGTTTTTCTTTATGTAAATTAAAAAAAAAAAATAAATTTAAACGCAGGCGTGCAATTGTACCGCTTATTTTTGAAAAATTAACTATCGTTTTTGTTACGCTTTGATTTTCAAATGGTAGACATGTGCATTTAAGAGGACACAAGCGTCCACAGGTTTTTCTCAAAACTAACCTCTGTCTATCAACTCCTACTCTCACCTCTCTGTGGTGAACATCGGGTGCCTAGTACCTCAACTGGCAGCAAGCAAGATAGGGGCGAGAGGTGTTTCCACTAAGGCACCTCTCCTAATCCAGACGGCAGCGGAGGAATTCCCGAGATGGAATCAACGGTGGCGTCTACAGTTCCAGTAAGGTTGAACTACTTAGTGAACACCTTATAGGGCTTCTTCGACTTATTCGGAGCCCAGGCTTATAAGGATCGGTTTTATCCGGATCCCCATCCTTGGAGTTATACTTAGGATCTGGCCCTCCAGGTTGGGGGTTGTGCCGTCGGGGTGACTTCCTGGCCACGTAAAAGCTTTCATAAATGCGAAGCACCAACAAGCCTCGGATACGGTCGGATTTACTGTTGACAACCAACGCAAACGAATTAAGGACAACGAACTTCGGCCGAAGAATTAGCGGAGGCCCTTTACCGCTATAAAGCAGATATCACCGCCATCCAGGAAATACGATGGGATGGGCCGGGCAAAAAGAGGATGGAAAACTGCGATATTTACTATGGTGACTGCTACCACGAAAACCAACAGCGCTTATTTTGATGCGGCTTCGTCATTTGAGCCAGACTGAGGCAAGAAGAAGAAGGGAAGACATCTTTCATGGAATGATCGGGAAGAACACCCTGCTCGAAAACACTTCCGACAACGGATTCAGGCTCATAGATTTTGCTGCCGGGCGAAACTTCATGGTAGCCAGTACGCGTTTTCCACACCTCATCATCCACAAAGGAACTTAGACTTCTCCAGATCAATCTTCCGTCAATCAGATTGAGCATATTACGATCGACGCCAGACACGCTTCCAGCATCATGGATGTATGAACTTTACGAGAAGCTAACATCGACTCGGACCACTACCTCGTTGTAGCCAAAGTAGCACTTTGGATTTCCAGACCCAAGGCAAAACAGGGAGGTGCTGGCAAAAGTTACAACGTCGAACGGCTACTATCGCCAGAACCTCTTTCGAAATTCTCTGCCGCCAACACAATGTATCAAAAACCAGTTTCAACATTGCCAAGATGCAATTAGAGAAGCCGCCTCTGATGTGCTGGGTTTCAAACAGCCACCAACGAGGAACCCCTGGTTTGATGTGGAATGTCGGAAGGCAAATGCAGCCAAATAACAGGCACGCAAAGCGGCGCTGCATAAAAGGACGAGAGCTGCTCATGAGCTCTATGAATAGAAGTGGCGAGAGGAACAGCGACTTCTCAGTGGGAAAAAGAGGGTATGAAAAGCTTGCGGTCGAAGATGTTGAGATGTTTTAAAGCAGGAATCAAGTTCGAAAGATTTATGAACAGGTGAAACGAAATTCACAGGTACATAAACCTAGAACCGAAGGGTGCAAAGAAGAAAGTGGAAACATCATAGTGGAACCGCAGTCAATGCTGAGGATATGGAAGGACCACTTCTGCAGACTGTATAACGGCAACGACGAACTGAATTCCGCTGTCAGGCAGGATGATCCATTCAACATAGACGACGAAAGCCAACAATCCCGTCCTAGCGACCTAGACGAATTAAAGATTGCCATATCTTAGCTCAAGTCTAATAAAACCGCGGAACGGATGGCTTGAATGCAGAGCTCTTTAAAGCAGCAGGAGATAAATTAGTTAGGAGCATGCACCAACTTATCCGTAAGATTTGGTCGGAAGAAAACATGCCCAAAGAATGGAACCTCAGTATTGTTTGCCCGATCCTGAAAAAAGGAGATCCTCTAAACTGCACCAACTATAGAGGAATCAGTCTACTTAACATCGCCTATAAAATCTTCTCCGTGGTAATATGTGAACGTGTAAAGCCCATCCTCAACAACCTGATAGGTCCTTATCAGTGTGGTTTTAGACCAGAAAAGTCTACAATTGATCAAATATTCACATTACGGCAGATCCTGGAAAAAAAACCCAAGAACACCAAATCGACACCCACCATCTTTCCATCGATTTCAAGGCCGCATATGACACCATCTACAGGGACGAGCTGTATAGAGCCATGTCGAGTTTTGGCATCCCTGCCAAACTCTTCCGTTTGTGCAGAATGACCATGGAGAATTCACGCTGTTCCATAAAGGTTGGAAACAACTTAACAGAACCTTTCGATGTCGAAAAAGGTTTTAGACAAGATGATGCGCTGTCATGTGGTTTTTTTTAACATCGTGCTTGAAAGAATAGTGCAGAGCTCATACGTCAACACTATCTTTCAAAAGTCTGTCCAATTAGTAGCATATGCTGATGACATGGACGTAATAGGAAGAACTCAGCGTGATGTCAATGGGGCTTTTGTGAGTATTGAGGCAGAGCCTATCTACCGAGAAGAAGTGACCACCTCACTGTGCAGGTCATTTTATGATATTTAATTGCTTTAATGGTTTGTAGGCTTACGTGTTTTGTTAAAAAAATTGTCAGTTGAATTATTCTAAAAAATTTAAAATGAGGCTGGGATGCGACCCACACTAATAACTTCTAATTCCGTCCGTCGATTTGTTTTGCCTAAAAGTTTGTAGGTTTTCGTGTGTTGTTAAAAAAGTTGTCACTTGAATTATTCTTAAAAATTTTAAAGTTACCACCAATATTTTGCCTATAATAAAATAGTTTGATTTCAAAATATATTATTGCTAAACAAGTTTTTAGTCAAAAACTAATTTTTACCAATTTTAGTAGCGTTTCATAAAATTTTGTATTCCTTATATAAACCAATACAAATTTTATGTATGAAATTAATTTGAATTCAATATCTTCTATTGCTCAGAACATCAATTTTAACCAAATTTGGGAACTATTTCTTGTGGATTTAATTTTTTTTTTATGAAAAAAACGGACTGTGTTATTTTTATAAACAAATTTATTGAATGTCGAAAACAATATTTTCAGTGAGATAAAATAATTTTGAAGCCAATGTTTCTAATTTTTTAAAAGAAATTGCAGTCCAAAATACATTTTTATCAAGTTTTAGTATTGTTTTATTAACTTCCCATAGGAAGTTATTGTAATGGGTCCGATTTGTCAAATTGAAAATTTTGACATTTCTCGACGTTTCAAGGTCTCTAGAGTCGAAATAAAAGATTTTTAGAAAGATTTCTGTGCGTGCGTGTGTTCGCGACGTTTTTTCGTCGTCTATAGCTCAAGAACCAGAAGAGATATCGATTTCAGATAATAAGGCAGAAAAAAGCAGAAAGGGCTCTCAAGAAAATTGCGTGGGTGGTTTTTTTACCATAGCAGTTTGAAAAAAGGTGAAAATTGTGGTTAACCCTAAATATCTTACGAATCAAAAACGCTAGAAACTTGAATTAAATGTTATATAATATATTCTAACGTGATATCAAAGAAGTATATTTTTTGAAAAAAATCCATTTAATTGTTATTTTTTATAAATCAAAAAAACTAAAAAAATAAATTGTGACCTCCAAAATTTCAAGGCTAAAATATAATTTCAACTCCAAAACGATTTTGTGCAACGAAGAATAATGTTTTTGACATCTGATAAAATTTTGAGAAAAATAGAATAGCTAGTTTTTTTACAAAAAATTTAAAACCGAAAAAAAATTAACAAAAGTTGGTAAAAAATTTATATCGACTCAAATATCTTTTCAAAAATTGTAGATATTGGCATTAAACTACTTTTATCTTTTAAAAAATATTGTTGTTAACATTTAGTAAAATTTTTAAAAAAATCGAATTGACAGTTTTTGTACAAAAAATTAAAAACCTAAAAAATTTTTTACAAAAGTTGGTAAAAACTTACTTTCGACTCAAATAGCTTTTCAAAAATTGAAAATATTTGCTTCACACTTATTTTATTTCACAGAAAATATTGTTTTCGATATTCAGTAATTTTTATATAAAAATCCAACAGTCCGTTTTTTTTATAAAAAATAAAATCTACAAAAAATAGTACGCAAATTTAGTAAAAATTGATACGAGTACATATAGACAAACTTTTAAGCAAGAGAAATCGACAGACGGGATGGGAAGTTATTAGTGTGGGTCGTATCCCAGCCTCTTTTTTTAAATATACTTTTATTTTTCTGTTCGCAATACTTTCAAGGTGACCAACATTTTTTTTATTGCTTGTAGGAAGTTATTGTAATCGTTCCCATGAATAAAAAACGTTGATATTTTGTCAAAGTTTCAAGGTTCCTAGATTCTAAATGAAATATTCTGTGTCTGTGTGTGTACGTATACGTCCGAACATTCGTACGTTCAGGATACCATTTTTCGTCTTCCATATCCCATGCAACGCGGTAGCGATATCGACTTCGAATGAATTTTGTTTTACAGATAACTTCATCGAAAAATAGAAAAGGGACGTTAAGAAAAATGGATCGATAATTTTTTTGTTCTTAAAATAAAAATACATATACCGAAATACTATGCAAAATTAGCAACAACTAATGTTCAATTAAAATAACTCGATAATAGAAGACAATATGGATTTGAAAGTTATTTAAAATTTATTTATTTAATGCATGTAGAAAAATGACGTTGTTGACGTGGTGAAACTAATCTTGAAAAAAATCAACCAGATTTTATATGAAATAAAAACTTTTATGTTAAGTTATTTGATGCTTGCTATGTTTTATAAACGGTGATTTTTTAAGAGCTTGAGAATTTTTTAAACTTTTTCGAGCATTTCGGCCGGAATAGCCCGAATTTCTTCGGAAATGTTGTCTTCCAAAGCTGGAATAGTTGCTGGCTTATTTGTGTAGACTTTAGACTTGACTTAGCCCCACAAAAAATAGTCTAAAGGCGTCTAATCGCATGATCTTGGTGGCTAACTTACCGGTCCATTCCTTGAGATGAATTGTTCTCCGAAGTTTTCCCTCAAAATGGCCATAGAATCGCGAGTTGTGTGGCATGTAGCGCCATCTTGTTGAAACCACATGTCAACCAAGTTCAGTTCTTCCATTTTTGGCAACAAAAAGTTTGTTAGCATTGAACGATAGCGATCGCCATTCACCGTAACCAGAAATGAGCCTCATCGCTGAACAAAATTTGTCGATAAAAAAGCGGATTTTCTGCCAACTTTTCTAGAGCCCATTCACTGAAAATTCGACGTTGATGGCAGATCTTCAGTTCTTGCGCGAGCTGTATTTTATACGGTTTTACACCAAGATCTTTGCGTAAAATCTTCCATGTGGTCGAATAACACAAACCCAATTGCTGCGAACGGCGACGAATCGACATTTCACGGTCTTCAGCAACACTCTCAGAAACAGACGCAATATTCTCTTCTGTACGCACTGTACGCATTCGTGTGGTTGGTTTAATGTCCAATAAAGTAAACTGAGTGCGAAACTTGGTCACAATCGCATTAACTGTTTGCTCACTTGGTCGATTATGTAGACCATAAATCGGACGTAAGGCGCGAAACACATTTCGAACCGAACACTGATTTTGGTAATAAAATTCAATGATTTGCAAGCGTTGCTCGTTAGTAAGTCTATTCATGATGAAATGTCAAAGCATACTGAGCATCTTTCTCTTTGACACCATGTCTGAAATCCCGCGTGATCTGTCAAATACTAATGCATGAAAATCCTAACCTCAAAAAAATCACCCTTTAATTTTATACTGGACTTGATGTACAAGGTTTTCCGCATTCAACTTGAAGAATACATTTTAAAAACACTTAATGAAAAATATATATTTTGGATGTGAAAATAAGTTGAAGAATTAGCACTATCCGTAAATAAAAATTGATTTAAAATCGATTCAAATATCCACCGTATTAACATACAAAATAAATTATTACCTCATGAGTTATTAATAAAATTACTATTGTGAATATAATTAATAAAGGAGATAGTCCTGTAGTTAGTTTTTCAACCATTTTAATAAATTTATTTACAATTTAGCAAATATCACAACCAATCTTGAATAATTCAAATTATTTATGAGAGCATTTCATAGTGAATTGATAACATATTTCAGCATCATGAAGAAATTTATTTCAAAAAGACGACCTAAGAGCATAAATGAATAAAAAGAAAACTAAACGAAGTTCTTATTATACAAAATTCTTAAACCCTTATAATCCCATGTTATATAATTTCACTAAAGTTGCACAAACACTGAATTTTTCAATAAAGTTCCTCAATCACGATTTCTCTGCATGTTTTGTTAACCCCATTGTATTCATATGAATGGAAATATTATTATCATCGATCGAATAAAAAATAAAATGTCTGTTCAACAAACAAACATTTATTTTTATCAACCTACCCTTCTCGCATTCCAAAAGAAATTCTCCAGTTGCTACAAAGTACCCGAAAATTATTTTCTCCTGTTACTTAGCGGTGTTGGAATAGTTTAAAAAATCTCTCAAATTCCACAAGCTCGTTTAGTACCTAGGTACATACTTTACCTTACCTACCAACCAGCTCAATAACAACAAAGACTAAGTATTCAATGAATGTTTGTGACGTTTGCTTCCGAATCATCTTTACGCGTTTACAAGCTGCGGCCGGTGCCGATGGCGAGCGGTAGGATCCAAGCAGTCGCTATCTGTCAGTGGCAAATGGAAATTGTGTATACAAAATGACATTTCAAAAACGCTCGCTTATGGACGATGACATTCCATACGTTCCGAAACGCCATAACTTTCGCGCGGAATCTTACAAAACACGTCACTGCCATTTTTATTAACAGGCGATGATGGGTAACAGGCAGTAGCGGCAATTTTAGTTCCACTAAAACACCCTTCACGAGGAATGTCATTATTTTTAATATAAAAAATGCGCCAATTTACAAATGGAGTGAAGTCATTCAATTTTGAAGCTTCTTCAGCTAGACGCTAGGGTGGGATGGCATTGCTGAGCAATGAACTGGACTGGACAACATATGGAGGGGTTTCATGTTTATCTTTTGATAACAATTACATGCATTGGGATTGACTTGCATTCATGAACACCGCTTTCATAGCGTCGAACAAAAACAGATGTTGCATTAAATAAATGACTAATGCTACGGAACACGTCTACTTAAAAATGTATAGGTAGATAAATAATGTGCATACTTACCATCGAAAAGGAGGTAAACATTGAAGTATAATAAACCGACACCCTATTTATTAATAAACTGCATAATGCTTTGTCGCGTCACCGTCGCGTCGCGTAGCGTTGGTCGTCACCACCAAATCTCAATGCGAACTATTTTCAGGTTGTGTTTTATAATTCCACTAACATCCATTAATAAAAAAAAGCGCGAATCGAGTCTTGCGCGTGAATTGACAATAATTATTGACGTATTCTTTAGGCTTCTGCCAGATTGCTTGTTGGAATTTCTGAATAGCTGGTAGTTTTTGTGATGAAACGCGACGACTCGTTTCACTTTCGTTTTCGATGTTTCGACAGTCGACAGTTGTTGCGGCGAGATGTGTTTAAGCTGTTTTCAAAGAGCGCAAATCGAACGGTTACTCTATCCGAATCATTGTGCTTACGGAAGAAGCCTTGTAAATTACATGATAGCCTGGTACCTAGATACTCGGTAGTTTGCAATGGAGGTCGTTTGTTTAGTTTAGTAATTTTTATTGGGGAAAAAGCAATCACTAAATTACGAGTATTGAGTTGAATCTTGAGTGGAAGTGCGAACAATTGACTACCGCAGTAGTTAAGTTCCTACTGAAGGTTCGCATGACTTTAATGGTTTGTATCTTCATGACCGACCTAGTTTGGGGTTTAAAAAAACATATAGGATGGATATTGAAAAGAAATACGTATTCTGATTTAATAGATTGTAGTCAGAAAACTTAATGTATACCTAGGAAAAAGGAAGCTGCATAGTTAAGGAATTTTGTAGTGTTTTTGCGAAATGTAATGAATCATTAATTGAAGTTTAAGATGTTTTTTGCCGAGAAATCGTGGAGGCTAGACTAATTGTTGAGCCAAATCGTGATATAATTATATTAAACAGACTACACAGACTTCAGTGGTAGTTTGTAAAAACATCGAGGTGCTACCCCTGTATAAAAATAAGAAAAATGTGTTTTACGAGTTAAAGGTTCATTGACAAAATGTTTCTACTAGAAATATTTCCACTTCGCTTATAAAATTCTTGTAAAGCTCTTAAAATGTTAAGATGTATTATGGGCAGAATTCTTAAATCAAATTGATTTTTGTTGCAATTTACTAAAACATACTGCAGTTTTGAATGCACAAGGCCATATAATATTAAAACTTAATTAGAGCAAAATCATTTGAATAGTTAAATATATTTTATTAAGTGAAGTATTTAATACATTTTTAACTTCCCATAGAAAGTTATTGGGTCCGATTTGTCAAATTGAAAATTTTGACATTTCTCCCTAGAGTCGAAATAAAAGATTTTTAGAAAGATGTCTGTGCGTGTGTACGTACGTTCGCGACGTTTTTTTTGTCGTCCATAGCTCAAGAACCAGAAGAGATATCAATTTCAAATAAATTTTGTTATACAGATAATAATGCATAAAGATGCAAAAAGGGCTCTCAAGAAAATTTCGTGGGTGGTTTTTTTACCATAGCAGTTTGGAAAAAAAGGTGAAAATTTTGGTTAACCCTAAATATCTTACAAACCAACGCTAGAGACTTGAATTAAATTTTATATAATATATTGTAACGTCATATCAAAGAAGTATATTTTTTGAAAAAAAGTCCATTTAACGGTCAAAAAAACTGAAAAAAATTTGTCACCTCCAAAATTTTATGACTAAAAAATGATTTCATCTCCAAAACAATTTTGTGCAACGAAGAATAATGATTTGACATCTGATAAAATTTTGAGAAAAATCGAATTGACAGTTTTTTGTATAAAAAATAAAAATCTAAAAAAAAAATAATAATAGTTGGTAAAAAATGATTTTCGACTCAAATATCTTTTCAAAACATTGAGATATTGGCTTTAATTTACTTTTATCTTTCAAAAAATATTGTTTTCAACATTCAGTAAAATTTTGAAAAAATCGCATTGACAGTTTTTTTTACAAAAAATTAAAAACCGAAAAAAATTAACAAAAGTTGGTAAAATTTGATTTTCGACTCAAATATCTTTTAAAAAATTTTGAGAAAATTGCTTTTAACTAATAATTACTTATAAAAAATAGTTTTCAACATTAGGACAAATTTTGAGAAAAATCGAATAGACAGTTTTTTTACAAAAAATAAAAACCTAAAAAAAATGTATAAAAGTTGGTGAAAATTGATTTCGACTCAAATAGGTTTTCAAAAATTAAAAATATTTTCTTCAAACTTATTTTATTTTACAGAAAATAATGTTTTCAGTATTTTTTTTATAAAAATCCAACAGTCCGTTTTTTCATAAAAAAATAAAATCTACAAAAAATAGTACGCAAATTTAACCTTCACATATTGGACTCTCCAAGTCCGTAAGCAGCCCTAAAATATGTTCAGATCAGCTCAAATTTCTATCGATGAAAACACCCAAGTATTTAAAACAGTTAACGTTTTTAATTTGAAACTTAAACTTCCTATGGAAAGTTATTGTAATGGTCCAATTTTCGAATTAAAAATTTTTACATTTCTCGACGTTTCAAGGCTTCAAGAGTCAAAATAAAAAAATGTCAGATAGAAATCTGTGCGTGCTTGTGCACGTATATACGTTTCGAACCAGACTTCAAATAAATTTGTTATACAGATATCTAATAAGGCAGAAAGATGCAGAAAATACTCTCAAAAAATTGAGTGTGTGTTTTTTTTACCATAGCAATTTAAAAAAAAACGGCTGTACAATTTGGTTAACCTTAAATATATAAGGAAACAATAACGGTAGCGACTTGAATTAAACAAAATATTTCTCACCTCGAAAACTTTACGACCAAAAAATGATTTTATCTCCAAAATAATTTTGGGCAACGAAAAATATCTTTTTTAACAGTTTTTTTTAGAAAAAATTAAAATTAAAAAAAAAAATTACTCAAAATTGGTAAAAATTGATTTCGATTCAAATATCCTTTCGAAACATTGAGATATTGGCATTTAACCAATTTAATCTTTTGAAAAATATTGTTTTCAATATCCAACTAAATTTTGATAAAAATTAAGTTGATAGTTTTTGTACAAAAAATAATAACTTGAACAAAACATTTCTAAAAGTTAGTAAATATTGAGAATTAAGTAATTTTCGACTCAAATACCTTTTCAAAAATTTGAGATTATTGCTTTAAACTAATTTTATTTTACAAGAAATATTGTTTTCAACACTCGGTAAAATTTTGAGAAAGATTGAATTGACAGTTGTTTGTACAAAAAATAAAAAGCCTTTAAAAAAACAATACAAACTAAAACTTGTTAAAAATGTACTTTTATCTTTTGAAACAATTTAAATATTGTCTACAAACTAATTTCACAGAAAATATTGTTTTCGACATTCAGTAAATTTTGTATAAAAATCCAACGTACCTTTTTTTATACAAAAATAAAATCTACAAAAAATAGTACGCAAATTTGGTACCTACTCGATATCTCGTGAATAAGAAAAGATACTCGGATTAACCCCAAATTAATTTCATTCATCCAATTTGTATTTGTTTATATATGTAGTTTAAAGAATAAATAAAAGCTTTAAAGAAATGCTACTAAAATTGGTAAAACTTGGTTTTCGACTAAGAGTCTCGTTCACAAAAATAGATTTTGAAATCAAACTATTTCATCAAATGCAAAATATTGTTAATAATTTTTAAATTTTTTGGAACAATTCAACTGATAACTTTTTTAATAAAACACGAAAACAAACCTAAAACCTTTAAAGCAAGACAACTCGGTAGACGGGTTGGGAAGTTAAATGTGTGAGTTGCATTTCAGATTCTTTTTTCTTTTGACCGATTTCAATAACTTTTTTTTGCAGAAACTCTTATATAGTAATTGTTATTTTTCAGAATGCGATGTCTAGGATATACGAAAATCTAATACAAATGTATATCAATATGTTTTAAATAACTACATTATACCAAAAATATTTTAAACAAACATTGGAAAAGTGTACAAAAATAATTTAAAACGAAACCATTTGACGATTTTCCATCAAATGAACTTTGAAAGATCAAATAGCAATTTTATTTTTGAAAAAAAAACTTTTTTGCAGGTATATTTTTAAATCTTCAATTAAAGTTACTATTTTTAAACAGATTTTTGGCCACAGGAACAAGTTTGTGCGACCCAGTTGTGTATTTTATTTGCATTTCCATTTTGTTTTAAGATAAAATTTTAAATTTCTTAAGCTGAAGTAAAGTTGATACAATGAGTATTTTTTAGTATACATTACATATGTATTTCGAAAACTGTTAAGCTAGTATTTTATAAGTTTAATATTAGTCACTTGCTTGCGACTTTTATTAAAAAACAGTGCATCTCAATTGAAAACAAATTATTAAAAACAACTCCAACTAAGACTTATTTAAAAAGTCAGAAATTCACCTAAGTTCATAAAAAATACTAAAACTCAATTTATTATTAATAATAAAATCGTTTAAACTGATATTTTTTGCTTAGTAAATCAAAAAAATTCAGTTGACATCGATTTCAAAGAACCCAAGTAATAGTCTCAAGTTTTGATTTGATTTTCGAAAATCAATTTTTACCAATTTTGTTTAGCTTTTTTATTTTTTGTAAAAAAAAAGTCAATTAGTTTTTTCTCAAAATATTACAATATTTTTTTTATAAAAAAAAATGTATTTGAAGCCAATACCACAGTTTTTTTTACAAGATTTTTGAGTCGAAAATCAATTTTTACGAACTTTAAGTAATTTTTTGTTTAGCTTTTTATTTTTTGTAAGAAAAACTGTCAATTCCACTTTTCTCAAAATGTTAACGAATGTTCAAAACAATATTTCTTATAACACAAAACTAGATTGAAGCCATAGTCTCAAATTTTTGAAAAGATATTTGTGTCGAAAAACAATTTTTTACCAACTTTTAGTAATGTTTTCTTAGGTTTTTATTTTCTTACAAAAAAACTGTCAATTCGATGTTTCTCAAAAATTTACCCGATGTCAAAAACATTATTATTTATTACACAAAAATATTTAGCATAAGCATAAGCCCATATATGTATGCAAAGTTATTTATCTATAAAGACAAAACAAATTAAATAAAATAAAACAGACAATTTTGACTCTTCAAATAAAGTATATAAACCCCACATTTTAAATCAAATTTAATACATTTACCCTTATAAATAATCGTTAGGCGATAGCGTTTCGACGATAGTCTCACTTCACGTAAGACGATAATTATCAAAGTGATATCGCCAAAACAATAACGGTTGCACGATAGCTAAGTAGGTATCGTCTGCTATTAATTTCCATTGATAACTATAAGCAAATTGAAGTAAAAAAGTTTCGGTGTAGTTTAGTTTTGTTACAAATTGGGGATGTCTATGAGTTAATACCTGGGTAACATCCTTGGAAATATACATTCTACTCATACTTTCGATATATTATTCCCTCCCCATCTAACTTATTACCCTCCTAACAACCGCGCAACCCCTTCTACCTTAAACCTTTTTTTAACAAATAGCCCGGTACTGTTTAATCCAACTGTAGTGCTATGTAAAATAAGTTCTGACCATCTGCCTAAATGCATAAGTACGTATTTGACTTAAAAAATGCCAACTGGAACATGTTTAAAACCCAATTGAATTCAAAACTAAGAAATGTTCCTTATCTTCATTCCGATATATCCTTGTTTACTAAAAGTGTTACAGAAAGTGTTGAACAATATGTTCCTTTAAAACAAATAAGGTTAAATAGCAAGATGGTTCTTCCTCCTAACTTAGTTGAACTCTTTAAAATCAGAAACAGTTTTAGTAGAAGATTAATACGGACTTACAAATTTACTTAAAGAAGGTATTTCGAGATTCAGAAACAAGGAATATAACCAAAAATTAAGAGGGCTAGGGAAAGGTGGCAAACATTTCTGGAATGCTGTTAAGGTTATCAAGAAGCCTAACTTAAATATACATGCATTCAAACTTGATAATGGGCTAGTAGCATTGTCTGGTTCTGAAAAGGCAAACGCTTTAGGCAAAATATTTACCGACTGCCATAGACTAACCAATAACTCCGCAACAAATAGCAATGTAGAATCTTCAGCTCTGCAATCATTGCTTTCGATTAACTCCAGTATCTTAAATGATCAGGAAAAGTATATTACAATTTAGGAAGTTATTGATGTTATCATTGGATTGCAAGGTCAGGTATAAAATGTCTTTTAAATTTGTTCAATTCTTATTAAGACAAGCTATTTTCCAATAGATTAGAAAAACGTTAAAATTATTCCAATTTTGAAAAATGGAAAAAACGCAAGCAATCCTGTAAGTTATCGTCCTATAAGTTTACCAAGTTCTGTAAGTAAGTGTTTTGAAAAAATAATTAAAAACAAACTTATGACACACATTAACAATAATAATATTCTGCCTTCTGAACAATTTGGATTTCGACCGTACCACAGTACAGTCTACCAAATTGATCGAACAACCAGAAACATTAAAACCAATTTTACCAATGGTAAAAGTACCGGTATAGTTTTACTTAACTGAGAGATTCTGTTTGGAATGACAGGCTCTTACAAAAGCTTGTAATGCTCAACTTGTAATTGTGCACTTCTTTCTGTCATCAAGAAGTTTAGTTGTTTCTGTTAAAAAAAATTTCTGAAATCTTTGAATGTACTGCAGGCGTGCCGCAAGGATCCGTTCTTGGCCCAATACTCTATTCAGTTTATACTGCTGATTTCCCTGTTTTGCAAAATTGCAATAAAGCCATATTTGCAGATGGCTCCTGTGCCTTTTCTTCCGATTCACTTGGTTGTTGCATGCTCCTAATCAACTTATCCCCAGCTGTTTAAAGAGCTCGGCATTCAATCCATCCGCTCCAGCGGCTTTATTAGACATCAGCTTAGATATGGCAATCTTTGATTCATCTAAGTCGGGAGGACTAGATTATTGACTTTCGTCGTGTATGTTGAATGGATCATCCTGCCTGACAGCGGAATTCAGTTCTTCGTAGCCGTTATACAGTCTGCAGAAGTCGTCCTTCCATATCCTCAGCATTGACTACGGTTGTACTATGATGTTTCAACTTTCGTCTTTGCAACCTTCAGTTCTAGGTTTATGTACCTGTTAATTTTGTTTCACCTGTTCATAAAACTTCATTCCTGCTTTTAAACCTCTCAACATCTTCGACCGCACGCTTCTCATGCCCTCTCTGTTTCCCTCTAAGAAGTCGGCGTTCCTCTCGCCTCTTCTGCTCATAGAGCTCATGAGCAGCTCTCGGCCTTTTATGCAGCGCCGGTTTGCGTTCCTGTTGTTTGGCTGCATTTGCCTTCGACATTCCTCATCAAACCAGGGGTTCCTTGTTGGTGCCTGTTTGAAACCCAGCACATCAGAGGCGGCTTCTCTGATTGCATCTTGGCAATATTGCCACTCTTTTTCGATACATTGTGTTAGCGGCAGAGAACTTCGAGAGAGGTTACTTGTAACTCGGTCGGAAAAGGATTTGGCGATCTCTGGCGATTGTAGCCGTTCGACGTTGTACCTTCTCCCAGCACCTCCCTGTTTTGCCATGGGTCTGGAAATCCGAAGTGCTACCTTGGCTACAACGAGGTATGTTAGCTCCTTGGAAAGTTCGTACATCCATGATCCTGGAAGCGTGTCTGGCGTCGATAGCAATATGGTCAATCTGGTTGACGGTGTGTTGAGGTGTCAAAGACGCGTACTGGCTACCATGACGTTTCTCAGGTTCTCTCTATGAACCTGAATCCGTTGTCGGAAGTGTTCTCGTACAGGCTGTTCTTCCCGATTATTCCACCAAAGATGTCTTCCCAACCTAGCTTGGCATTAAAATCGCCCAGGACAATTTTTATATCGTAGCTAGGACACTGCTCATATGTTTTGTCTAGGAGCTCCAAGAACATATCTTTGGTGTTGGCGTCTTTCTCTTCTGTGGGAGCGTGCGCGCATATCAGGCTAATGTTACCGAATTTAGCCTTGATGCGTAAGGTCAGGAGGCGCTAATTGATGCACCTATAGCTCAAGACTTCTTGCCTAAGTCTGGCTCCAATGACGAAGCCGCATCCAAATAAGCGCTGTTGGTTTTCGTGGTAGCAGTCAATATAGTAAATATCGCAGTTTTTCATCCTCTTTTTGCCCGGCCCATCGGTGATATCTCCTTTATAGCGGTCTAGGGCCTCCGCTTATTCTTCGGCCACACGTGGTTTGTTAAGGGACCTAACATTCGGGAATTATTCCGCTGCCGTCTGGTTAAGGAGAGGTGTCTTAGTGGAAACACCTCTTCCTCCTCTCTCGTTTGTTACCCCCAAAAACTTTCCACTGGGGTTGGAACTCAATCTCCAGTTGAGTTTGCCAAGTAACTCCCTCTTAATCAACCGCGTAGAAGCAAACTGGAAATCAAATGTCAAATACCTTGGTGTCCACTTTTAAAGTAAACTAACTTTTGGAATTCATGTCTACGAAATCATAAAAAAAGTAAACGCAACCATTAAAATTCTCTATGCTTATCCATATTTAAGGATTTTTTTATATACAAAACATAAGTAATCTCTCTTAATTGTTGTTAAATAAATAAAACAATTGTATAGTTTTGGAATTGCAAAGGAGGACTACATAATGATATTATAAACAATTAATTTGCTAGACGGTTGTCATTCTATATACATAATGTATATACCTTCAATATTAAAATTTGCTGTAACTATTGAAACTTTCGGGATTAGGAATATTGGTATATTCGAGAGGCAACGATTTTAGTATCGCTTTTGCAAAAGTACTAATCCAAATTAGTTTTTGAAACAAAAAATATTTTTGAAGCCAAGTTATGTTCCCTGTAGATAAAATGGAGTCTTCACTACCTTCCCTTGGACAAAATTGGCCTGATTTACAAAAATATCAGACATTGAACAAATATTTTGATATTATAGTTTTATATTCGGCAGCAACAAATGAAAACACAAAAAGTGACAATAACAATAAACATCACAAAATAGTTGGCATGTTTATTAACAATACTTTTTTGCAAGTTTTCAAAATTGCCCATAGAGAAAAAACCAAGTTCAATCATATTTTCAAGTTATTGAACTATTTCAGTCATTGTATATAAGAGTATTTGGAATATACTCAACGAACTTATATTGAAAACGATTGAACAAGACGATAGTGATAAGGTTACGTGAAGCAAATTATTGACGATATCGTTAATGATAATCGTTTTGACGATTTGACGTATGCGGTAAATTAATCCTAACGTTAGATGTGTGCGTGCAAATTGACGTTTCGGTTCGTTGACAAGCTAGACCTCGAGTAACTAGAGTAACAGCTTGGTTTCTGTTCTTTACAATTAGACTTGTTTAAAGATTCAAACGTAAAGTAGACTTTAAACCGCACCCTTTGTACTTGAGGCGATTATATTCAAGTGCTATATCCACATTTAAATACGGCCATATGGACAGGTAGGTTTGTCGAATATGTTATGTACGTGTAATATTGAACCTTTATGTTTTGAAATGGAAGTTTTTCAAACAACTCAGAACGTTAGTTTTTCAATAAAGAAAAAACATTAACAATTCCTCGAGCTGGAAATTTTTCAACCTTGTATCGTTTCATATCCTCTATGCATAACTATTTGTTAGAACCACCATCAGTACTTGTTGCTTAAAGTCGCAATTTGTGGTACAGATGCAGATTGCACGAGTTTTATTTCAAAGCGCACTTTTGCAGCTCGTATGCAAGGATGCTTTTGAATGCACTCTGCTATATTTTTTTTACATTTTTCCATTATTTGCAAAGCAAAAAGCTGAAAAAAGGGATGATGTTGTGTAGTGAAGGATTGTAGATTTTATCGGAAATAGCGTGCGTGTGTTTTTTCCATGTCATAGGCTGGAATGAGGTAGCTTCCCTCGCCCAGTCTTTTATATGGTATGGTGAAGCTTGAAGCACTATATTCGTACTTATACTATTCGGTTTTGAAAAAGTCGGTTGTAAAAAATAACACAACACACCGTCCGCATTCCTTGGGAATACCCTGGTCATTGGGGGGTTTTAATATTTTGTAAGTGAAAGTTTTTTTTAAGCCCGGGAGACTGCGTGGGTATTTCCACGCAATCAGCAGGGCGACAACTGACATTCGGGATCCATATCGCTTCGCTGGTTTGCTGGCGATGTGTTACATAGATTTGTTGTTGTTTTCTTGGCAATGTGAATAGCTAGCGATAGTGCTGTTTCTGTTGCTATTGCTATTGCTGGTTTGTTGTTGTTTTGCTGACACACGCGACTGACACAGATAACCCAGTGACGGCGACGTAGCTGATGATGATAGGGAGCGCTGAGGCGTAGAAAACTACAAACACATGACGACGACCGAGACCGACGACGACGGCGACGACGACTCCGACGATGATGATATTGATGAAGGTGAGGCGGCTTGGCGCACTGCCTAACAGCAGGCGTGCTAGAAGCTCTATAGTCTATACGGTTCGACTGGTTGGATGATATTGAGTCAGAAGAACGAATGGTGGGTCTCGAGAGCTGGTTGGTGTGGTTCGGTTTGGTTGGGCGACTATTTAGCTGACTGGGTGAATCAGACTAACGCTGACGCTGACCAGCTGATATGATGTTTGTGTACTGGGACTGGGCTGGGGCTAAGGCAGGGGCTGTGGTTGGGGCTAGTGCTGGGACTGGGGCTGTGTTGTGCTTTTTCATGCTTATATGCGCCCGTGCCGCGCTCGTCACATCGTTTATTTTTTTCACTCTCACTTTTAGTGATAAAGTTCTTCTTTTTTTTTGCACGCTGGTTTGTTTTTTTTTTTTTTTGTGGTGCACGAGCTTAGCGCGGCTGACCGACCATTAGCTAGCGTGTTTTTCTGTTCACCTAGTAGTTTATATATTTTATTGTTAATATTAATGCAAAATTGTATACTGGAATTTGTTTATAAACTTATTTCGTTTTCATTTGTTAACAAATGCAATTTTACCGAAATTCATTCGTTTTATTTGCCTAAAAACTGTTTGGGTGCGCATAGAATACCAAAATATCAACGGAAAATAAAAAGTAAAATACGAAGAAGCTTTTTATTTTTTTCTGTGGGCCGGGTTGTTTTTAACAATTAATAAAGTTTTATTGTTGAAATGAAAAATGTTTTCTATTCAAAAAAAAGAAAAATTAAATATTTACGTTAAACTGAGGCGGTATGTTTTAATTTTTAAACTATTTCCCAGCAACTATCATGTGTGGTAGAAATAGAGTATAAGCCTATACAATCATTTACTTTTACATTCATTTTAGCTTGATGGAGCATATGTTGGAACATAATTTGACTGATTAAATAAGCCGTCATAATCTGCCGTTTCATTGATGGGGCTTTCATGATTTGTGATCGGTTTTTAGAAGAAGTCAGAACAATGAGGCAAGTTTATGTCATGGAAAAGTAAGAGTGATAAGAGGAAATGATCTTAACGATGAATGTTAGTTGAAATTGAGAACCATAAGAAGATTATAGGGAAATGATGTTTTGATTTTTATTGAAGGGTGAGATCTCTGGAATATTAATTTTTTGGACTAATTTAGTTGGAAAGAATTAAATGTAACTGTAGTTACAGAAAGTTCTGCTTCCATTAAAGCACGGGTATACCTACATTATCATATATCTTTTAAAAGGATTACAAACTATAAAAAAACTGAGGGACAAGAAAATGTAATTTGTTGCTGTTGTTTCCGAACGGCTAATTTGAGAAAGCACTTTTCACGACAAGAGGCAGTACCTTCCAGTAAAAAAACCTTTAGATGACTATAAGTAGGTATTGAAATCAAGACGTTTGGCGTGACTGTCCTACGCACACTACAGCCATTAAAATGATCCCCAGACGCTCTATATTATTTTCCAAAATATTGCACAATATTATTGCATAGGCATCCGAGACCATTCTATATTTCATCCAATAATCTCAGCTGTGTAATGTGTGGTGTAGACAACCTGTCTTTAGTCTTTACATACAATAAAGTCGGCAGAGTCACATACACGTCAATACATTCCATAAAACATTTTGTTTCATCGTCTTTTGCTTTTGATATTTTCACTTTCACTCGCGAAGGTCTTACTCTTCAAAATTTTAATATTTAATGAACAAACACTATGATACAATATTTTATATTGTGCAATAAATATCAAAAAGTTTTCGGTTTTCTTCAATAATATTGAGCAACCTTGCAATATTATCCATAGACGTGCCACAGTTATTAATCTGTATTCGACACTTTTACGACACTGGAAAAATTTCGATTTATTTTCGCTTACTGTTGATTTCAATTCTAAAGGACTATATTATCTAGTAGCATGTGTTTTTAATTCAATTCAATTTTAACCCTTTAAAAATTGAGCTTAAAATTAAATTGGGTGGCGCAACTATATATAAAAATATGCTCCCTACTTCATGTGCAATTTATTTTAAAAATATAATTAAACCAAAACTAAATTTTTTGTACACAAAAATCTGGATACTGCGGATCATTTTGTTGGCAATTTCTCGCTTTACTATATATGGAATACCAAAAAACGCATTTAATTTAATGGAGTTGGAAATCAATATTCCAGTAAAATTAAACCAAAAATCAAAATTATAGATTCTATATAACAACAGCCAGGAAGTTCTATTTAATTGACATAAATAATAAATATTCAGCAAGTCAACAAAAATATTTTCTGAAGTTTTTATGTAAAATGCAGGAATGCTTTCGAAATTAACGTTTGCTGTTATTAACTTCGTATAGGAAGTTATTGTAATGGGTCCGATTTGTCAAACTAAAAAGAGTGTGGCGACCCACACTGATAACTTCCCATCCTGTCTGTCAATTTGTCTTGCTTAAAAGATTGTCTATATGTACTCGTATCAATTTTTACCAAATTTGCGTACTATTTTTTGTAGATTTTATTTTTTATGAAAAAATGGACTGTTGGATTTTTATATAAAATTTACTGAATATCGAAAACAATATTTTCTGTGAAATAAAATAAGTTTGAAGCCAATATTTTTAATTTTTAGCTATTTGAGTCGAAAGTAAATTTTTACCAAGTTTTAGTATCGTTTTTTTAAGAGTTTTATTTTTTGTAAAAAAAAAACTGTCAATTCGATTTTTTTTCAAAATTTTATCGAATGTTGAAAGCCATATTTCTTATAAGATAAAATTAGTTTGAAGCTATTATCTCAAAATTTTGAAAAGATATTTGAGTCGAAAATGAATTTTTACCAACTTTTGTTAAATTTTTTTTTTTAAGGTTTTTAATTTTTTGTAAAGACACTGTCTATTCAATTTTTTTTCCAAATTATACTAAATAATAACAACCATATTTTTTGTAAGATAAAGGTAGTTTCAAGATAATATTTACAACTTTTAAAAAGATATTTGAGTCGAAAATCAATTTTTACCAACTTTTATACATTTTTTTAGGTTTTTTATTTTTAGTAAAAAAAACTGTCAATTCGATTTTTCTTAACATTTTTCAAAATGTTGAAAACAATATTTCTTATAAGATAAAATAAGATTAAAGACCAAATTTCAAGTTTTTGAAAAGATATTTGAATCGATATTCAATTTTTACCAACTTTGAGTAATGTTTTTTTAGATTTTTATTTTTTATAAAAAAAACTGTCAATTCGATTTTTCTCAAAATTTTATCAGATGTCAAAAACATTATTCTTCGTTGCACAAAATTGTTTTGGAGATGAAATCATATTTTATTTGTAAAATTTTTCTAGGTGACAAATTTTTTTTCAGTTTTTTTGATTTATGAAACAAACCGTTAAACTGATTTTTTTTCAATAAATATAATTCTTTGATATCACGTTACAAAATATAATATAAAATTTAATTCAAGTCTCTAGCGTTTTTGGTTCGTTAGATATTTAGCGAGAACCAAAATGTTCACTTTTTTTCAAACTGCTATGGTAAACGCAATTTTCACGTTTCATGGTCCCTATAGTCGAAATAAAAGATTTTTAGAAAGATGTCTGTGCGTGCGTGTGTACATACGTTCGCGACGTTTTTTTTTTTTTGTTGTTAATAGCTCAAGAACCAGAAGATATATCGACTTCAAACAAATTTTGTTATACAGATAAAATGGCAGAAATATGCAGAAATGGCTCTCAACAAAATTGCGAGGGTGTTTTTTTTTTACCATAGCAGTTTGAAAAAAAGTTGAAAATTTTGGTTAACCTCAAATATCTACGAACCAAAAACGCTAGAGACTTGAATTAAATTTTATATAATAAACTGTAACGTGATACCAAACAGGTATATTTTTTGAAAAAAATCAATATAACGGTTTTATAAATCAATAAAACTGAAAAAAAAATTTGTCACCTCTAAAATTTTACGACAGAAATATGATTTCATCTCTAAAACAATTTTGTGCAACGAAGAATAATGTTTTTTACATCTGATAAAATTTTGAGAAAAATCGAATTGACAGTTTTTTTTATAAAAAATAAAAATCTAAAAAAACATTACTCAAAGTTGGTAAAAATTGAATATCGATTCAAATATCTTTTCAAAAACTTGAAATTTGGTCTTTAATCTTATTTTATCTTATAAGAAATATTGTTTTCAACATTTTGAAAAATGTTGAGAAAAATCGAATTGACAGTTTTTTTACTAAAAATAATGTATAAAAGTTGGTAAAAATTGATTTTCGACTCAAATATCTTTTCAAAACTTTGAGATATTGGCTTTAATTTACTTTTATCTTTCAAAAAATCTTGTTGTCAACATTCAGTTAAAGTTTGAAAAAAATCAAACTTACAGTTTTTTACAAAAAAATAAAAACCGAAAAAAAAAATTAACAAAAGTTGGTAAAAAATGATTTTCGACTAAAATATCTTTCAAAAACTTTGAGATAATAGCTTGTATCTAATTTTTTCTTATAAGGAATATTGTTTTCAACATTATGACAAATTTTGAGAAAAATCGAATTGACAGTTTTTTTACAAAAAATAAAAACCTTAAAAAAATTTTATAAAAGTTGGTTGATTTTCGACTCAAATATCTCTTTAAAATTTTTAAATATTGGCTTCAAACTAATTTTATCTTATAAGAAATATTGTTTTCAACATTTGGTAAAATTTAAAAAAAATTCGAATTGTCAGTTTTTTTTTACAAAATATAAAACTCTAAAAAAAAACAATACTAAAACTAGGTAAAAATTTACTTTCGACTCAAATAGCTTTTCAAAAATTAAAAATATTAGCTTCAAACTTATTTTATTGCACAGAAAATATTGTTTTTGGTATTCAGTAATTTTTATATAAAAATCCAAGAGTCGGTTTTTTCATAAAAAATAAAATCTACAAAAAATAGTACGCAAATTTGGTAAAAATTGATACGAGGACATATAGACAAACTTTTAAGCAAGACAAATTGACAGACGGGATGGGAAGTTATCAGTGTGGGTCGCATCCCAGCCTCTTTTTAAATTACTAATCGCGTGCCGTTGCAAAACCGTGGTAGGTTCAAATTACGAAACAAAATTACCGGAGATCCGACCTTCTGTTGTAAATTATGCGGTGGCATGCCTGGTAAATCCAATGAGTTTATGTACCACAGGTAGATAATTTACAGCTTCGGAAGCATCACAAAACTGTATCAATAGATTCGTATGATACCAGGTCTCCTGGTAAAAAATGTTTTATCTTGGGATTTAATTTCTTGACATCCACATTTTTTGCTGCTAAAATTGCTCTTTCTGCCAGCCACTCATGATTTGTACATTGTCTGTCTACATTGGGAAATATCTGGTCAATGAGATCAGCTTATGAGGATGTTTCAGTGGATGGATCTTGTGGCGATGATTTTAAGCACCGCGTCTGGGTATTTTTAATATTTGGTGGCAGTTTGAATACTGAATGAGCCGTTCTGCCTCCATCCAATAAAGTTGCCGCAATGCCAAAAGATGCAACAGCCAATGCGATATCATTATTTGATCGTATTTTAGCAAGAATTAGCGAAATAAGGAAAGTTTTGTCAGTTCCACCTGGTGAATCAAAAAAAAAAAGAATCCACTTGGTATTGCCGAAACTGCGAGTATAATCTGGTCATAAATGGTTCTCTGTTCTTCATTCCTTATTGGGACATTGCAAGCAACAATCGATGCCAATTCCACAGTATTGTATTGTAGTTCACGATTCAATGCAGTGTCTATTAAATCAGATGCATTTCGGTTTGGTGAACGCATACCGAAATGACTGAGTGGTAAGTTGTCAATGATAATGCAAAGGTCCTCAATAGCAATCAATGCTTCATTGTATATAGCGTCTCTGAATACTATCGTTAGATCGTTGCACCGTGTACTATGTTGATGCAATTAAACAATAGCCTTTAGGAATATACAAAATAAATAAAAACCTATTCACAGACTTACCGCATGTTTATGCAAAGTTCCTTCGAAATTGGTTAAGGCGTTTCGGAGGAGTATGGAAACTAACACTGTGACAGGAGAATTTTATATTTTAGATATTGTTAGTAATTTTAAAATGTTTAAGAATAATTCAACTAACAGCTTTTTTAACCAAACTCTACACACTTTTAAGCAAGAAAAATCGACAGACGGGATGGGAAGTTATCAGTGTGGGTCGCATCCCAGCCTCTTTCTTTTTTTATTATATTGTTATGTAAGACAATACTATAGTTAACTAACAAGCTATAAAATATTTTCAACAACACTGTCGTTTGAATGTTAAGATGAAAAAAAAGGATTTTTTTATTTCTCCCATTTCATCAATATAATTTATACATGTTCTCTGATAGAGAAAAGATAAGACTACAATTATTACCTTAACTGCTTTTGCTTTAAGATACAAAGTACCATTTAGGTAGACTAACAAAAAAAATCAATGTTTTCAACATTTGACATTTCTTGAAACCATTGTAAACGCTTGCTTTTACAAGGAAAAAGTAGTTACCATTGTCCTAAAAGTACAAGCCCAAAAATGCAGTTTTTTAAATACCTATATATTTTCAAGTGTACAAAAATATCATTATAGAAAAATACCTGATACCATAAACTAAAATCAGTAAAAAAAATCATCACAAACAAATTTTTTTTAATTTTGCTTTATTAATCTTTATGTCCTCGTTTATTGTTTGCCGATTTTGTCCATAAGTTGGTTGAAGAAGTTACCAACCCCCTGTGCAGCATCCTTAGCTATTGACATACCATTGTCAATAACTTCCTTAGCTTGCTCCTAAATTGTATTATAATTAAAAAACAAATTATTATAGAATGTTATATGTGTGTTAGAACTTTATAAATATTAAAACTTTTATTTTAGGTTACCTTTGAAAAAGGTTTAGCTTCAGCACTAAGAGCAAAGCAAAGGACGATAGCAATGAGTGCGAAGATAAGAACTGTTGAGAAAGTCATTATGAGATTATTATGTATTTAGAACAATTAACGGTCTATTGTACACTGATACCGATATTTGAGAAAATGTTGCCTTTTATACGATCCATAAGATACAAACAAACATTTCAAAAAGAAACAATTGTTTTATTAATTGTTATAAAATGTTTACTTTTTTGCTAAAATATTTATTTAATTAAGTAATAGAAGGGTTGTGTCGGTAAGTTTAAAGCTTTTTTTGCGAATTTCCAAAAAAAATCATAACCAAAATATACGTTCCTAAGTCTGTACACCTGCTTTTTTGTTTGTTTTTGGAAATACTGACATTTGTTTTTTCAGTTTTTGCATTCATTAAAAAATGTTTTCATCTGTTTTTGGCAAATACCAAACAAATATAATCAAATTTACGTCATGCCTCAGACAAGGCATTCCTAAGTTATAACATGCTTTATTCAATGTCATAATAAGTTGTAAGAACTTTGGAGGTTATTTCTATTTAACAGTTTTTTTCCAAGTAAGTTCTGATATTTGTAGAAGAATAAACAGAAAATTACACATGAATATAAAACAATAATATTTAATTAGGTTGATTGTTTGTTTTGTTAAGTTCAAAGCCCTGTTAGAATTTTTAAATCACAATACATTTGTTACATGTTTTCTATTTTTGATTCAGTGAGAGGTGATCAACCTCATTCAAGGTTTTACCCTTAAAGTTAATAACCAGCTTAACATGTTGGCCAGGATGACCTATGCATACGTAGTTTAATATAGAGTGTTTTTTATAGTTGCAAGTGAAGTTTGGTTGGTTATTGTCAATGGTTTGAGAGTTGAAAATGTCAAATTGTGTTGACATTTCTATTCATTAAGGTTTGAAATGCATCATAAGTTTTTAAACGTCACACTGATGCTTCAAATGGTGAAAATTTTCTTAAAAAAAGGAACCTCTTTGAACTTAGTCAGTTTGAGGTCTTCGTCAATATTCATTTTAATCGGTCATATTTGCTGAATTGGAAATTTTTACATTTCTCGATGTTTCAATTCCCTTAAATCAATTCCCTTAAAAAAAGTCTGTACTTTCGGAATACCCTTTTTCTTCCTCCTTTTTTTCGTTTTGATATGTAACTATTAACTATACTGTTAATTGATATCAAGATAAGCTGGGAGTGTAAAAGAAATAAACGCTTATAGGTTTCCAAATGAATAAAAAAACATATTTATTTCAAAAGATGTTTTCTGTGTTACAGTTAATATCATAATAAAAAAACATATAAAATGCTATTCAAAACAACGATTGCTAGTTTTTCAACACCCTCTCTCAATCGTATGCAAAAACATTGTTTAATATTTCAATCCAAGATCCGTTGACTTTGTTAAGACGTCTGCGAGTTGGTCTTTTGTGCCAAAGTCTTCAATTCTTATAAAATCTTGAGAAATACTGATGTTTAATTTTTATATGTTTGGCTCGCATGTTTTCTAGATGGTAAGAAAAGCTTCACATTTCTTGAATATGGAAAACAATTCAGATTTCTTCTTGATTGCGAAATTCAATTAAAAATTACCGGAGTCATTGATAAAGGAAACAAAATACTATGAACTGTCAATTGCAATACAATTGAAAGGCCCACAGACATCTGAATGTATTCTTTTCAAGGCTCGATTATCTCTACTTATGTTGTTCATGAATAGAATGACATTGAGATGTCGATGCCACAACATGACTTAATCTTTTTCACATGTGTCCGCTATAAACTTCTTTACGACAAGTTCGTTTTCATAAAAATATCCATATGAGCTATCAATTCCTCGTTCTTCAAAATTAAAGCCTTCTAGTACAGAATTTAACTTCAAAAGTCAAATCTCGCGTAAATCAGGAAAGAACTTTTGCAGTTTAACAGCTTGAGCTTCCTTTCCTGAGTGGCAGTCTTTGGTAAGGTGGCAAATTTTGTTGCATTGGAAAAATTTTCCATTAACCTTGTTCGTCCTTAAATTTTTCTTGATACTTGAAAAAGCTATTACTTTCTCTTGAAGTCGGTCATTAAGTTTAGTTTCTTCAGCTTTTAGCCGTTATTTTGCCATTGATAAGGTAAGTTTGTCTTCATACAAGTTTTGGGATGCGGTTATCATTGAGCAAGCATATCACTCTCTTTTAATTTTGCTCCTGATAATTAAACTGACATATTTTCGAATGCCAAAACATGGAATACTACTAAATTCAAATCTCTCATTCGAAATTTTGTTAATTGTTTTCGTAGTAATAACTCGTTAACAACCGAAACTTTTGTAAACGCAGAATTCAGACTTGAGCGACCACATTTCTTTCGATGTGTTCTTGTCTCTTACTTTCACTAGCCATTTTATCCTGAAGAATTCAAATTTTTTCTTTGCATCTTCTGTGTAAAAGATTCTTGGAATCCAAAAGAATTTTCATTTGGAATAGCCAATCGTCATGTCCAACGCGCGCCGGCCGTACTACCGTTAAACTTGAATATGCCATGCGTAAAATCTTTTGTTTCGCTTATAAGAAATAGAAGCCTTAAAAAATCAGATTAAAAATAGGTAAAAATTGTTTTCTTTTCTATTAAAATATCTCGGGAACAAAAAACAGATATTGAAAACAAACTATTTTATCATATGCCAATATTTTTGTTTCTTTTTTTTTTTTTTTTTTTGAAAATTCGAATTGGCAACTGTTGAAGACACGAAAACCTAAAAAACTGATACAATTTTTTTATCGTACTCAAAATATTTGTATTATTATCGACTGATATTTCAAGTCTATGAATGGGTGCTTTCTGATTTCGATTCATTTTAATACAAACGCAAATTTATATTCTTTTCAATATCGGAACAGTTACTTTTTTCAAATGAAAACATTTAGAAGAATTCAAAAGGCAAAATAATTAAAAAAAGAATCTAATAAATATGTTTTTTAATTTCTATCCATCCCTATTATAAAATTTTGACGCTTTTTTGACATTTATCTTAAGTACGGTTTGCCATTTTATGATGGAAATACAAAGAGTCGAAATTATTAAAATTTACTACCGAAATTCGGAGTGGCCTCAACGTAAAGAGCGGTACGTCAAATTTGTAGTCGTCATAATTATCCTAGCAGATCATCAATTGAGCGTCTAAAAATATGAATCCACAGTCAAATTACACAATAACAAATGTTCACGTGCCAGTGAGACTCGTAGTGCCGAGAACATTGCAGCCGCCGCTGAGGAGTTGGGCTGAGCAACAACTGGAAAATGATTTGGATTTTCATAGAAAAATCATCTTCAGCGATGAGGCTCATTTCTGGCTGAATGGCTTCGTCAATAAACAAAATATGAGATATTGGTCAGGCAGCAATTTACACGTACTCCATGAGTCAGCATTGCATCCCTAAAAAATTACGGTTTAGTGTGGTTTATGGGCCAGCGGCGTCATGAGGCCGTACTTCTTCCGTGATGATCAAGACCGGTACGTTAATATGAATGGAAATCGCTACAGTTCAAAGATAACCAAATATTTTTGGACTTGAAGGACATGTGTACGGCGCCACAAGTCACACAGAGAATGTCACAATCAATTTATTAAAAACCAGGTTTGGAGAACGTGTTTTCTTACGTGAAATTGCAGCAGCATCGGCCGATTTATGCTTGAAAACCGTCGAAAATTGGGTTCATCTACTGGCCTTCTGCAAGCTTTGATGGCCATGCAAAATAAATCGAGTTCCATTCATAATGCTATCGAATGTACTTCCACTGGAACAAGGAATTTCATTTATATTCAAAACCGCTCTTATTGAAAAACCCGATATAATCAGTTTTTTGCACCAATTTCTAGCCGAATCTGAAGTAAACTTTAATTAGTTAAAGGAAAATAATAAAAGAGGATTGGAAGTTATCAGTGTGAGTCTTACACTGATAACTTCCCATCCGGTCTGTCGATTTGTCTTGCTTAAAACATTAACAAAACGTTCATAACAATATTTTATGTGAGATAAACAATTTGAACTGTACACCTTCGTTTGTTTACGAGATATCTAGAATCGAACATCAATTTTTACTAATGTTGCTACCTTTTTTATGTAGATCATAATTTTTATGAAAACAACTGACTGTCGGATTTTTGTTAAAACTAAGCCAATATTTTGATATTAGAGTCGAAAATTATGTTTACCAATTTTTAGTAATGTTTTTGTTTAGGTTTATATTTTTTGTATTTCGATTTTTTTTAAATTTCACCAGATGTCAACAACGTTATTCTTCATTGAATAAAATAATTTTGGAGATAAAATCAATTGTTGTTTCGTATTCGAGGTGTTAAATATATTTTTTTTTCATTTTTTTTATTTAAAAAAAAACGTTAGTTGAATTTATTTTAAGTATCAAATTTTATTAGTTTAGTATCACGTCACAATATAAAATTTAATTAAATTTGTTTTAGAGTCCGTTCTGCATCTTTCTGCATTATCTGTAAAACAAAATTTAGTTGAAATCGATATCTCTATTGGTTCTTGAGATAATATGGATGACGAAAATAGCTTTCCGAACGTACGGACGTACGAACGTACATACGTACATCTTTCTAAAACCCTTTTATTTAGACTCTAGGGAAGTTCTGTGGTTCAATTGCTGCCTGTGCCACCAACAATTGTCATGGGTACTGCCCCTCGCGAAGAATTAACAAGTTCATGAAAAGTGCTCTCTTAAACTAGCCGTTCGGATTCGGCATATAAACTGTAGGTGTCCTCCATCTCTGACATTACTCGCACAGAGTCAAGCTCACATGAATTTCTACTCAATATTTCGTATTTTCAATTTAAAACTAGATTAAATAATATGTTTCTTTAGGGAAGAATGAATGATAACGGGACCCATCCGGTCCTATTAAACATCAACTTACTGGAAATTGCAGTTTGTTATTCTGAAGCACTGATAAGACGTCAACTTGTTCAACTTATTAACTTTGAATCACTAGTCACAATGTGAGTGATGGGCGCCTGCTACTATTTTCGTTCTCCTTATCGTTATCAAAAAAAATGTTTAAACATCGCAGACAAAAACTATTGTTAAGAGTGTTCGCCTTCTGATCTAAGCTAACGTCTATCCAGTTTTGAAAACACAGCTTGCTCGTGATTATTTGATAAAAAAAATACTCGTAGTGTCGAACCAATTCGATGGTTTTACTAGAATGTCTATCAAATATACAGTAGAAGTTTGATATAGAGTGAAATATGTAAGAGTAAACTTATAAACCATAACGATATCAGTTTGAAATAAAACAAAATGTATCTCCATTTATTTAATTATGACAGAATCAAGTGACAATTATTTGTGAAACAATATATCGGCTTAGTGCTTTCTACTACATAAGTGACATACTTCTGCTAGGGGGTCGAAAATATTACTCTGATTAAAGTTCGATTTCGCTAATCTTATCCGAATTATTTTATCCTTTAGCTCTTGTTTTGTTCTATAGGCTCACTGACGTACCTTTTTCTTTGAAACATCATGAAGAGATCAAATCCAACACGAGCGTGGCGGCCAAATAAAATCGCCACGAAGACATGAAATAACATTACGTTAATTAAATTCACGAGCAAAAGTTACATTTTTTGTTGGCTTTGTGGCAAGTTGCATCATCCTTCTGAGACTAAATTTCTTTCATCACTATATCTTCAATTTTTGGCTCAAAAAATTTATAATCATCTTAAAATTTTGGAAACCATGTTTCTGACGCGTCTTTACTCCGTCGACCCATAAACCTGAGAACGAACTAGGCGAGCAACACAGGTGTTTTTCTCATTTCCTACAGACCCGGTTTCTTGAAATTTGTTTACAATTTTTTCAATTATAGACATATTTTACTAACTTCTATTTTTTTAAGAACGTAATTGTCTACCTCTGCGCATAGTTTCACGTTGCGGACCCGCGAATTAGCCCCCAAAATCGTACGATTTAAAATCTCTTGACTATTTATCGTGGGAATACGTGAAATCGTTAGTCTATGTAGCCGATAAGGTGGAAATGGTTGACATCGCAAATTGGACCTCTCGTTAAGACTGAGTCTGGGCCAGCCGTGTCGGTCATATGCCAGAAACAGTATAAAAAAAGAGGCTGGGATGCGACCCACCCTGATTAATTCATATCCCGTTTGTGAATTTGCTTAAAAGTTTGTAGGGTTGGGTTAAAAAGATGTTAGTTGAATTATTCTTAAAAAATTTTTAAATTACCAACAATATTTATTTAGTTTGAAAATCTAGTTTTGTTAAATAGATTTTTAGTCGAAAAAAGATGTTTACCAATTTTAGTAGCATTTCTTAAATTTTTACAAATTGGATAAATGAAATTAATTTGAGAGATATCAAGAACCGAGCATCAATTTTTACCAAATTTGCGTACTATTTCTTGTAGATTTTATTTTGTATGAAGAAACTGTTGGACTTTTATAAAAAAAAAAACTACTGAATTTCGAAAACAATATTTTCTGTGAAATGAAAAAAGTTTGAAGACAATATTTTTAATTTTTGAAAAGATATTGGAGTCGAAAATGTAAAAAACTGTAAATTCGATCTTTGCCAACATTTTATAAAATGTTGAAAATAATATTTCTTATAAAATAAAATATTTGAGTCGCAATTAAATTTTTAAAAGCTTTGAGTAATATTTTTTTAGGTTTTTATTTATTATAAAAAAACTGTCATTTAGATTTTTTTAAACTGCTATGGTTAAAAAACCACCCACGAAATTTTCTTGAGAGCCCTTTCTGCATCTTTCTGCCTTATTATCTGTGTAACAAAATTTATTTGAGGTCGATATCTTTTCTGGTTCTTGAGCTATGGACTACGAACAAAACGTCGAGAACGTACGAACGTACGAACGTACGAACGTACGTACATACGCACGCACAGACATCTCTCTAAAAATCTTTTATTTCGACTCAAGGGACCTTGAAACTTCCTATGGGAAGTTAATAATGTAAAACGATTATCTTTCGAATGCTTTAAAATTCTACTCTACTTTCTCGAACTTTGCTATCGAGCCATGCTTATTGACACTGATTAGCCATACATTTACTATAAATTCATTTCGGTGACAATTTTTTTTTAGAAATGGCGTCCTGTTAGCTGTCCCCACGTTCGTGTGACCTAACAAACGTCCCTCGATTACTTTTTCATGAGCCTATGTTTAGTCATTGATATATGCCGAAAAATAAGCAACTTCAAGCCATCATTCACACGATACGACCAGATTATTGATTTAAAACAAAAAGTAAACACAACCGGAATTGTCAAACTCAGCCTGAATAGCGGTTTTGTGAACCGATGCTGGCTAATATTTTAATGTAACAAATGATTCAAAGACTCTTTCAGTCATTTTCTAGACTGTTATTCTAGTGACAATAAATAAAAGGCGTTACACTAATCCTTTCCTTTTTAACCAATTGAATTTGGGCTTGAATTTCGAGAGTTAAGTCTCGTGAACGAATATTATGGGAATAAAGTTGTCAGCAAATTGTAAATTTTGCAACACTTTTGAATAAGTAGCGATACCTTGTTTCAGTTTAATATCGTCAACGTTAGCTGAAAGCCCTCATCATTTACCACAATGGAAAAAATCATTTTTTTTCAATTCAAAGAAAACGCCCTTTAGTTCCTAGTCTTGGACTAAGTTCTTAGGTTTCCTAGGTCGTAATTCCTTCCAGACATTTTTTTAATTAAAAAAATGCATTTTAACGATGCAATTAAATTTAAAATCACCTTAGTTCTAGCCGGACTTTAAACATTATTAAGCTCAACATTTTAGTTTTATCGGAGTCAACCAAGAGATCCATTTGATGTATCGAACTTTAAATGCAAAACCCCTGTTTTTAACTTGAACCCTTAAATTTTATGCTTATGCAAATAAATACTGTAATAATATTACTAAAAATAAAAAAATACTTAGATACCTACCCCTTTTTTTAACACTACCTCTTTTGATAAAGTATAAAACCTAAAACATATCAGCCTTTCATTAACGTTGATTCCATACACAAACCCGAAATTATGTGTCTATCTGATAGGTACCTTAAACAACCCACGTAAATATTCTCTACTCATCGGTCTCTACACAAAATCAACCCTATTTTAACATAAATCGAAAATTCCCTTTTCTACTCCCCCTTCAAATCAACTTTCCTATCGTCTACAGTTGTACACTTTATACGATATAAAAGACCTATAGTACCTTTGCCTTGTTACAACAAAAACCATTTTCAATCATTCATTCATATCGATATCTCTTCCGATGAATTCGTCTATCGCAGTCAGACCAATGCTATAGGTTCGAAAACCGAAACCGATAAAATCAATTTCTTCGAATCGTTTTGAAGGCATCGACTCGTTCGACTTTTACCAGGTGGCCATAAATAAGAGCCGGTATTTCCAATCATTCGATAAAATGCTATGGAAAACGCATCGAACCGACAAACATTTATAAACTGTCTGGCCGACGTGACGTCGCTTCGTCGTCTCTCATCGTATCGTTCCGATGGTCGAAGTTGTTGTTGTTTTTGTGTGTTTTTGTTGAAGTCTGCTGCCTCTGTTAACGAATGAAACGTAAACGTGCTTGTTTTTCAATTTTACCTTTTCCCGCATACCTACCAACCTACCTAAAAACATTACTCGCTTATAGACAGAGTATTGCGCACTTGTCCCCTTTTCACCGATTTGACTAACTTATACCCCTCTCAGTCACGACACGACTTTACGACACCATCAGTAAAAGGTTCTTGAACTGAATACAAAAACAAAACACATAAATAACCTATCGATGGCGATATGGTGAGAAAAGTGAGATACCTACTGTCTGCCGCTGCCTGGCTGTTGGGGTATTGCTCCCGAATCTGATGTCTGTTATCAATAGAACCACGACGACGATAGTGCGCAGGAGAAATTTTGTTGGAGGAATGCCTTCGCCTTGGCTATCTACTACCTATCCCTTGAGCTATATATACTGTGCTATGCAGGCTGCCAGAAAATCTCAAATATCTACGATACCCATAGTACCTACAAAATTGATTTTCGAAGAATAGAATTATTTGTAACAATCCCTATTCCATAAAATGGGACTCTGTTCAATATCGGAAACTTCGCATTCGAATTGTTGCCATCGGATTTGAAATCAATTTGATTTTATATTATTTGAGAACGAAAATCTGTTTGAAAACAAATGCTTTATTCTCACGCCTTGTCAAAGGAATTTTGTTTAAGAGGCGAGAAAAAACAACGAGAAAGATTAATTAGAGAAAAATGATTAAGCCTTGAAAAAAACTACAGAAATAAATAATTCATTGTAGTAATTGTTTTACAACTTAAGTGTCAGCCATCACGTTAACGTGGAATACAAAAAGGTTTTGAATTAAAATTTTGCGCATAAAAAACCCACAATTGTTCGTTTTGGATCTTAAAAGGATTTTAAAATGTAAAAACGTATTTAATAAAAAAGCTTTCTATCTAGTTGAAGTCTAAATTTTTTTCGGACAATCCCTTTAATTTCTAAAAATGTTTATGTACTTAGTGTTAGTTGCATAATAGTTTGACAGTTGACGTCAATATCGCTGATGACTTTACTGTTCAAAATGCTTTGGCAAATCTTCATCAGTTGCTTATGGAAATCACAAAGCACTTACTTTGTCCACTTTAATTTTAAGCAAAATTGATATTTATGGAATAGGGATCAAAGTCAATCCTCTTGCCATTAACGAACCATAATTATTGAAACGTTTGGATAGGTTTCAATTTTTTCGTATTCTATTTATATTGCCTAGTGAAAACATAAACGTTACAATGTCAAAAAGCTATTGTTTTTTCTAGTTTTGTTTGTTAGTCAACATTTTTTGAAATTAAAATACGGAAAAATTTATGAACAAAAACTTTGAACCCTTATATGACAAAATATTGTAACTGTAAATGTAACTTAACATAGGAAGTTAATCGGTCGATTTGTCAAATTGAAAATTTTGACAATTCTTGACGTTTCAAGAACCGAAGACTTGAATTAAATTTTAAGTATATTAAAAAAAAAAAAAATTAAAGATTTTTGTATAAATCAAAAAATCTGAAGAAAAAAAAATTGTCAAACGATTTTTTGCAACGAAAATAAATTGACAGTTTTTTATAAAAAATAAAAACCTAAAAAAACATACTCAAAGTTGGTAAAAATTAAATTTCGACTCAAATATCTTTTCAAAAACTTGAGATCGTGGCGTCAAACTTATTTTATCTTTTTATAAATATTGTTTTCAACATTCGGTAAAATGTTGAGAAAAATTGAGTTGACAGTTTTTGTACTTAAAAGAAAATTTATCAAAACTTGGTAAAAATCGACTTTCGACATAAATATCTTTTCAAAAATTTGAGATTATGGTTTCCAACTAATTTTAACGAATACAAAATTTTGTTTTCAACATTCTGAAAAATTTTGTGAAAAATAGAATTGACAGTTTTTTTACAAAAAAAAAATTGGTAAAAATTTATTTTCGAATCAAATATCTTTTCGAAACTTTGAGATATTGACTTAAAACTACTTCTATCTTTTAAAAAATACTGATTTCTGCATTCAGTAAAATGTTGAGAAAAAAAACTAAAAAACCTAAGCCAAATTTAACAAAAGTTTTTAAAAAACTATTTCCGACTCAAATATCTCTTTAAAACTTATAAGAAATATTGTTCTCATTAGGAAAAATTTTGAAAAAAAAACTTTTTTTACAAAAATTAAAAACCTACAAAAATATAATAAAAGAGCCAAACAAAATATCTTATATAATAAAAGTTGCTAAAGATTGATTTTCGACTCAAATATCTTTTCGAAACTTTAAGATATTGACTTGAAACTGCTATAATCTTTAAGAAATATTCTTGTCAACATTCAGTAAAATTTTGAGAAAAATCTAACTAACAGTTTGTTTACAAAAAAAACTTAAAAAAAAAAGCAATACTGAAACTTGGTATAAAATTACTTTCGACTCAAATAGCTTTTAAAAAATTAAAAATATTTATTTCTTCAACCTTTTTTTATTTCAGAGAAAATATTGTTTGCGATATTCAGTAGTTTGTTTTTATAAAAATCTAACAGTCCGTTTTATCATAAAAAAATTAAATCCTAAAGTGTAATTGTATTGACAATAAATAAAAGTCGGCATACACTTTGACAGTTGTCTACAACAAATATTACACAAAATTGGTACAAATTGATTTTCGGCTCGAATATCTCGAGAACAAATGAAGATTTTGACTTCAAAATTATTAAATTGTATAAAGAATATTGCTTTAAAAATAAGACTGGTTACGAATAAATCAAATCTACAAAAAATAGTACTCAAATTTGGGAAAAATTGATGTTCGGTTCTGTAAATTAATTTCATTCATCCAATTTGTAAAAATTTGTTTAACATTTGTTTTTCTGTAAAAATCTATTTAACAAAACTATATATTCAAACTAGTAGTACCCGTGGCATGATGGTTAGTGTGTTGGACTGGACCTTGATATTAGTTATACAAAATAAATAAAATTTAAATTGAAATAAAATAGATCTTAGGGCCGAAAGACATTAGTAGTTAGTGTTATAGTTAAACTTAGAGTGTCCGTATAGGACCATTAAGTTAGTTGTAAGTTATGGATAATTAGACTACTTTTATGAATTTTTGTCTAGCTTTAAGATAGGTTTAAGAATGAACTAGCTTTAAGATAGGTTTAAGAATGAACTAATAAAAATGAATTAAAAAAAATGTGCGTTGGACTGTCATGCAAGGGGTTTTGGGTTCAATCCCTGTACCACCTTAATTTAAAAAAAATAATTTGCGCGCGTACTGCCTCTTGCGAGGAATTGACAAATCCTTTTATCATGAAAAAGTGCTTTCTCAAATTAAACGTTCGGAATCGGCCCAAAATTGTAGGTCCCTTCCATTCCTGACAACAGTACTCGCACACAGAAATGGTTGAGAGTTGTAAGTCACTAGGCCCTGATTCACAACGGACGAACAAACTAAACTATTTCTTTATATAAAAAAAAATATTGTTGGTAATTTTTAAAAATCAACAAAAAATATGTTGATCGTCAAAAATCATCATCAGTTTGCAAATTCGATCATCGTCAAGAGTTTGCACGGATTATTGAAATAGGTCGATTAGTTCTTAAGAAAACTTAAAAACAAAATAGCGGTACCCTTCTTTAGCAATACCAAAATATGTTTTTCTTGTAGAAAGAAGTCAAATTAGAAAAACAAAAATTAGACAAAGTTTTAAAAAAATCGAATTTTTGATTTTAAACCAAACAAATTTGTATGGAGGTTGCTGTTTTATTTCATATTAAAAAAAATGAAAAAACGCCTTAAGCTAATCGGCTAAGAACCTTACTTGTTGTTTTTGACAGCAAACCACTTTTTGGTGAATGTCGTTAAATTACTAACAAAACTTAAGATGAAATCGTTACTTATACAACTTAACTGTATAAGCTCTATGGCTCATATGACCCCCCTGGAACTTCCATTGCTCAAAATTTGATGTATTTGTGCTTAGTTTTTGAAATAGGGCTGAATTTCCAATTCATATTATGTTCTTGGTACAGTCCTCAGCTAAAAGTGACAGTTTTGGCAACCAAGTTTAAGGAGGTAAAATACAAATTTTGTTTTGATATAAAAAAAAATTAATAATTCAAAATATAATGTGGGTTAAATCCATTAACTCAATACGCTTAGTTTTGAATTGAAGGGATTTCCTACAAAAATACAAAAAATTATCTCCCATAGGAGGGTCATGACCCCTAGTTTTATTTGTTAATCAACATTTTATAAAATAGGAATACGAACAATTTATGAACAAAAACTTTGGATCCTTATATCACAAAATGTTGCAAATGTAACTTATCTCCTTTCAAATGATTGAACTATTTCCATTAAAAGATGAAATGTTTGACTGTTAACAGTCGAGCTGTTTGTTCCTGAACACCAATTATTTTTAATAAATATGATATAAAATCATGGAAATAATATTTTTATTTTTAAAATCATGAAATGAAAATAAAAATAAAAAGAGGCTGGGATACGACCCACACTGATAACTTCCCATCCCGTCTGTCGATTTGTCTTGCTTAAGAGTTTGTTTATATGTACTCGCATCAATTTTTACCAAATTTGCGTACTATTTTTTGTAGATTTTATTTTTTATGAAAAAACGGACTGTTGGATTTTTATATAAAAATTACTGAATATCGAAAACAATATTTTCTGTGAAATAAAATAAGTTTCAAGCCAATATTTTTAAGTTTTGAAAAGCTATTTGAGTCGAAAGTAAATTTTTACGAAGTTTTAGTACTGTTTTTTTTTAGAGTTTTATTTTTTGTAAAAAAACTGTCAATTCGATTTTTTTCAAACCTTAACTGAATGTTGACAACAAGATTTTTTGAAAGATAAAAGTAAATTAAAGCCAATATCTCAAAGTTTTGAAAAGATATTTGAGTCGAAAATAAATTTTTACCAACTTTTATACATTTTTTTTAGGTTTTTATTTTTTGTAAAAAAACTGTCAAATCGATTTTTCTCAACATTTATCAAAATGTTGAAAACAATATTTCCTATAAGATAAAATAAGCTTGAAGCCTAAATTTCAAGTTTTTGAAAAGATATTTGAATCGATATTCGATTTTTACGAACTTTGAGTAATGTTTCTTTTTAGATTTTTATTTTTTTAAAAAAAACTGTTAATTAGATTTTTCTCAAAATTTTATCAGATGTGAAAAACATTATTCTTCGTTGCACAAAATTGTTTTAGAGATGAAATCATATTTCAGTCGTAAAATTTTGGAGGTGACAAATTTTTGTATTTCAGTTTTATTGATTTAAAAAAAAAAAAAACGTTATATTGATTTTTTTTCAAAATTTCAGTGTTTGGTATCATGTTACAATATATTATATAAAATTTAATTCAAGTCTCTAGCGTTTTTGGTTCGTAAGATATTTAGGGTTAACCAACATTTTCACTTTTTTTTCAAACTGCTATGGTAAAAAAACACCCACGCAATTTTCTTGAGAGCCCTTTCTGCATCTTTCTGCCTTATTATCTGTATAACAAAATTTATTTGAAGTCCATATCACTTCTGGTTCTTGAGCTATGGACGACGAAAAAAACGTCGCGAACGTACGGACGTACAAACGTACGTACACACGCACGCACAGACATCTTTCTAAAAATCTTTTATTTCGACTTAGGGAACTTGAAACGTCGAGAAATATCAAAATTTTCTATTTGACAAATCGGACCCATTACAATAACTTCCTATGGGAAGTGAAAAATGAACCAGCATAGTGTTTAAATATGCGTTTCGCCCCTGTGCCCCGGAACAAACAGTTCGACTGTTAACAGTCAAACATTTCATTTTCTAAAGTCCCTTAGCAAGGAAATAAAAACAGCTACAATTTATCTTCTCTGAAGACTTGTAGCAACCATATAATTCACAGTAGCTCTATGTAGCTCATATTATATGGAATCTCGATTTATTCGGGAAAATATGCGTCAAGACTAAGTGCAATGGTCATCTTCTGATGAGCCCAACCATTGCTCCGGGCGAAACGCATATTTGAACACTATGCTGGTTCATTTTTATTTTTATTTTCATTTCATGATTTTAAAAATAAAAATATTATTTTCATGATTTTATATCATATTTATTATTTCCATTAAAATTGGCTTTTTGGTGCGGTTTACACAATCGTCCCTATTATCTATGAGGAACGAGCTTTCTTTTCCGTGAATGGTGAGTATTATCAAACCATGCTGACTGACACTGATTTGACACTGACATCAATTTATTGCAAAACCAATTAAGTTAAGATATGTGGTCCTGTTAAATAACCCAACCTTGTGTTTTTGCGACTTAACGAACGTCCCTCGATTATTTTCCATGAGGGTATGTTTAGTCAGTTTACAGTTTATGACCGAATCCGAACGGCTTGAGAAAGCACTTTTCATGGCAAAAATTACTCTTGTCGTATTTGTCAATTCCTCGTAATAGACAGTACCCGTGAAAAAAACTTTTTGGTGGCTCAAGCAAAGTCCTCTTGCATGACAGTCCTATGCACTAACCATCACGCCATTAATGCCGACCAACAAGTAATTATCAAAACATTGGAAGCCAATATTCAAGCCACATTTACACGTTACGAACATATTATTTCGACTACTTTAATGATCTTTAATGCACTTCCCATTCGTACCCTTCTGTCGATATTTCTAAAAGTTTTACAAAAATAATTAAAATGTTAGAAGTCAATAAGTCGGAGCCCATTTTTATCACTTTTTAACTGTTTTTTTAGGTTATTTAAAGAAAGTTGTCAATTAAGTTTTGAAACCAATGTCTTTCAACAATTAAATAATATTATTTATTATTCACGCAGAGCAAAACCACACTAAAATACATACAACAGTTCGGGTTTGAAAATCAGTTGCTGAAATACTTTTTCAACATTACTGAGATTTTTAGATTTGGTCAGCGAGTGGCACATTGGTTTTGTTTTAAAGCTGAATTTAATGAACTCAGTACAAAAATCACAGCATTTGAAACAAAAAGAAAGTGAAACAATTAAAATTGTTCATTTCCATTCGTACGAATGTAAGAACTTGCAAAATCTTGAATGTAATAGAAGTAAAGGGTGATTTTGTATCCATTATCTTTTTGGCAACAATGGTTTAAACAGCTGCCGCAAGTTTCGTGTTTTGCTTTTCTATCAAACATCTTCATATTGAATTTTATTATCTAAATGCGTGCTCTGTTAAGGAAGTTGATCGCGTTCTTCCATTTTACGGTCAGTTTAATCGACCCACTGAAGTGGCTATTCGGGCTTTTATGACTAAATTTCGCACCAAATTTACATTGTCGGACTTTAAACCACCAACTCGCTTGCGTAGAGTCCGAACTGAAGAAAATACGCAGCTGTATCGGCCAGAGTTAATGATGACTATCAATTATGGATTCGTCGCCGTTCGCAGCAATTGTTCATATGTGGAAAATTTTGCGGAAGGATTTAGGTGTGATTCCTTTTAAAAATACAGCTGGTGCAAAAATTGAAGCCGTACAAGTTTTGGGGAATGTGCTCTTGGAAAGTTGGCCGAAGATCCACTTTTTTACTGAAAAAATGTTTTGAGCGACAAAGCTCATGTTCGTCTCAATGGGTTAATAGCAGAATGGTCGATTTTGGAGTGAATATCAGCCAGAAGCATTGTAACAGCTACCAATGCATCCAGAAAAAGTCAAAGTTTGGTGCGGTTTAGGGCTGTTGGCATCATTGGACCGTACTTCTTCAAAGATGATGTGAACGGTGAGCGGTACCGTGAGATGATATCCAACTTTTGTTTGCCCCAAAATGCAAGAGTTTGACTTGCACGCGCAACAATGGACTAATTGAGAGGCGACTTCGCTGAACATTTTACATTTCACGTTCGGGACCGGTCAATTGGTCGCCTCGATCGTGTGATTTAACGCCTTAAGACTATTTTTTGTGGGGCTATGTTAAAGCTCATGTCTATACTGACAAGCCTACTTCAATGGACGCATTGGAAGACAACATTTACGCATTTATTCGTGAGATACCGGCCAAAATATTGGAAAGGGTATACCAAAATTGGTCTAAGCGGATGGACCATTTGAGGCGCAGTCAATCTTCAAACAATAATTTATATGGACCGTATTATTGATTTTTTTAAACTTTCCTACAGCTTTTAAAATATCACCCTTTACTTACGTACATATGTATATTTCCGATAAATAAAACGATAATTTCTCATTTGTCAGCTTAGAAGAAGAGATAAGTTGATTCCACAAATACGGTTCTCGAATACAAACACAACCGGAATTGTCAAAGACAGTTCACCCAGAAGTTTTGTGAACTCCATTTCATTACCTATAAAATATTTACTAAAGACCTTTCTAGCTATTTCCAGAACTGTTATTCTGTTGACCATAAATAAAAGACGGCATACACTTTGACAGTTGTCTACAAAAAATATTACACAAAATTGGTAAAAATTGATTTTCGGCTCAAATCTCCCGAGAATAAATGAAGATTTTAACTTCAAAACTATTTAACTGTACACAAAATATTGCTTTAAAAATAAGACGGTTTTCGAATAAACTATCTCGGGAACAAACAGACATTGAAATCAAACTTATTTTATTATATGCAAAATATTTTGGTTAACTTTTATTATTGACAAATTTTGTACAAAAATGAAAATCCATAAGAACAACTGATAAGAAATGGTTTTCGGCTCATATGTCTTGAAAACATCAATATGTCAAACTTGTTTAAACTACATAAAATGTTCTTACTTATATTTTGTTAAACTTTTAGAATTAAAGCTCTGCTCTGATAGTATAGAGTCATGGTTGCGTTAAATGCTTCAAGAGCTGCTGGTTTAACGACAAAAGCGCATGACTTTAAATACCTCCATAGCCCGTTGAAAGTAATGAAGAGTCGTTAAGTCGCATGATTGATGGGCCATGCGACAAGGCAGGGCGACTTATAAGAATAAAGTTGTCAGCGAGTTATTGATTTTACAACAAGCTAAACAGCTTCTTCCACATTTCGAAAGAGATAAGGAATTAAGGACTAACAAAACAGTCGATTTCAATGTACTCATGGCCCGTTAATGGCTTCAGGATTATATTCACTAAATATTCAGCAATATAGTGAAGTGTGGAAGTGCTCTATATTTTGTTTAAAGTAAATTTAAACAATTTGTAAGCTTTGTCCTGGTTTCCAATGATCCATTACGAATTGCTGGGACTTACTGAACAGAAATGTCAAAACAATTTGACATTTTCAATTGTCAAACCACGTTATTTCAAAATCTTTGTTATACCATTTTAATTTTTTAACAAAAATATTTCCAGAAAATAGCCATGTGCAAAAAAGTAAAAGCTAGTCAAAGTTAAGTAAGTTTTAATTTGGGTTAAAATTTGAAAGCTTTTGAGTTTATACTCAATACACATTCCTTGAGATATATTTATCCAAAAATAGGACACTTCTGTAAGTGTTATTTCAAATATCACTCTTCGAAGATAGTTAATTTTTAACATATAACAGTCAACAGTGTACTTAAGTAAATAAAATTATTCCTCCAATCAAGAAGTAAGGTTGTTTTGTTTAGTTAAATATATTTTTAGAATTAAAACAAACTTGTCAACAAACACATTTCAAATTACACACTTACTATTATAATAGCAAGTATTGAAAGATTGACTAAGTGCAAGTTCATTGTGGTTTATCAGACAAAGCCCTAATTTATTTTGCATTCATCAGAAGTTGCGGGGCGTGATAAAAACAATTGTAATTAATGACTTTTTATTTTTGTTCATTTATCATTTTATACCAAACAGAGAATTCACAATAGCAAATAATTTATTTTTCAACATAAATTCACTCAACACACTTTTTGACTTAAAATGAAACACATTTCACTATGAACAACTCAAAAATACCAGAATTTCATGTTCTACAATAGGGGTACCTACAACAAGTCACCGTATTTTATTTTACTTGTTAAAGTGAATCCAAGGTTTTTTTAAATTTATTTCTCAACAATGACGAAATGACAACGATTAGTTTCTTGCCAATCCCATCATAGGGCACTTGCTTTTTTGATATGTACGATAAATGAGGAGTGAAACCGTTTTCTAGTATTGTCATTTACACGAGCAAATGATATGAAACCATTGAACAAATGAACCCTCGACGTCATCCAGTAAAAACCCTACAAACATAACAAACCATAAGCAACGACAAGAAATGTAAACGTCATACTTATGGTGACCATATTTTGTAGAATTAAAGAAATGTGTTTGTTATTTTCATGTGTTTTCATATCATTTAGATAATGATAATTGTTTATTTATATGTTTTTAGTTGGTTTTTATGTTAGAATTTATTGTTATACTACCCCGAACTGTCAACTATAAAATAGTCTAGTTTTTAATAGCGTATTTTATTTCTTAAAAAACAACTTATTTTTAAAAATCTGCCAAAAACAATGATTTAACCCGTTCTTTCTTAATAAATCGAATAGAATGTTTTGATTAACACATCTTAATTTAAAACAAAATTTAATGTTATTTTTGATTGCTTTAAAATATTTAATCAATCATTTTTATTTAAAAACGAAAATAAATTAGTCTTCTATTCTTCCTTGTCTAAAGTGGGTCAAACTAAATTTAAACCAACATGATGGAAGGACTAATTTCTTTACGTGCTATTTAGAATTTACGCAACAAAATAAATGTTTCCAATAAAATTGAATAATCACACAAGGTTTCCTTCTCTTAACTAAATAAATGGTGGCAAAAGTCACTTCTAGCTTGAAATTTGTACTACCTATTTCATAGAAATAGTAACACAAACCAATGCTTGTACTCAGAAAGCTTACCATTTTGCTGAAGTTAATATAAATTATAGAAAAAGTGTTGTTTCCAACAATAAAATTGCACTTTCCGATGGGTTTTATTGGTCTTATTTAAATCCAGTTTAAAAATCATTCTATCACGTCACGTTTTTGAGAATTCTTTTATAAAATTCGAAGAAAAACATAATATGTTTTGGTGGACTGATTTCCGACTTCAAAATGAATGTATCAAGTCAGGTTTTTGAGATATCGCTTTTTTATTCGTAAAAACACGAATGTAATACTTTTTAAGGTTATCTTAATTTGTGAGAAGCATTTTTTTAATACAATTCTAGTTGGTTTTCCAAATCTGTAATCCCTTTCTTGAATATTTTGTAGAAATTTATAATTTATTCTAATAATCAATAAGCTTTAAAAGTTGGAACAACGAAAAAAGACAAAAAGGTTTGAAAGTACCTACCTACATATGTAAGTTTAGTTCTTAGCAATTCTATTATAGGAAGTTTTTGAGATAGATTAAAAATTATAAAAATAGTGTTGAAAACAAATATTTTTAAAACTTGAGCAAATAGTAAAAATACGAGTGTGTTTTCTAAATCAGCATTAAAAAGAAAACCCAAAACGTATTTTTGAAAACAATAAAAGTATCAAATTCAAGATTTTCTCAAAAATCATCAAAAGTCAAAAAAGACTCATAGGTAATGATTATTTCCAGAAAATGAGTAAGATTTTTGATATAATAAGACCTTTAAATATTTTTTTTGGTAGCAGTGTTTGTCATTTCAGATTGTCATTAATTTTTTTGTCATCTAATTATATTTCGTCACTTCCTTTCGCACCTTAAATCCCGGGCTTATCTCTCTGCTTTTTTTCTATATTATGATACGGTTAATTGAAATAAATCTTTGCAATCATATAAGTATTAAACTCTTCCTTTTAATTAAAACATTGGCGACGAGGAAAAGAACGAACCCCACGCTACAACTCTAGAAATTATACTCAAGAGGCTTCAGGACTCCAATCAAGAATAAATCAAAGCGTTAATTCATTTCTTCTTTTAAATCCTTCGACAACGTAATTGAAGATGACACAAAGCGAGCTTGTTTGCTTATCTGGATTGGCGGCAACTCTCTGGACCTACGAGTATTTCAAAAATTCTATGGAGAAAAGGTTGCTCAAGTATCTTTCGGTCAATAATTTGAAAAACTCACTAATCAGTTTGAAAAAAATTCTTCACATGCTTGCATCTAGATTCAAATTCTATTTATAGGACGTTCATGCAACCTAACCAAACGTATAGGATTGGGTTGCAGATTTGCGTGTAAGAGCCAAAGAATGCATGTTTATCTGTGAAAAAGCAGTATATAGAGAATCAAACGTAGACTCGAAGATTAGGCATATGATTATCCTATATCTGCAACTGCTCTACAAAAAAGAAAATCCAACCCTGGATAGGTTATTCAAATTGCACAATTCTACGAGGAAACTATGAAAACATGCAGTGAGCTTATGGTTGAAAAGAAAAGTGAAGCAGAGGTGTATGATGTGCACCGATCAACACATCAACGATCAAGAGGCAAGCGGGTAGGTAACGATTGTACTGGGACACATTGCAGCCGTATGTATGTCATCAAGTGTCCCAGATTCATCTCATCATAATCGATCATCCCAGTCAAACAATCGGAAACCAGAGGTCCCAAAGTGGCAGAGCAAAAATCAAGAAACTATAAATCGGATTAAACCTTTTGAAACCTTGAGTACTGTTGATCTATTTGATTGTAACTAAAAAAAAAGGTTTGTACTTTAGAAAATTATCATAAAATTTATTGTTAAGAGATATTTTAAGTTTTAACTCAGGTTTAAAAACCCGGTTTTAGGTTGGCAAATTTTGTACATCTTAATCCCTAAAATAAGTATTTTTTCTTTGAATGACAGAAAAAAACGACTATTTTTATTCATGAAGTAGCTTATTTCAATAAAATTTGTGATGGTTTTCCAAATCCATATATATTGAGTATGGACTATCCTTAGTATTCAGTTTAAATATTTATATTATTTTATAAAATTTTAGAAAAAAATGCAGGACAACCTAATTCTTTGAATAAGTATTATTTTGTGTGTGTTTAAATTAGATATTCACTTTGAAAAAATTCCGACTTAGCTATATTTAGTGCAAAAATGCAATTATAAGTGCTTAAGAGAACTTTTTAGAAGGTGTAAATGAAACCCGTGGCATGATGGTTAGTGCGTTGGACTGTCATGCTAGAGGTCTTGGGTTCGATCCCTGCCTATGCCATCTAAAGTCTTTTCACGGGTACTGCCTCTTGCGAGGAATTGACAAATTCTCCAAGAGTAACTATTGTCATGAAAAAGTGCTTTCTCAAAATTAGCCGTTCGGAGTCGGCATATAAACTGTAGGTCCCCTCCATTCCTGAAAACATTACTCGCACACAGGAATGGTTGAGAGTTGTGAGTCACTAGGCCTTGGTTCTCAACGGACTGTCGCGCCACCCAATTTATTTTTATTTTTTTTATTTATAAATGAAACAATCTACCAAAATTTAGCTTTATCGGAATTTTTTCCAAGTATGTTAATTTTAAATCTAATTTCCCGGGAAAATAAATATTGTTATTAATTTATTAAAATTAAATTATCGGCATGTGCTGTTATTGTTATTGTTAAGCTAAAATAATTAAACACTACACCATTGTAAATAAATCAAAGAATGGTCACCATGTCTCAATTATGCACACTCAAAACGACCTTACTTTTAAAGTTGAGGACATTTACTTGTTTGCGAAGTTCAAGATCAAGGTTTTTTTCAATATTTTCGTGAGAATGAAAAAGCAGAAAAAGAAACAGAACTGATATAGTAGGTAAATATTTGAATTTACTAGAAAATATATGTCTTTCAAATATGCATGGACTCCTGATAGGAGATGCCCGTTAAATGTTTGTTTGTTCAACATTAAATTGTGTGATGCGAGTGAGTACACCACAATAACGTCACGTAAAATAATAAAAGTGTTCATATGAATATACAACTCGCTGCGTGTAAATTCACTATACTCTTGAATGTTGAAATATAGCGAGCGTTTCCTTTAATGTCAATTTCTCATCCCCAATGAAAAAATTGTTGTTTTTATGGTTCATGTTTAACAGGTGAACATGTTTGTCCAAAATATTGTTATTTGTTGTTGAAGGTTTCTTTCTTTAGCAATACAAATAACAACAATTTGTGAATGCTTTGCAAGTTGCAACAACATTGCATCGGATGAAAGAGAAACCAGTGTAGGTAAATGGCTTCGTCGTATATACATGATGAAGAAACAAAAATCTTAGGAGGTATACCTACTACGGCTGATTTTCATTTTCTTATTCCTTCAGTTCAAATAAATTGTTTTTAACCTCCAAACAAATTAAATTTGTTATAGAAATAATAAAATAATATATAAAGAAACTATTAAGTAACTAAGCTGATATGTTAAACTATTAAATACCTTAAAACAGTTAGAAATAGTTGCTTTGATCTGAAAGTTAATCTAAATGACTTCTCAGTTTCTGGCATTTCAAATTAATAGGTCTGTTCAACACATGATTTAGGTTTGTTTGCATTCCTTTTTTTAACGAACTGTCACTAGACGTATTCAGATGCAACGTTTTTAATACAAATTAAATTAGTACTTTCTTAGTTCGCGAAGGGATTACAATTTCGGTATTGCAAGTAAAATTCTAGAATATACTACTCATTATACATTATTGTTGACTGGTAAGGCCTTTAGAATTAAATAATTAACATTTTATTTTTTATTTATAAAAAAATATGTCTTTTATATTTTTATTAGAAACGTACTTATTTCGATAATTGATGCTAGAATGAAACACTTAATATAACTTTTAAACGTATTTTTTGAGTAAAATAAAACCGCACTTAATATTTTAAATAGGCTTAAGTTGATTTTAGCTGTAACCTGTAAAGGCGCAATAGAAACAAACGAAAAATAAATTTAAAAATTAATTTTTTTTTAAACTTTAATTGAATTTTGTTTTAAAAATTCAAAAACAAAATTAAAAATTTATAAAAAGAAATTTAAGAATTATGTTCATACTTCCAAAAAAAATACACCCTATACAAAATAACCTAAAAAAAAATAAAAAAAAGTATCCTATCAAAGTTAAATGATGAATTTATCTAAGACTACAAGCGTTTGAAACGTCTAACTCATACAGCTATGTGTTTCCACTATTTTGTAAAAGAAAAGTTGGATAGTAAACTTGTCCCCTTAAAAAGGAATTATTTTTTAGCTTTATAAAAGGATCAAAAAGTAAGTAAGTAATTTTATATTTAGGCAAAATAATGGGTTACATTTTTATAGTTAAAGTTGGCAATAATACTATTAAACAAAAATTGTTTTAATTTATTTATTTCAAGGAATTTTTAAGTCGAAATTTTGTGCAACTAAAATAATTTAAATTTGTTCTTTTGTTTTAAATGAGTATACACATTACACTATACACACATTTTTCGGTAAACTAAATGTCTTGAGGATAACTAATAGTAAATTATTTCAATGGTTTTTAACATCTTTGTTTAAGCTTGATCTTAAATAGATTTAATAAAGAACTACTGAGTACTGAATACGACATATATGTACATAGGTACGGTACATACATTATGGCGCTTTTCTTGGGCGACTTTTGTTGGAAATAAAAAAAAAAACATTTATTTGATAGTTTAATATTTAATCTTTCTTTGTCCTTAAATAATTGAAATGAAAACCATTTGTTATTAGTATTTTTTAGTGTTTTGTTAAAAAAGCTGTCAATTGAATTTTCCCAAAAAAAAAATAACTAAAATTAAGCAAAAATATTTTGTAAATAATAAAATAAGTCTGATTTCAAAATCTGATTTTTTTTAACGAGATTTTTACCAAGTATTTTATGAAGACCATGATCTTACCTTAACAACACAATTTGAGACAGAATAAAATTATCTTGAAGTCAATACATTACTTTATTCATTGAGAATCGAACATCAATCTTTACCAATTATATGTTGAATGATGAACAGATATTTTTTTCTATAAGATAAAATTAGTTTGAAAATAATTTCAATTCTTCCAAAATATTTGCGTCGAAAATCAATTTTTATCAACTTTTAGTGAGTTTTTTGGTTATTTATTTTTTTAAAGATATTCATTTTGACAAATATTTTGTTTTCAGTTTTGTTTTTATAGAAAAAACGTCACTTTATAAGGGAATATCGATTTTGGGGTTTCAAAATTATAGGACTGAAATTCGACATCTGTCAAACTAAGTTGTTAAACCATTTTTTTTAGTTGAAAGTCTGACTTTTACGAAAAGGGATCGCTTAATTATCGCACAACGCATACAAATTTTTAAAACCTACTACAAAAATGGTGATTCTGCAACGGCCACATTTTGTGCTTTGCGCGAAGATTATGGTTTACATAACTGTTCAACCACGCAAGCAATTGGGAAAATTGTTAAGAAAATTTGAAGAGACTGGGTTGGTTGGTTCATTATAGTTTCGCTTGTACTACTGAAAATATCACTGCTATAAGTAAAAATGTTGGCGAAGTCTCAAATGTGTCGATTCCTCGTCGTTCTCAAGAATTAGGACTGTCTTACGGCACATTCTGCATTTGTCCATCTCACACAACAACTGAAGCTAGTTGACCATTTAAAACGTCTTAGATAAGTCGAATGGGTGCTTCTCAAGTAATTGAAGAGAGGCCATTACATCCACCAAAAGTTATTGTTTGGTGCCCTTTTTGTTCCGAAGGTGCGATTAGACCTTACTTCTTTGAAAAAGACGATGGAACGACTTTCACCGTCAATTCGGAGCGTTATGTCATAAGATAACCGACGCTTTTTTTGTCTTTCATTGAAGAATACGACTTAAACAATATAGAGTTTTAACAAGACGGTGTCACATGTTGAACAACTAGAGCGAATATGAATTTATTGCAAGAGACTTTTTCTCGCCGGGTAATTTTTCGTCGTGGCGATATTAACTAGCCACCAAGATCATAAATTTTGTTAAACAGCCAATGAGAGAAAAAGATGGCGAAAGGGCTCTTAAAAACAAAAAAAAACAAAGTTAGTGTTTTTTTAGCAACCCAATTTAAAAAGGGACTGGGATGCGACTCACACTGATAACTTCCCAACTCGTCTGTCAATTTGTCTTGCTTAAAAGTTTGCAGGTTTTCGTGTTTTGTTAAAAAAGTTGTCCCTTGAATTAATCTTAATTAATTTTTTGGCTATATTGAAAAGGTTTGATTTCAAAAACTATTTTTGCTAACGAGATTTTTAGTCGAAAACTAATTTTTGCCAATTTTAGAAGCATTTCATAAAAGTTTTTATTTCTTATATAAATAAATACAAATCGGATGCATGAAATTAATTTGAAGCCAATATTTTCTATTATTGAAGAGATATTAATTTTGTGTAGATTTTATTTTGTATGAAAAAACCGAACTGTTTGATTTTTATAAAATATTTACTGAATGCCGAAAACAATATTTTCTGTGAGATAAAATTAGTCTGAAGCCGCTATTTTTAATTTTTGAAAGGATATTTCAGTCGAAAGTAAATTTGTACTTTTAGTATTGTTTTTTTTTATAGGTTTTTGTTTTTTGTAAAAAACAGTCAATTCAATTTTTCTCAAAATTTTAGGAGATTTACAAAACTTTATTGCACAAATTATTTTTGATATAAAATAAAATATTATAGGTGACAAGTACTTTTTTATTTTTTGTTAAGTTTTTTTGATTTATAAAAAAATCGTTTGTTGGAATTCTTTAAAAAAATATACTATTATTAAAATAAAAAAAAATAAAAAAAATTTATATTATAAAATTAAATTCAAACAAAATGTTCACCTTTTTTTTAAATAGCTATGGTAAAAAACAACCCACGCAATTTTTTTGAGAGCCCCTTATCTGTTTAACAACATTTATTTCAAGGCGATATCTCTGCTGGTTCTTGAAGACGACGAAAAGAACTTCGTTAACGTACCGACGTACGAACGTACGTACATCTCTCTAAAAATCTTTTATTTAGACTCTGAGGCCTTGAGACGTCGGGAAATGTCAACATTTTGATTTCGAAAAATCGGACTGATAACAATAATTTGTATGTAAAGTTAAAAACCAGCTGAAAGTTTTCTCAGACAAGCAAGTGTTTCCAAAAATATCAAAATTTTTGATCACACCTTTAGTTTTGCCATTTGGCATCAGCTGATATGATTTTTTTCAAGCTAAATAACATCAAAACTACTTTCATTGACTTTCTTTAATAGTATTAAATTTACTTTACGCCTGTTTAATTAAGTATTAATAAATGCTGAAACTTGCCACACAGTCTAATTTATTACGGCTTAAATCTTGTTCTTACAAGAGATTAAGTACTTGCTACTTAACCTATTTTTCTACATAAAATGCTTTAATTTCTTCTAAAATCACGGAAATGACAAGACGTCAGGAAAACAAAGTCAGTAACAAATTTGTAGGAAATTTATTTTCAATACCGGTAAGATTTTTAGTTTTTAAGAAACTAAGTCGTTAAATTCCCATGTTTTGTGACCAAAATATGAGCTTCAAAAACAGAATACAAGTCTTACAAAATAATAATAACGTCATTTTGATATAAAGATAAAAAAGTTGAAAGCCAATATTTTTCCTTATTCGTAATATCATTGAGTTGAAAACGATTTTTTTAAGTATCTTTTGTTATTATTGTAGGTTTTCGTGTTTTGGTTATAATGCTGTCATTTTTAATTTTCCTAAAAAAATAACTAAAAGCTAGCAAAGGAAAAAATAAGTTTTATTTCAAAATCTATTTTTAGTCGAAAAATAATTTTTACCAATTTTAGTGAAATTTTTGAATGTTCTTATTTATTATATAAAAAATACAGATCATATTATTAAAGACCATTATCTTTTGTTAACAACAAAATTATGGGCAGAAAAAAATCATCCTAATCATCCTAAAGTCAATACCTTCCTTTATTAAGAAGATATTGAAAATCATTTTTTAACAATTTTATGTAGATTTTAATTGTTGGATTTTTATTAAAATTTTACTGAATGTTAAAAACAAAAGTTTTTGTAAGGAGAAATAGTTTGAAGCCAATGTCTTTAATTTTTTTTTTTGTTTTTGGTTTTTGAGTCGAAAATCAATTTTTTTGTGGGGTTTTTATTTTTTGTAAAAAATATTCAATTTGATTTTTTTCAACATTTTACCAAATGTTCAAAACGTTATTCTTCGTTGCATGCGATTATTTTCAAACATTTTTTCAAAAATTTCACATTATAGCTTCCAACTTATTTACTTACTTACTTACTTAAGGTGGCGCTACAGTCCGGGGCGGACCTGGGCCTCAACCAACAAGCGTCTTCAGCCAGCTCGGTCCCTAGCTAGCTGTCTCCAGTTTCGCACGCCAAGTTGGTTGAGGTCCTCTCCCACCTGGGTGCGCCACCTGAGTCGCGGTCTTCCTCTACTGCGCCGTCCCTCGGGATTGGATTCGAAGACCTTCCGGGCTGGAGCGTTGATGTCCATCCGCTCTACATGACCTAGCCATCTAAGCCGTTGGACTTTAATTCTGCTAACTAGGTCAGTGTCGCTGTACAGCCCGTACAGTTCGTCGTTATATCTTCTCCTCCATTCTTCATCTATGCGTACGGGACCAAAAATCACCCGAAGAATTTTTCTCTCGAAGCATCCTAAGACGCTCTCATCTTTCTTTGACAGGATCCAGGCCTCAGCGCCATAAATGAGAACCGGGATGATGAGTGTCTTATAGATGGTGATTTTACATGCTCGAGAGACGACTTTACTTCTCAATTGCCTTCTAAGTCCAAAGAAGCAGCGATTTGCAAGAGTTATTCTTCGTTTGATTTCAGCGCTGGTGTCGTTGTCTGCATTAATAGCGGTGCCTAGGTAGACAAAGTCCTTAACTACCTCAAAGTTATAGCTGTCCATGGTGACGTTTTGTCCAAGACGTCGTCGTTCAGTGTCCTTTTTTGATGACAGCATATACTTGGTCTTGCCCTCATTGACCACTAAACCCATCTTCTTCGCTTCCGTCGCAATGCTCAAAAACGCTCCACTGACATCACGCTTTGATCTTCCAATTATGTCAATATCATCTGCGTATCCGAGTAATTGGATGGATCTTTGAAAGATTGTGCCTTTAGTGTTGACGGTTGAGTTTTGCACAATTCTTTCCAGAACGATGTTGAAGAAGTCGCATGACAGTGCATCGCCTTGTCTAAAACCTTTTTTTGACATCAAATGCATCGGTAAAATCTTTTCCGACCTTGATAGAGCAGCGAGCATTCACCATCGTCATTCTGCACAAACGGATAAGTTTGACAGGGATGCCAAAACTAGACATTGCTCGGTAGAGCTCTTCCCTATAGATGCTGTCATACGCGGCTTTAAAATCGCTAAAGAGATGGTGATTATCGTTTTGAAGCTCCTGGGTTTTTTCCAAAATCGGCCGTAGTGTGAATATTTGGTCGATGGTGGACTTTCCTGGTCTGAAGCCACACTGATAAGGACCAATCAGGTTGTTGACGAATGGCTTCAGACGTTCACATAATACGGCAGAGAGGATCTTATACGCAATGTTAAGGAGACTGATGCCTCTGTAGTTGGCGCAGTTTAGAGGGTCTCCTTTCTTATGTATCGGGTTCACTATGCTGAGATTCCACTCATCGGGCATGCTTTCTTCCGACCATATTTTGCAGATGAGTTGGTGCATGCTCCGTACCAAGTCATCGCCTGCTGCTTTGAATAGTTTGGCAGCGATGCCGTCAGCTCCAGCAGCTTTGTTTGACTTAAGTTTAGATATAGCTAACTTCACTTCGTCAAGGTCGGGTAGGCGGAAGTGTTGATCTGCGTCGCCGAGGTTGAGTGGTTCTATCTCCCTTACAGCGGAATCCGGTTCGTCATCGCCGTTATATAATTTGGAGAAGTGATCTTTCCATATTCTAAGCATCGACTGTGGTTCTACTACGATGTTCCCCTGATCGTCTTTACAGGCTTTGGTTCGTCGCTGGTACCCTCGGGAGGTTTTTTTTACCTTATGGTAAAATTTACGAACCTCATTCCTGTTGTGACATCCCTCTATCTCCTCGATCGCGCGCTTCTCATGCTCTCTTTTTTTCCATCTAAGAAGCCGGTGTTCCTCTCTCCTCTTCTGCTCGTAGAGCTCGCGAGAAGCTCTAGTCCTTTTGTGCAGCGCTGCCATTTTGTATGCCTCTTGTTTCGCTGCTTGCGCTTGCCGGCATTCGTCGTCAAACCAGTGATTTCGCTGTGGTGGCCGTGTGAAACCTAGCACTTCAGAGGCGGCATCTCTGATGGCTGCAAGGCAATGTTGCCACTGGTTTTCAACGCTTAATGCAGGAAGCATAGGACTCCTTAGGAGGTTATTAGAGACTCGATCGGAAAAGGACATGGCAGTCTCTTGCGATTGTAGCCGTCTAACGTCGAATCTTCTCACAGTACTTCCTTGTTTTGGCTTGGATCGGGATATCCGTAGCCGTACCTTGGCTACAACGAGGTAGTGGTCCGAGTCAATGTTGGCCTCTCGGAATGTTCGGATATCCTGGATACTGGAGAAGTGTCGTGCGTCGATCGCAATGTGGTCAATCTGGTTGACGGTTGATTGATCAGGAGATTTCCATGTCCCCTTGTGGATATTGAGATGCGTGACCTGCGTACTAGCTACCAGAACGTCTCGCCCCGCAGCGAAATCGACCAGCCTGAATCCGTTGTCGGAGGTGGTGTCGTGCAGGCTGTATCTCCCGATTATGCCACCAAAGATGTCTTCTCTTCCTAGCTTGGCATTAAAATCTCCTAAGACAATTTTAATGTTCCAACAACAAATCCACACCCAAATAGACGCTGTCTTTGTTCTCGGTAGCAGTCGCCGTAGTAGATATCGCAGTCTTTTAGTTTGCGTTTGCCCGGTCCATCCCATCGCACTTCTTGGATGGCTGTAGTATCTGCTTTGCAGCAGTTAAGGGCTTCCGCTAATTGTTCGGCTGCACGTGGTTTGTTAAGGGACCTGACATTCCACGTACATATCCGAAGTTCGTTGTCCTTATTTCGTTTGCGTGGGTTGTCAACAGTGAATCCGTCCGTATCCGAGGCTTGTTGTTGCTTCGAAACTATGATGTTTTTACGTGGCCAGGAAGTCACCCCGACGGCACAACCCCCAACCTGGAGGGCCAGATCCTTAGTATAACTCCAAGGAAGGGGAGCCGGATGAACCGCTCCTTATAGGCCTGGGCTCCGAATATGCCGAAGAAGCCCTATAAGGTGTTCACTAAGTAGTTCGACCTTACTGGAACTGTAGACGCCACCGTTGATTCTATCTCGAGAATTCGTCCGCTGCCGCCTGAATAAGGAGAGGTGCCTTAGTGGAAACACCTCTCCCCCCCTCTCTCGTTTGCTGCCCCCAACAACTTTCCACTGGGGTTGGAACCCAATCTCCACTCGAGGTACTAGGCACCCGATGTTCACCGCGGGGAGGTGAGAGTAGGAGTTGATAGACAGAGGTGGGTTTTGAGAAAAAACCTGTGGACGCTTGTGTCCTCTTGAATGCACATGTCTACCATTTGAACATCTTCCAACTTATTTAATCTTATTAAAATTATTGTTTTGAAAATTCGGTAAAATCTTAAGACAAATCGAAATTAAACTTTTTTTTACAAAAAATAAAAACTTAAAACTTAACAAAAGTTGGTAAAAATTGATATTCGACTCTAAAACCCTGAGCTATTGGCTTTAATCTGCTTTTATCTTTTAAAAAATATAACTGTCAACATTCAGTAACATTTTGAGAAAAATCGAATTAACAGTTTAAAAAAAAAAACCAAATTTTGAATAATTGATTTTCGATTCAAATATCTTTTCAACAATTTAAGATTATGGCTTCCAACTTATTTTCACTTATAAGAAATATTATTTTCAACATTCAGACAAATTTTAAAAAAATCGAATTGACAGTACAAAAAATAAAAACCTAAACAAAAAAAATTAATAAAACTTGGTAAAAATTTACTTTCGACTCAAATAGCTTTTCAAAAATTAAAAATATTGTCTTCAAACTTTTTTATTCACAGAAAATATTATTTTTGATGTACAGTAGTTTATTTTTATAAAAAAAAATAAAATCTGTAAATAGTATTACGCAAATTTGGTAATAATTGATGTTCGGTTCTTGGTATCTCTCAAGTTAATTTAATTCATCCAATTTATAAAAACTTAAGAATGCTACAAAAATTAGTTTTTAACTAAGAATCTATTTAAAAAACTAGATTTTCAAACTTACCTAATTCTTTATCTGAAAAATATTGTTGGTAATTTAAAAATTTTTAGAATAATTTAACTGACAATTTTTTTAACCCAACACGAAAAGCTACAAACTTTTAAGCAAGACAAATCGACAGTAGGGATGGGAAGTTATCAGTGTGGGTCGCATCTCAGCCTCTTTTTTTAAATAATACAGGTTTGGTATCACCTCAAATCATATAATATAACATTTAAGTGAAGTGCTTTTGTTATTGATTCCCGAGATATTTTGGGTCAACGAAAATGTGCTATCGTAAAAAAGCCACACACTTAATTTCTTCCAAGGCGTTGCTTTATCTTTTGAAGTTTTTATCTAAAAAAATAAAATGTAGGCATTAGAAGTCGTTAATTCTGTCAGATTTGAAGATATGGCTAACGAAAAAGGCAATGCCAAAACTTTAAGAAATGTCAAAATTTTCCTTTGTGAAGTCTAAAAATGTTACTTCCTGGAAGAAAAGCCGTCTCATTTGAATAATACTTCAAAATTCGTTATGCAGCCAAAAAAAGAAACTAATTTTCCATGAACACGCTTAAAACCGTTTGTTTCAGTTTTAATTTACTGTAGGTATAACAAATTTCCCAACAAAACGGAATGCTTCACCCTTTTAACCAAGGGCTACAGACTTTGTGCTTCAGACTGCAAAATTGCAAGGTTCGTATTCTATATCGATTTTCTACAAATTGTGGAATATTTTTAATAAGAATTAAAGAAAATTATTATACACATAACTATCTATAAACTTTGTTATCTGAGTGTACGCCACATCTAAGTACAAACAATTTCTGAATCTACCCCTTTTTAAAGAGCAATTTTTTTAATTGATTTTTTTAACACGAAAAACTTGTATCGCAGGTTCAAAACAGGTTAAATAATAATTCCCAGGGTTTCATGTTCTTTAGATAGTTCTGTTGTTAAAACCTTAGTTCAACTTTATTGTGTGTACCTTTCATACCTACCTGATACCATTTGCAATACAAACCTACAAAAGTACCTTCAACTAAATACCTAAATATGTAATACCTATGTACCTTAACCTACCTACCTGGTAATTTGACTAGAAGTGTAAAAAAATGTTTTTATACAAACAACAGCTGTGCTCGTAAACTTGTATAGATACATACAATCTAAACAAAGAAACAAGTCGCAGAGACCCAAGCTAAATAAATGAACGCTATTTCCTCGCTCTTATCAAAGAGTCAATTATTGTACTCTTCGCACTAATGTATATATGCATCGAGGAGTGAGGTTGATTGATAACATTTTTCATTCAACATTGTGCCGCGCTTCCAGATTCTTGTAGCACACAGAGCGATAGCAGAAAACATTCAACAAAGTGGCATGCCTCACGCAACTAGTTCTATTTATGGTCTCCTGGTAAAATGACTTGTTGCTGGCGCTTGAATCTGAATCACAGCGAAATAAGTCCACTCTATGGATATGTACCTACACCGCCGGCCGGCCGCCGCAACATTAAATGCGCATCAAAAAGATTACTACTTTCTGTTGCTGAAAGAGTACAAAAACACTTAAAACAGCAGGAACCGTGCAGAGCAACAAAGAGCAGCAGTTCAGTTTGTAAATTTGTAATCGCAAAAATGAATGTGAACGAGGAACGCTTCCAAGTTCCAACATACCGTGGCTGGGCTGCTCATCGCGTCCCTCAAAATTCAACAACGACTGCAAATGCAAACAAAAGTAGCAACATTTTCTCTTGTGATTCTGACTCTGTGCCTAGCAGGAGATTGACTGTGTAATCCTCGAAAAGTCCGCTTACTTAGAATTGCGCAACTTTTGTAAACTTTTTTACCAGAAACTCAGAAATACCAGCAGGCAAAACGTACGTCAAAATGAAGAGAAACGATTTGCTTTTCTCTGCCTCTGTTTTTTGAATGTTCAACGATTCAACGAATATCGCAGCAACTTTCTGAACATTTTTTCCGTTCGGTTTGTTGCTGAAGCTGCTGTCGAATACCTATAGACAAGCCCAAGACCAGAGACCAGAGCTGAACAGTGGCCCCGGACAGAGCACAAAGCCCTAAACTACTCCAATCTTTGTAGCAGCAGAAGAGGAATTTGTGGTAGTATAGCCAGTAAAGAGGGGTTTGCTTTCGTCAGCTTGGGGAAAGGTGTTGTACTTGTTAGTGTTGGCTGATGGTAGCGGGCGGCCTTAGGAAGATTAGGGAGGAGAATGTTTTGTGGTTGTTTGCTGTACGCTTCGTCGACAAAACAACAAAAGAGTCCGAATGGAGAGTATTTGGTGGTAAGAGATTTTTTTTCTCAAAACTACCTCCAGAAATGTGGGGAAGTTAATAAAGTCTACTTAACAGGCAACCATGACCGATAGGTGAGCCAAGTCTGTTGGAGGTCTAGCAGAATGTTATTTAATTTTCTAATATTCATCGAAGAAAAGAAAAAAGATAACGAACACAAAATTAACAAAGAGAAAAAAAAACAGTAGGCAACCAACACCAAATTAGTTTATGGCGCATTTCTTGACATGTATTAGGAGCAGCTTCATCAGAGAAGGGGAGTAAATATAATTTTATTATAATAAATTGATTCAAGGGGAAATTACAATACGAACGATTTGATACTATTACGAACGAATTTAACTTAACGGTGTAGTTTAGTTATGACTTTGAGAATGACGTGATTGAAAAATGTGACGTTTCTATACGAATACGACAAAGTTGCTTAAAATTCTGCTGGGCATAGATTATTGTGTATAGTAGGTGCAGCAGGTTTGTTTTTCGCTTTAAAAATATAATAGGAACACAAAATTAATGTGTACGGTTTTCTTTTTCCTGATTTCAATAAATGTTTGTCTCTTTGGTATAATTTAAAATTTTGAATTTGTTGGTACCTAACTAATTGGGAATGCGATTTGGTGAATCAGTTTTGTTTAACAATTTGATTCGATACTTAGATTTTACTTTACATTTTAGGGCCATTCAAGTCGTCGAGGGGTCGAACTCGGAATGAAAGACAGCAAGCTGAAAATTTGTTCAAAGCTATACCTTTTGTGTTCTAAACATTCACTCAGAGAAAAAAATAGTTATGCCAAAAGTTTTATACTTTGTCTCAAGAAAATATGTAGGTTAAAATCTGCCCAACAACTTTTTATTTTAACTTAAGAGAGTAAAGTGTTATTTAAGTCTTGAAAACTTTTATTTTAAAACCAAAAATAAAGTTCTCAAAATTTAATAACTTTTATATTTAAAACAAGAACATTATTTTCAATACACGAAGAATAAAAATTGTTGTGCCAAAAATTAATGTTATCGGTATCGTTACGTTTAAAAACGTACATTGTTGTCGTAAGAACCATTTCTTTCAGAATAGTCAAGAACTTCAGTTCTTGCCCCAAGGACCTATAAAATTTTCTCAAAACCTCAAAATATTAAATACTCACCTAAAAAAAAAATTATTAATCTAAAAACAAGCCCATAAGTAAGAAGAAATCCTATCCTTAAGCATTTGGTGCAATTGGTCTTGGAGAAACAATGTTAAACACAAATTTACGGTTGATGTAAAAGGTATATTATTTATTGTCAATATTGTTTTTTCAGTTTTTTCTTCAGTTACAACATTTTTTAATGGCGAATCTTCCGTGACATTCATTCTCTTACTTGTGCCGGCTTCGCAAAGGGATTTTTTCGTTTGTGCGCTACATTGTAATACCGATCGAAAAGTTTGCCTGATGGTTGTTTCTTTCCGCATCTTGGTACATTATAGGTACGTTCGTCTTCAGTGGGGAAATATTTTTTGATCTCTTTTGCTTCATTTCCATTGTTTTTGGACACATTCTTGTCCGGAGACTGTGCCTTTCAAGATAGTTTCTAAGTCAAACTCTGAACTTGAAATGCCAGTGATGCAATCTGGTTTAGTAAGGCTCGATAATAGAGTTCCAGATGAAATCCAACTCGAAACCATGGACAAAGTACGGTCGTTTGCACAACATGCCACTAATTAACACTAAAATGACAATTTTGTATACAAGATAATTTGTTTAAAATGTTTTTTAGGCGAGAAATTTTCCAAAAAATGGATTATCTTTTGTTTTTTTTTTATTCTACAATTTTATACAATAGTCACTTGATTTGGTATACTAACATCGTTTTGTTCTCGCTATTTATTAAGATTATATCTAAACTTTATTTTCTCCGATAATAATTCCCTTTTGTTGAAAATTTCGTCGATTTCATGAGAATTCAATATTTTCAACAAATTTTCTGTAGAAATTAGACATTCGGCTAAAGCGTTTATTCAATCCGGGGATGTATTCCATTCTTGAAACAACTCATACACTATAGTGTCCAAATTTATAAATTCAACATTTACAGTTTACAACAGTTTACATTGTCCATTATTTTAATAATAAGTTATTTTAAAATCACAACTAACTCACGAGTCACTACTGCACTTTATAAAAATCACATAGAAATGAAGTGGCGACCAGACACAAAACATTTGAATCAAAAATTTCGTTCTTAATGGGATGGTATTGTTCGTGTGTGTGTAAGTAAAGTTACACATGCAACTTAATTTTTGTTTTGGAAATCTAGATGGGGTTCAATATAAGAAAGAAAATATTGTGTGTTAGTGCACAACACAATAAAACTAGGTAGGCATACAGCCCTATTATGGTTACCAAATATCAACACGATATTTGATAATAGTTGATAATTATCAACAAAATTAATGAATCGGTATTATGGTGATCAATTATCAATATTTTTGATAAATAGTGAATTAAAAGATCTATTGTGAATAGCTTTATTGATAAAATCTGTATTACGGCTATCAAACATATTGATACTCATCAAATATTCTATCAGCTACAAAATCTTCGTTGACAAATGTATCAAACATTCGTTAATGGTAAAGAATTGTAATTTAAATACGATTTATAAAAGTTTTAATAATTTTTTTTCATTTTCAAACTTCAGATTAATAACACGCCGAATCTGATATTTAGCGTTCAGTTTGTGGAACATGCCTAATGAATCAAATTATCGCAGCCTGTAAATAATTTTTATATATATACAGCTTATAAATTGTTAGGTATTTTTTGTATTGGCAACAACCATTTTAAAACGATGTCTTCGGTAGAATTGTTCTTTGAAGGCAACTATGATGAGGAAAGAAGTGTTATCACGCACGCCAAGATACGCAGGGCATTACGAGATGCTTCAAACCCAATGGATTTGGACGAAAATATGTAGGCAATAAGGTTTTCCATTTTTACTCTAGGTACTTACTGTGATTCGTTTCCAGATTCATACAAAATTTCCGACTTTCGAAACAAGCCTTCCTAGATGTATTCACCGATATTGGCGATAAACTTAAGCCAATAAAAAGTCAACAATCCATCCCAAATATACTCAAGCTAGCAGCTGTTTTAAAATTCTTTGCTCAAGGAAGCCACCAATTGAGCGTTGGGAATGACGTTAATATTGGTATGGCACAACCAACGGTGTCTGTCATTCTTAGTGAACTGCTAAGTATTTTGAAAAGACACATTTGTCCGAAATGGATTCAATTTAACTATACCCAGGAAGAAGAACGTTGGGCAAAAATATACTTCTTCGAAAAAAGTAGAATTCCAAATGTGGTCGGGGCTATCGATGGTACGCACATAAAAATAATTGGACCCAATAAGGACCTTCAGCATGTGTATTACAATAGAAAGGGCTATTATAGTATAAATGCGATGCTTGTGAGTTTTTTTTTTTACTAGGCAATAAACGATTATTATTTAGGTATTTGTTTTTTTTTTTGTAAGGTTTGTGATCACTTAATGTACATCAGGTGTGTAAATGCAAAACATCGAGGGTCATCACATGATGCTAGCGTTTGGAGTATGTCACAGCTAAAAGTAAAGTTAGAAGGCTCGTATCGTAATGGAAGAACCAACTTTCGAATTCTTGGTGACGGGGGATATCCTCTTTCACCATACTTAATTACACCATATAGGAACGTTGAAGAGAGTTCCTTGCAAGCAAACTTCAATAAAAAACATGCACAGGGTCGAAATATTATCGAACGCACTATTGGTGTTCTGAAAAGTAGATTTAGGTGTCTTTTGCAAGCGCGAGAACTACATTACACAGCAAAAAAAGCAACCAAAATATTTAACGTATGTGCAGCCCTTCATAACATTTGTGTTAAGTATAGATTGGAAAATCCTGAAGCTATCGAAGAGGAATCCGAAAATGTTCTTGGAAACCATGATATGTTAGATGATTCTGCAATATTCACTGAAGGCAGTCGGATAAGGGATTCAATAGCAAGATTCATGCAAACCGAATAAATAAAAAAAATGCATCACAAAATCAAAAATCTTTTGTTTTATCATTTTATTGTTCGTTTTAAAAAACAATTTATGTATAACAAAACAAGATACATTGCTCAAAAGTAAAAAAAGTAAATAAATATCCATTACAGTAAAACCCGCTTAAGAGAAACCCGCTTAAGAGAAAAACCCGCTTATCTGAAACACTTTTTTTATCCCCGAGTATTTTTCGACCAATTACCTTTAAAACACTCCGCTTAAGCGAAACTCGCATAAGTGAAAAACCCGGATACCTGAAACATATTTCAGTTCAATTTAATATATTTCATTGAAAAAAAACTCGCTTTAGTGAAAATAAAAAAAAGTAATCGAACAGACCAAAAATTTGCTGAACGCTGTCATTTCATCTTTATTTTCCACCTTCACCACGTATTCACCACGAAAATGACATTTCAATTTTTGTTTGTCACAAACGTTTATTTACATACAAACGACTTGCTTTTTGGTTTTGTTTCAAAAATATAAACAACATTTCAAATGTCTCATCCAGAGGTACGTATTTTGAGATTAATTAACAAGAAAATAAAATTTAATTTATGTTCCTTTTCAGCCACATAAAACTAAGAAATTAGTTTGTTTGTCTGTAAAAGACAAATTAAAAATTTTAAAACTACTCGACGATGGTGAAACCAGGAAAAATATTTACTCCAAATTCAATTGCAGTGCGCCGACGGTATCTAGAATAATTAAACAAAAAGATACAATCCTTAAAGTGGCTGCCCAAAACCAAAATTTATTAAGGAAACGTCAGCGCACTGGAGCACAAAAGCAAGTGGATAAATCTTTGTCCATTTGGTTTAAAGACATGCGCTCTAAAAACGCCATAATAACTGGGCCAATGCTCATGGATAAGGCAAAAAGTTTTTCTTTGATGCTGGACGTCGACTTTGAGCCGACAAATGGATGGTTAGATCGATGGAAAAAACGAGAAAACATCCAATTTAAAAAGCTTTGTGGAGAAAAAAATTCGGCTGACACAGTTGCTGCTAATGCTTGGCTAGAAAATGTGTGGCCAGACATTCGTCAAAACTACGATCCTGATGATATTTATAATGCGGATGAATCCGGGCTAATGTTTAAGGCTCTACCAACGGGTTCATTGGTGAACAGAACTGAACACCCTTCAGGAATGAAGTTACCAAAGGATCGTATTACGATCCTTTTTGTTTCGAATTCAACTGGAACAGATAAAATGATTTTCTGTATCGGTGTGTACATAGTTTTAGATTAAAAAAATTATTTGATGTTTTGTGTTTGCTTATCTTTTTTTCATCTACACAGGTAAATCTCGTAATCCAAGATGCTTTAACAAAAACACGATTCCTGTTAAATATTATGCTAACACCAAAGCTTGGATGACAAGTAACATTTGGACGATGATCATGCAAGATTTGGACAACACATTTAAAGCAAAAAAAAAAAAGGTTTTGTTAATTGTGGACAATGCTTCTTGCCACAAATTAGAATGCGATGTTAATTTGGGAAACATTAAAATTGATTTTTTTCCCCCGAATGCCACCTCTGTCATGCAACCTTTGGATCAGGGAATTATACACTGCTTTAAGGCCCATTACAGAAGATGTATAACAAAGAAGCAACTTCTTCATTTGGATAATGGGGAATCCCTATCTGATTTTTCAAAAAAAATAAATTTACTGATTGCGTTAAAAATGATAAAAAGAGCCTGGTGGATGGTGACTCCTTTGACCATAAAGAACTGTTTCCGGAAAGCTGGTTTGACTTTTAACAGTGATGAAGAAGTAGAAGTAGAACCAGTAGATGAAGAAAATAATTTTCCGACAGCAATAAGAGAAGAAATTGATTATCTTGTAAATATAGATCAGGATCTTCCTTGTTTTGGCGACATGACAGACGAAGACATTATAAATGAGGCAGCACTACAATTCGAAGAGCTTGGAGACAACAGATCTGCATCTGAAAATGATTCAGATGTGGAAATTTTGGGTTTTCAGAAACCAACACTCCAAGAAGCTTTTAAATCTCTCGGTGTTCTTAAGCAGTTTTCGGATGGTGATATTGAACTAGAGCTAATTCTTGATGAGATCGAATATAAAATGATGAATTGCCATTTTAAGTCTTTGTCACAAACTAAAATTGATGATTTTTTTAAAAGGAAGTGAAATTTTTTCTTTATTGAACTAACAATATTTTATTCAAAAATGTGAATATTTATGTATTTAAAACCTTAATGAAGCCTATTTTTGGTATGCACAATGTGCCAATCAATTAAAGTACAAAAACTCATATGTGATTTAATATAATTTATGCAATATGTATGTAATACTACCTTTGAATTCCTATATAATATGTACATACATACGTGTTTAGTTTTTTTTTATTGAATAAATTATTTTTGTGTTATTTGATTGTTGTGTTACTCAAACTATTTTATTTAAACTTTTTCCAGGCAATAGATAAATATGTACACTTGTTTCCAGCGTTAAATCTTCATTTAATGGAATTTTTAAATCCGCTTAAGTGAAATTTTTTTTCACTTATCCGGACTCCGCTTAAGTGAAACTTTTTTCACTTAAGCGGGGTCCGTTTAAGTGAAAAACCAGCTTAAGTGAAAGAGGGACTGTGGCATTTGGCAGTTTCTCTTAAGCGGGTTTGACTGTATAACTAACTTAACTGAAATCACAAAAGTTCACTTGTTTTAGCATTTAAAACATAATTAAACTGGCACATAGGAATTCATAACATTATGCTTTGCTTGCTCAATTTCCAAAAGTTGTTTTTTTTAATTTTAATTTGGTTTTTCTATCGTTTTCTTTATTTTTAATATTTTCTTTATATAGCTGCAACTTTTCTTTTTTAATTTTAAGTAATTCACTTTGTTTTTCTTTTTTAAAATTGTAAGTTTTTTTGGCATAATATTCAGTGTTTTGAATGGATGATTTCATGCTTTGTAAGTTTGTGTCGATATTGCTCATTAAATTACTCATGTTGTCATAAAATTTTTCCTGCGCCGACGTTTGCTTTTCCAACAGAGCCATTCTTTCTTTTTCATTTGTGTCCTTAAATGTTGCCTTATTTTTCCGATTTGGATTTGTTGACGCTGCAATCACTTGTCCAACCTGCACGGCCGTGACTACTTCTTTGGTGTCCATTGCAGAAATTTCTCCGACTCCTTCATCTTCTTCAATAAGAAAACTTGTTGAATTCAATCCAAATTCAACACCTGGTGGATCAACGCAGGCAGGAAAATGCATAAGGCGGCTAACTGCTTCTTCGGTGTCAGTCAATCGATGCAATTTATTGGACCCTCCACCGGTCGCATTGAGTTCAATTTTATTTTGCGAATTTTTTTTTTTAATTTTACATTTTAAATCAGCCCATACCTAAAAGGTTATGAATAAAATTAGACAAATTTATAAATTAATAAATTAAAATTAGCCAAATTAAAACACTCACTCTTTGCCACTTAGCTGAGTCCCGTTCTGGAGGCCCCAAGCTATTAAGTTCCAGAGCGATGTCTTCCCATTTTTTTGTTAGAACTGGCTTAGCACAAATGCCTTTTGCAAGCTCAGGATTTTCCTCCATCAATTCCACAAGCCTTTCTAGTTGTTTTTTGTTGCTAACTATTCTACTCCTAAATAAACAAAATATTATTAAGAAAAAAGAGAAATTTATTTAATGAAAACAACTTACATTATTCCGCCGAAATTATTTAAAAAACAAAACACAAGAACTCAGCACAAATGACAAACGTCAAACAGCAAACAAAACCTATTCACAATCGTATATTGATTAGTATTCACAATGGGTGAAAAATTATCATTTGATACTCATAATACCAAATTATCAATAAATTGATAGAAGTTATCAGTTATCAAATAATTGATAGTTGATAGCCATAATAGGGCTAATAGTAAAAAGCATGAAACACCTTAAAAGATGGCGTTGTTATTTTAAGAATTAAATATTTGCTTTCAATTTTCATCCCCAAAAATAAATATTTTATTTTTATTCCAAAAAAGATTCCCTGTTGACGAATGTTAAATGTTCCGATATGTTGATTCAACTACTATATTTTTGAAAAAGTTCTTGTTTTAAGAAAACGTTCTTGAGTTAAAAATAAAAATGTTAACATTTTTCAAATGCGAGTTGTTAAGTTGCCAACAATGTTTTTTTCTCTGAGTGTTGTATACAATGTATCATACAATCTTGTGTTCGCGTCTAATTTTGGGCTACCAAAATCGTTTTCTTGTGACTATCTCCATTTTTACAGGTCGTCCAATGGTGTTGATACCTTTGCCAGAACTGATAAGCACACACTTCCGTAACGATTAAGTATTTAAAAAATGAGCAAGGCAAACATTTTAGAAAATTATATTCTTGACAGTTTTGGCAAATACCCTAACTCTAACTAAAAAGAAGGTATAACCACTTTACTAATCATTCTGCGGTGAAACCCTTATTTCACTGAAATAATTATTTTTCCTACTTATGACATTGAGTACCTACTTAAAAGGTCTTAATAGAGATCCAGACGAAAAAATAAGGTTACGAAATTACATTTTTAAGTATCACTGGTAGTGGTAAGGTGGCCTTCAATGTTTGCCGTCAAAAAGATGTATCATATCGTAGGTAAAAGAGGAAGTTTGCAACTTATTAACTTCCTATAGGAAGTTATTATAATCGGTCTGATTTGTCGAATTGAAAATTATTATATTTCTCGATGTTTCAAGGTCCCTAGAGTAGAAATAAAAGATTTTTAGAAAGATGTCTGTGCGTGTGTGTGTTCGCGACGTTTTTTCGTCGTCCATAGCTTAAGAACCAGAAGAGATATCGATTTCAGATAATACGGCAGAAAAAAGCAGAAAGGGCTCTCAAGAAAATTGCGTGGGTGTTTTTTTTTACCATAGCAAAAAAGGTGCACATTTTGTTTAACCCTAAATATCTTACGAACCAAAAACGCTAGAGACTTGAATAAAATTGTATATAATATATTGCAACGTGATATCAAAGAAGTATACTTTTTTTTTTAAATCCATTTAACGGTTTTTTATAAATCAAAACTAAAATATGATTTCATCTCCAAAACAATTTTGTGCAATGAAGAACAATGTTTTTGACATCTGATCAAATTTTGGGAAAGATCAAATTGACAGTTTTTTTTATAAAAAAATAAAAATGTAAAATAAACATTACTCAAAGTTAATAAGAATTGAATATCGATTCAAATAACTTTTTAAAAATTTGAAATTTAGGCTTCAAACTTAATTTATTTTATAAGAAATATTGTTTTCAACATTCTGAAAAATGTTGACAAAAATCGAATTGACAGTTTTTTAACAAAAACTAAAAACCTAAGAAAATTGATTTTCGACTCAAATATCTCTTCAAAACTTTGAGATATTGGCTTTAATTTACTTTTGTCTTTCAAAAAACATTGTTGTCAACATTCAATAAAATTTTGAAAAAAATGGAAATGACAGTTTGTTTACAAAAAATTAAAAACTGAAAAAAAACTATAAATAAATATAATGATTTTCGACTCAAATATCTTTTCAAAAATTTGAGATAATAGCTTCTAACTAATTTTATCTTATAAGAGATATTGTTTTCAACATTCCGTAAAATTTTTAAAAAAATCGAATTGATAGTTTCTTTACAAAAAATAAAACTCTAAAAAAAAAACAAGACTAAAACTTAGTAAAAATTTACTTTCAAGTCTAATAGCTTATCAAAAATTAAAAATATTTGCTTCAAACCTATTTTATTTCACAGAAAATATTGTTTTCGATATTCAGTAATTTTGATATAAAAATCCAACAGTCCGTTTTTTCATAAAAAATAAAATTTACAAAAAATAGTACGCAAATTTGGTAAAAATTGATACGAGCACATATAGACAAACTTTTAAGCAAGAGAAATCGAAAGACGGGATGGGAAGTTATCAGTGTGGGTCGCATCCCAGCCTCTTTATTTTTAAATTTGAAAAAAGGTGAACATTTTGGTTAACCCTAAATGTCTCATGAACCAATATCGCTAGAGGCTTGAAACAAATCTATATATTGTAACGTGATACTAAACAAATATATTTTTGGAAAATATTCCAATTAACGTTTTATTTTTATAAATCCAAAAAACTTAAATCAACATTTTTGTCATCTCGAAAAATGTACGAACAAAAAATAATTTTATCTATAAAACAATTTTGTATAACGACACATAACGTTTTTAGCATCTGCTAAATTTTTTAGAAAAATCGAATTGTCAGTTTTCTTACAAAAAATTAAGAACCTATAAAAAAAATTAACGAAATTTGGTAAAGATTGATTTTCGACTTAAATATATTTTCAAAACTTTGAGATATTGTCATTAAACTAATTTTAACTTTGTTTTCAACATTCGTACGAATTTTAAGAAAAATCGAACGGAAAATAAAAACCTTAACAAAAAATTATTTAAAGTTGGTAGAAATTGAACTTCGGCTCAAATATATTTTAAAAATTTTGCTTTCAAACTATTTTTATCTTTTAAAAAATATACTTCTCAACATTTAGTAAAATTTTGAATTTTAAATCGAATTGCTAGCTTTTTTTACAAAAAATAAATATCTACAAAATATAATCAAAAGTTGGTAAAAAATTAGTTTCGACTCAAATATCTTTTCAAAAATTAAAAATATTGACTACGAAGTTATTTTATTTCACAGAAAATTTGTCTTCGATACTTAGTTTTTTTTTTTATAAGAATCCAACATTCCGTTTTTTTATAAAAAAATACGCAAAATTTGGTAAAAATTGATGTTCGGTTCTTAATATCTCTCATATTTATTTCATTCATCCGATTTGTATTTATTTATATAAACAATACAACTTTTAAGAAATGTAAAATCTCGTTAACAAAACTAGATGTTTAGATAAAACTATTTCGTCATATGTATTCAAAATATTGTTGGTAATTTTAATTTTTTTAAGAATAATTCACGACTTTTTTAACAAACACGAAAACCAAAAAACTTTTAAGCAAGACAAATCGACAGACGGGATGGGAAGTTATCAGTGTGGGTCGCATCCCAGCCTCTTTTTTAATAAGGTTCAATTCAACCTGCATCTTGTAAACAGGAGATCTACCCGAAATTCCAAAAATGTGGAAGAAGTCGCAAATTAAGTGAAGTTGTTAAATTTGTATGTTTTTTAAATGTCACTGAATTGAATTAAGAAAAATTTTGTTTGCAATTTGGTTTTAACTTTTCAACAGACTTGAAATTTACTTGTTTTAATTGATAATCTTATGGCACTATAATTTAAATACATTTTTTACATATAACCGACACGGAGATCTTATATGGAAATCCAATTTTTGATGACTTTTTCAAACATTCTTAGCCGTATATCGGCAATAACTGGGAGAAAATTGTTCTTCAGTCCTTGCGACCTTACATATCCCCACAGAAAATAGTCAAGCACCGCGGCGGCATTAAGTCGTTCGATCTTGAAACGTGAAACTATGCAAATATCGAACGTTTCCTTTATTTAATTGTGGCACGAGATGTGCAATATCTTTTTCCATGCCACCTTGTTGAAACCACAGCACCTATAAATGATGGTTGTTCGATTGATGAACGAAAAAGAAGAGTAACCATATAGCTCTATAGCTCTTGAGGATTATCATCACTCCAAATGAGCCAGTTTTGTTCTATGATTAATCCATACAACATTTTTGGTATGTATTTTAGCCAAGTCAAATCATCTTAAGTACAAGAGGTCTTGACATTAAAATTACACAACAAAATTAAATCTTCTATGTTAAACAACTCCCATAATGCTCAAAAACATCCTCTCCCATCAGGCCACAAATTTTTCAAACGATCTTCTCTTTTTATACCTAATGGAAGTTTTGTACCCAGACACTTTTACTACCTGTAAATAGGTAGGTATTTCTCCATTAATGTAAATTGGAAATGACCGTTGCAAGTACCCATGATCAAATCATAAGCCTCTTAAAAAAGGTATAGAAAAATGCTTCACTACGATATGGCGCCAAATACAAAATTTTAGAAAAATCGAAATTATATTGAAATTTTTACATTTTATGGTTTTGCAACATTTAATTATTGGTTTGGTAGTGACCGTGGTGTGATGTGTTGTGCATTGGAAGATCATGCCAGAGGACTTGCGTTCTATCCCTGCCTATGCCATCTAGTTTTTTTTACTGGTATTACCTCTTTTGCAAAATTGACAAATCCTCCAAGAGTATTTCATGTCATGAAAAGTGCTTTCTCAATTTAACCGTTCAGATTTGGCATGAAACTGTAGGTACCCTCCATCCCTGACAACATTACCCGTACACAGGAATGGGTAAGAATTTTATTTTATTTATTTATAACGTTTTATTAAATTAATAATGACTATGTCCGGCATTTTTGAACCTCTATAAGACGGTTTGGATTAGAATGTTTTGTTTTAATGATTAATATTAAACGAGTAAGCCATTAACAAACGTTTTTATAATGCTCACGGCAAATTTTCCACGCCAACTGATTGAATCCAACTCCTAATAACCTGGGAAAAGGGGATAGAAGCATTGCCTTTTTGAAAAATCCAGGGCAGAGCTCCAGAAATATTTCTTATTTTTGGAAATGCCCGTTCTAGCAATGATTTACAGTTGTTCCGGTTCATTGTTGCCACAGTTATAGCTTCCCACACCATTACACCTGATGTTCGGCTGTTATGCATTGTTAAAATAATTTTATCATTTCTGAGGTCATGAAATAACAGTTGAAACCATCGGAATTGTCAAGATTATATTTTTTTTTTCATCCAAAAAGAAAAAACTTTTTCATTCACTGCTACAGGTTTATTTTTTTAGTTTTCTTCTCTGGATGGTATCACTTTTTAGTATTATCCTTTAAACCGTTGTTTTTTCTTCTTGATTTCCTCATATTTGAGTGAATTAGTAAGATGATTGCTTACAAAAGTTTCACTTCTGTTAAGTCTCTTTGCTATATGAGATGTCCTGAGAGTCCTTTATGTAGCTGTCAAAGGCTTTGAGGCACCCATTTATGTATCAAATTAAATCAAAACTGTTGTTTTTAATACTCACTTAGATATTATAGACAACATTTTTTAGAAGGGAGAACATGTAAATTCCTGTAGGAATCCTTTTTTAGTAGTTCATTATTTGATCTTAGGAAATTTCAACAAACAAAACTTCCAGCAAAAACGAAAAGTAAAAAGAGACTAGTCTGTCCATTTGTCTTTCTAAAAGGCCTAAAAGGTTTGTAGGTTTTTGTGTTTTGTTAAAAAAGGAGTCAGTTGAATTATTAAAAAAGAAGAGGTTTGGATGCGACCTACACTGATAACTTCCCATCCCGTATGTCGATTTGTCTTGCTTAAAAGTTATTTTATTTTTTGTAAAAAAAAACTGTTAATAAGATTTTCCTCAAAGTTTTACTGAGTGTTGACAACAATATTTTTTAAAAGATAAAAGTAGTTCAAAGTTTTGAAAAGATATTTGAGTCGGATTTAGGTTTTTATTTTTTGTCAAAATACTGTCAATTACATTTTTCTCGAAATTTGTCCGAATGTTAAAAACAATATTTCTTGTAAGTTAAAATTAGCTGCCAGCCATAATGTCAAAGCTTTGAGAAGATATTTAAGTAGAAAATCAATTTTAACCAACTTTTGTTAAATGTTCTTTTAAGTTTTTATTTTTTTGCAAAAAAAACTGTCAATTCGATTTGTATTAAAATTTTACTGAATATTGACAACAATATTTTTTAAAAGATTAAAGTAGTTTAAAGCCAATATTTTAAATCTTTCAAAAGATATTTTAGTCGAAAATCAATTTTTACCAATTTTTATTTTGTTGAGGTTCTTATTTTTTGAAAAAACTGTCGATTTCATTTTTCTCAAAATGTTTTAGATTGTTGAAAACAATATTTCTTATAAAATAAAATAAGTTGGAAGCTATTTGAGTCGTACGGGAGTACACACGCACGCACAGACATCTCTCTAAAAATCTTTTATTTAGACTCTAGGGACCTTAAAACGTCGAGAAATGTCAAAATTTTCAATTTGACAAATCGGACCATTTAAAATAACTTTCTATTTGAAGTTTAAAGTGGTTTCAATATGTTTAACCACGTCCTAGTGGTTGTCAGTGTATACAAGATAGTTTGTTTAAGTCCAGGTCAAGCGCTATTATTAAACAGTTTTTCGAACATTTCAGATTTCAAAATTTTAATCATTTAAAGTATCATTGAATTAAGATACTTTAAACTTGAAATCCTTGTTGAAAATACCGCTGAAATCACATTAAATTTCAATTAAGGATTTTTGTTTACTGACCTGACATCGTCTGAGGTTATCAAAGTAAAGTAGGTATATTTATGTATTGTTAAAGAGAATTATTCCATACTAATAATTCACTAACGAATCTTAAGGAAGCAATTCAAATGCTTTTGAATAAACATCCTGTGAGCTCTCTGGAAAAATACTTATACATATGTGCATATAACGTTAAGTTTTCAATTATACTTGTACTACAATCAATTGAATCTCAATTATATAATTGGTATCTAATCAATACAGAGCGTTAATACTCACAATATAAGGGCAGTTCTGTTTAAATTCAATTGAAGAATATGACAGTTTCCGAACTTCATGAACTTTTACTTGAAATGGATTCTGCAACATCACTTTTCCTTGATATAGTCTAAAAACATCAGCAGCTTCCTCTTGAAGCTGATTGATTTTCATCGTTGGTTCTCTTTTGGAAGCCCTTCTGAATCGAATTAAAAAACGATGCGATTTGTGTTGAATAACAGCATTAACTTAAATTGGCAAGCAAGTGGCTAAGAATGAATAACTTAATCAAAATGGAATTACATTACTTTACAAAACATTTTTATTTCTCTCCCTTGTTGAACTCTTCCTCTGAAGTCTGAAACGTTTCTATTTCTGCAGCTATTTGAAAATAAATCTAACGATAATATAATGAACACAGGCATGACTAAAGCAATTGGGTTGGGTAGGGTACCTATCGTTGCTTCTTATTAGAGACTCTTCGTCATTTGTACGTATTCGTTTCAATACGTTTTCAGTCTCGATATTTTTGCAGGCGGTTTATATTTTTATAGCGAACACGGCACGTGGTGGTGTTGTAGTTGTTTACCCTAAAACGCCCGTCACGCCACACAATCCGCAAACATTAACATCAACATGTGCGAGTGGGAATGCGGTACGATTACGATACGATAGTGAGTCAGAGTCAGTGCCTGTGCCTCTGTCACTGTCTGTGACTAACTCAATCTCAGATGCAGGGGTAATGGTGGTTTGGTGGTGGCGCACTGGCAATAGCAACTATGGCATGGCGGGCGCTGGTGCTGGTGATGGTGCTGGTCTTATGGTGGTGTTCCCCAAATCCAATACCAAAGGTCTCTCTCTATTATCGTAGTCGAGTCGCTGTTCTGGTGGTGTTACCGCTGCTCCATACATAAATTCTTTAAACATGTGTATCTATAGCATACTCATAAAAAGCTTATAACACGCTTAGATACCTAAATACTTTACATACGTTAAAGATACATACGTTGACGTTCGTCGTCGAGTCCGTTGTGTGCTGTGACGTATGTACGTGAATAGTAGTTTTTTGTATGATTTGTTATTGTTTATCTTGTTTCTGTATTACGTCATAATGTTAATGTAGGTGATTCCATGCGAATAGCTATACCGTGCGTCGTCGAGCGGGCAAGCAAGTTAGCAAGAGGGAACAACACATACAATACGATGACATTATTCACTGTATCCCGCAATAATGTGGGAATAACACGTATACCGAATACAGTTGGACGTATGTATCTATAAGCATTAAATCCATTGACAGGAACACCACCTTTGGTATTGGAAAGTGGAGACAACATACTTACATAATTTTAGGTTTGTTCGTACGTTGGAAGGGGGTGGAATGTTGATATTGGTTTGTGTGCTTATGAGAATGTTTAGTTTTTTTTTTCAATTTTGTCTGTAGAAAGAGGACTTACCTCGCCTCACCCTGATTGCAAACTTGTACATAAAATACAGGCTTGCCAGATTGTGTTATTTTTACGGAAATTGAATGAATTTGTTTCGAAAAATGTCGACAAACAATTTATATTGTTGTCTAAATAGCCCAAATCCAATCGTGTTGGATATTTTTCATCACGGTTATAAATTAGAGATATAAATATCCAAAAATTATAATCAAATTATTTGACTTTTTTTTCTATAGTCAAACAAAACCAAAAAATCAAATAACCACATTATTGTCATTCCTGAAAATTATGCCCTGTGTATTGAGCGCCTCTTAAAAATGTTCTTTAATTTTCTCTAAATAACAACGTGTATATTAACCTTACATTTAAATATTTCAAGGGGTAAAGAGAATTTAGTTATTAAATTATTTTGGAACACTGTTGTCCAGCAAGACATTTAATTTATTGTTTAGCAGAAATTTCAAATTTGTTCTTCTTTATGGTTGCATCACTTAGAAGGTTACTTCAGCCATTACAAGCTGCAATCCTTCGTGATTAGAGATACCTTCGTAACATCCTAATGATTTTCTGGCCAAACGTAACGACTGCATTGCAGGCATAGCAATGCTGTGGAATCAGCTCACACAAGAAGAGCTGGACGACCGAGAAGCAAATGACGCAGACACTTGAGGCGGAATCAGCTTCACTAGGCAAAAGTTGGAGGGAGCTGAAACACATCTCCGGAAACCGTACACGATGACGCTACGTAAGTAAGTAAGTAAGTATTTAATTTGGACGACTCCTTACATATGAATATTAAGCTAAATTACAATAGTTTACGAGGGTTTTAGTGAATTTAATGCAAGAAATTTGGAAATTTTTTGACGTATTTTCTGGAGTTTAATATTACTATCGTTATCAGTCTGCTTACTCGTAGATTGGACATGATATACTTAAAAGACAAATTCTAAAAAAATTACTTTTTTGCGTAAACCTTTTGAAAATATTTTGGCCCAAAAAGAGTCAACAAAACTTACAGATTATAAAGAGAAAAAATGTTTGGTTCTTGAATTTAAGGAAAAAGGTGCATTGACACATATGTACAGATTTTCGTAAAATGAAATTAAAACAAAGCAAACAAGTTTGGAAGAAACTTTAGTGTGCCACTCACAAACTAAACGAGGCAGAATCTCTTTTCACTTCAGAGCCCGAGAGATTCAAAGCTGTTGTATCTTAAAAAGTATTTGTATTTTATAGAAAATCATTTTTCAAAGAAAACAAACAAACACTTTAAGAAAGCCTAACACTATTTATGTTGGTCAAAATATAATAAGAAACAATTTAAGACGAGTTTTACTAATTTAAAGGCAACTTAGTATGAAATGGGCGATCTTTTATTCAAGGTTACGTCTTAATAACCTAAATATTTTCTTTTAGAAAAGATCTTTTGAAAATAATTTAGAGCATTACTTTACATTTTTCCACTTCTAAATTGAGATTGTAAACATAGATTTTAGTTATTTTTACAGGAAACTGCTTTTTGGAATATCGTTAAATTACTAACAAAACAAGTCTTAAGATGAAATCTATACCTATGCAACTATAATGTCAAAGCTTTATGGATCATTTGACCCCCCCATCTGGATCGTTTATTAGTCAAAAATTGATGGATTTGTGCTGAGCGATTGGAAAATTGGCTGGATTTCAGATTCTTGATCCAGTCCTCATTGAAAAGTAGTATTTTTAGCAACAAAGTCGGAAGTCGTATACATTAACCATTGCAAATTAATTCCTACAAAATAATCTTCCCCTTGTCAATGACCTGCCCCCCACCCCCCAAAAAATTCTTTTACCGCCATTAGTATTGATGTTTGAAAATTGAGATAAGAACTGTGTCAACTGTCAACATACTCACAGCCATAAGTAACCGCCGACCCAGGTATGTACGATCTTAGTAAATATTGATTTAGATTGCTAATATTTTATAAAGGGACTATGTTGAGCAAGGTTTAAGAAATAAAAGGTAACATTTAAAGTGTAAGAATCATGGATCTTTATTAATGGAAATGATTTTTTAATTTTTTTTATAAAAACAACATTTTTTTTTTTATATTGTCGTTTGTTAAATATGAATTTTTCGATAGAGAGTATTTCCTCCTCGAGCTCATATCCTTAATATCAGATCGTGGGATATTGTGCTGTTCCTCTACTTTAGTTATTTTTAATTCTCTAATTCTGGTTGGGATTGCTATTCTTGTCTTATTTTCGATTATGTATATCATATGTGATCTATCTGATTAAGATCCAGGCCATAGTAAAGTTTTTATCAACTCCGTCAGGATACTCTGTCTCAGATCTGACAGTATGACAACATGCTTTAGCATTAAAATACAACTATCCCCAATAAGTGGCGCGAAAATGATCCCACGTATTGCTGACCTCGGAGCTCGGTATAAGCCTCGTAACTAATACATCCTCATAACATTATTTGGCCTCCCATATATCCCATTATTGCGGCTATGGTAATGGAGCAAGCCCTTCATTTAGTCGTCTTTATACACACATAAGACCATCTGGTCCTCTAAAAGCTATTCTACTCTCATCTGAAAAAGCACATTCTTCCATTGATCAATAGTCCAGTTAAAATGTTCTTCGGGAGCTCGGGCAGGGCGAAATGAGTTAATATTGTTCGCTAACTGACACTTAGATTTCATACTTCGAATAGACGACGAGGAGCTTTATGAGCTATGCTATGGCATCCCGGATAGTGGATCGAGACAAGTGTCAAAGTCTATCGATGATTGAAGCCAATACCCGCTAAAACCACAGCTCTCGTCATCCCAGTGGGGCCTAACCTCTTTTTTTTTTTTTCAATTTTCAAACCTTAGTTTTACAAACACTTATTTTAAACTTAAAAATGCTCACAAATAAAATATTAAGAAATAAAAATATCAGTTGGATCACCAAAAATGTCAAATTCAAACTGAATCAAAAAATTGCATACTATGCTCAAATAAGAAAAAGAATAAGTTTAGTAACTGTTTAATTAATGCTAAAAAATACCAAATTAATTGTACACATTAAATAAAATGACAATTGGTGTGTTATTATACTCAGACTTTCTGTATGCTGCGTGTTTCGCATATTTTCTTTTTAACACCCATCCAGTCAATCTCGCATTATAACACTGAGATGTTTTTGGGTTGTGTGTTTTTGACTCTTACTTTCATTGTTTGTTCTCAGCCACAAAGTTAAATTGTGAAAATAATTTAAGAAAACTGCACTTTTTACTACAGCACTGATTATTGAAATCATGAATACGGATAATAATTCCGAAATGTTGTTAAACCTTTGTGAGGATGCTTTGAAAATTTCCAATAAAATGAAAAATTTGTATTGGATTGAAATCTGGAGAGAATCCTTCATTTTCTTGGCAAAAAGACTAAAATCAAATGATAAACCTTCTTTTTTAAATTATATAAGAATGAATGAAGAAACTTTTAACCTTCTTTTTTCGTTCATTAAAAATTAAAAAAATACAATTTTGAAAGACATACAATTTTGGCTATCAATTTGTTTCAACGGGTAAAACATTCCAAAGCTTAAACTACCAAGCTAGACTCTTTCAATCTTTCCTTCATTTAATTTGGTTGTAAGGTCTTTGCTCTACTTGAATTTGTCCGGCGAAATATTTCTTGTTTACTTGGAAACATTAGCAACAATAATAAAGCAACGCCAAGAAACAAAAAAAGGAAAGAAAAAGAAACGTCATAAACCATCCTCATCTATGCTTCTGAAAAAAAACTTAATGGACAAAATTTGAAAAACCTATTGTTAAATGTTCTTTTCATGTTGCTAACTATTAAATTGTTAATTGTCTTTTATTAAAAAATAAGCATTCAAACCTGTCTGAAGTGACAGTTCGTGAAAACAAACAAATCAATGACTCTTAAACGGACCTTAATTAATTGGAATTCCCAACTGTTTACTGGACCTAACCATTCTGTAAGAAGTTAAAATCGTTTTAAATTAGGTAAATCATCTTTAAAGCTTAGTAAATTGTTAAAAATTGGTTTTTACATTTCACTTAATCGTTTAAAATGTTGCCCCTTCGTTTTTATTTCAGTTCTGTTCTGGAAACAATATTTTAAAATCGGTCCATTGGCTTGGTTTAAACATGGCAACCCTGGACCCAAATGTGTATTTTACTTAAATTGGAATTGGGATATTATTTGGGCTACTTTTTTGACTTTGATTTTAAGCTAAACGTTTTGTTAATTTGGGCTCTACATTTAGTTCAGGACATGGCATGGCAACCCTGATTAAATATACACAATGTGTGAACAGCGTGAATTGCATATCATCCTAGTTTTGGGTATTGTGTGATGTTCGAGTCCGTGTTCCCCTCATCACAGCAAACACACTCTTGTTTTTTTTAAGGGAATACCAAATACCATAATATGTGTTGTATGAATAGGTAGGTATAGTGTAGAGGTACAGTTACGTTACGAGTATGAAAGAAACTCAGGAATTGTATGCGTGGTTGAGTTATTTTCATATAAATAAAATAGGTATTTTGTATCTATGTAAAAATAGATGGGAGAATTTTTGATGTACCCGTACCGTACCCATTGTCGTGGTTTGTAAACATAATACGTATAGAGTTTTGTCGGTCGTTCGGTATAGGTTATAGGTATCGCAGTATTAGGGTAACTTGGTGTTGCATATTTGTGTTTTATTCAACAACATTTTCTTGTGTTAGATTAGAATTGTGTGAGAAAAACATGGATCATTTATGGATGTATGTAATTTAAGTTTTGAAAATGTGAGTTTTTGGAATAGGCTAACATAAAATTGAAGCAGAAAGTTAAGGTTTCTAACTTTCCCGCCTTGAATTGACAACACACTACCTACATAAATACTTCGTATTTCCTACATGTATTATAACAGATTACATATTTAAACAACAAAAAAAAGTTAATGCGGAACTTGTAGGTATATTTTTACACATCGAATATTTGACTACACTAACATGACTAAATACACACATGAATCCCTCGTATGGTTACAACTAGATTCAAATACTCCCTATGGACCTCTTTATGAAATTTCATACCATCCGAATTAAGGATATTCCAATAAAAGGTTTCATTGTGAATACCTGTTATTTGGTTAGATGCTATTGTAAAAATTGTAATCTTTTGATATTTGACAAGTAAGAACTTTGGACTTTATTATTAGAAATTGATCTATAGACTTTTTACATCTTGCAGTCATAGTTTGCAGTTTTTCAGGAATTATGTCCTGACCGTGTTATTTCTCAAAGAGCTGATCATAATTGGTTAGCTTGATCTTGTGATTTAACATCATATTATGTCTTTTTCGAACTTATTTGAATCTTGTATATATTCTATATATTTATAAGATACTATACGACACAACTACTTTATTGGATCAGGATATTTTAGGTTGTACTTTGAAAATAAATGAAGGTCTTTTCAGCTTATAACCTGGTCAGTCGCTTGGGGCCCTGTCATACATACATATATGTCACCGTTTTGGACGTATTTAATTTTGTTATAACTTTAAAACCACCATATTTTACTATAATATATTTATATTACACTGTACATTAGAGTGGAATGAAATTTTTTAAGGCCTATATGCGAAATTTGGTCAATGTGTGACATCATCCTAGGGTTCCTTGACGACGTGATTGTTTTAGATTTTTTGACATACCTACTTTAAAAAACATTAATTAAAGCAGTTGTATATAGAGTTTATCACAGTACCCGTGGCATGATGGTTAGTGCGTTGGACTGCGTGCGTTGGAACAATTCTGTTCCGGACTCCGTTGGCTAGGGCCACGAGGGATACGTGTAAGAATTGGCGCAAGATGGTCATCGTTGATCTTCACGGGCAGCCATTGGCGAGCAGAAGTGTAGTGAAGTACCTCGGTATCTGGTTAGATCAGTATTTATATTTCGACAGACATATAAATGCTGCTCTGACCAGGGCCAGAGGAGCCTTCGCTCTGACGAAACGACTGTTTTTTAGCAGTCGGCTTGACCCCAGAGTGAAGGTAATTTGCTACATGGCCCTCATACGGCCAATGATCGTTTATGGTTGTCCTGTGTGGTTCAACGTTGCCCCTTCCCAGATGGAGAAGTTTCGGGTGTTCGAGCGGCAGTGTTTACGACGCTGTACCGGCTTATATCGAACAGCCGAATCTTCTTATGTGCATTACTATTCCAACGAGGTCCTATACAACGGGGCTCGAATCAACAGAATTGACAATTTCGTGATAAAACTCGTTCGAGGTCACATTGCAAGAGCTATGTCTTCGACCAACAATTTAATTTTCGGGGCGTTTTATCCGAACGACGAGTATTTTGAAAGTGCACGCTTGAGCGGGTTCATTCCACCAGAGGCATTCCTCTTTTTAGACAAATGCGGTCTGATACAGGATAGATTGGCAGTTCCGTTAATCTACCACGTCAGACGAAGAACCGAGGATAGGCGACTCCTGTACAATCGGGACGTCATGGCACAAGGTGGAGCAGAGCTCCTTCGGTTCAGTAGGGCTGTGTCCGAACGGGACCGAACTGATAGGGTGAAGCAGGAGAACCAGTTTTGGTGGCTTCAATCGGCACTTGATAGTGGGTAGTCGGGATGGGGTTTTTAAGCCTTGGCCGGCTTACATACTTGTTTTATAGTTTTAGGGTTTAGTTTTAAGTAGAATAGGCATGGTGGCACAAAAAAAATACAAAAAAAAAAATTAAAAAATAAAAAGAAAAAAAAAACAAAAAAAAAAATAAAAACAAAAAAAAAAAACAAAGAAAAAAAAAAACATGGAATAAAAAAAAAATTAAAAAAAAAAACCATACAAAAAAGACAGTAAAATATAAAAACAAAAAACCTTAGATTTGCTGCTGTGGTTGTTCTAGTTTTAAGTAGTTTATAGGTAGAATAGGTAGTTTAAGTTAGTTTTTAAGTTTTATTTAAGGACCCTTTGTTAAGTAGTTTGTAAGTAAAAATAAATAAAAAAAGGTTATTGATATTAGTTTTTTCAAAATTTTCTAATAAAAACAAAACAAATAAAATTTTAATTGAAGTAAAATAGATCTTAAGGCCGAAAGGCATTAGTAATTAGTGTTATAGTTTAGCTTAGAGTGTCCGTATGGGACCATTAAGTTAGTTGTAAGTTATGGATAATTAGGCTAGTTTTATGAATTTTTGTCTAGCTTTAAGATAGGTTTAAGATTGAATAAATAAAAATGAATTTGAAAAAAAAAAAAAAAAAAAAAAGTGCGTTGGACTGTCATGCAAGGGGTCTTGGGTTCAATCCCTGCCTGTGCCAGCTTAATTAAAAAAAAAATAATTTAGGCCCTGGTTCACAACGGACTGTTGCGCCACCCCATTTGATTTGATTTGATATAGAGTTTATACTTATAGTACCTAGTCATTTGCACCGGCAAACATTTTTCAAGGGGGGCGGGGGTAAGTTCACTTAAGGGGAGGGGGCAAATCATGGATCCGACAAAAAAATTAAGGAGGTATTGGTGAAAAGTCCATAGAAAACCATTTTTAAATACCTAATATTTATGTTGGAAGGATGGTTTTTTTCCAGTGCGATGATGAGGGGGGGCAATATTCCCCTTTATCATTTCTCCGGACGTCTACGACTGAACTTAAAATATTGCATTTAAACTGGGGCAATAGCGATTTGAATGAAGGTATAAGGAACCAGAAGTGGTTGTTATTATTTTAATTTTAATCTAGTTCTCCTTGGGCCGTTCCTCATGGTTTTTATATTTTTATTTTCTCGTTTTGACTTGTTTCCAATTGAATCAGCTTTCTATTTATATTCTTATTTTTTAGTGCCGTTTGTTTTATTTTAAATTGTGAAAATGCCAAAAACGAGAAGGGAAACCGAGTGTGAAGTTTTTGAAACACCCTGCGAGCTTAAAACCAATGTTCTTCCAACTTATCGTGATGTCATGAAAGCAATGGCATATACAGGGGGGGTGTCGTAGGGGTCATGACCCCCCATGGGAGATAATTTGTTTTATTTTTCGTAGGAATTCTCTTCAATTCAAAACAAATCGTATTGCGTTAATGGATATGACCCCTATTATATTTTGAATTGTTTATTTTTTGTATATGAAAACAACATTTGTATTTTACTTCCTTAAATTTTGTTGTTAAAAGTTCTACTTTTAATTTGATTTAATTTAAAGATTTGTTAGTAATTTAACGACATTCACAAAAAAGTGGTTTGCTGTCAAAAACAACTCAAAATTTTGATTTTCGCTCAATTTAGAACTTGAAAAAACTTTAGTCATGCTTTAAATTATTTTCATAAAATTTGTTTCTAAGAAAAAGAGCAAATATTCAGGTTCTTAAGAAGAAACCTTGAATAAGAGATCATCAATTTTATATTAAGTTGCCTTTGAATTCCTTAAACTGGCCTTTAATTTTATCATTACATTTTTTTGACACACATAAATAAAATAGTGATTATTGAAGTGATTTTTACTGCGACATATAGGAACTATATAGCAAGTTTTGCATTAGTAAAAATCACGACGCACGTTAGAGAAGTCGAAAAAAGTGGAAACCTCTATTCCTTCCGTCTGTCTGTCTTTCCTGGCCCCTACAGTCCAAACGATTGTTCTGATTGAAATTAAGATTTTCAGCTGATTAGTGTAGGGAGTTTTATTATTTTTTATAATACAAAAAATAACAGCAGTCCCCGCACAAATTTTTTGGTTCAAACATATTTGATTTTCTAAAACTTTCTCAAAATTGTGTGTTCTTAATTTGGCTTCTTTCTACAAGAAAAACATACTCTCGTATCGCTCCGGAAGGGTATACCTCAAAAAAATCTTTATTTTGTTTTTAAGTTTTGTCAAGAACTAATGGAACGATTTCAAAATTCTTCTCTTTCTGTGCAAGCTCTTGTCAATGATCAATATGATGATGATCAAAAATGTATTTTATTTTTATTTTTAATAAGATACTAATTTTGTTTGCAAAACTCGTGCTTATACCAAAAATATTTTTAAGACAAATTTAGATTTTTTGACAAATAAAATGGCATTTAAATTTTTGAGAAGAACTTATTTTGGAGGTACATTTTTAAATCTTAAAATATAGGCAATATTTTTTAACAGACTTTTTGGAAGAAATTATCAAGTTCTTGCGACCCAGTCGTGCATTTCATTTCTTTGAAAATTGGTTTTCTGTTGAATACAAAAGATTTTAAAAAAATAAATAAATCTTCTTTTGAAGTGAATTTGCTTTGGATGCTCTAGAACTGAGATTCAAACATGAATTTCAATAATACAAATGTCCCAAAAAATCAAGTGGCACTTTTGTTAAACTAATGGCTAAAAAACATAATAAACGTTTCATATCTATTAATATAAAAGTTTTGAAACGTGTAACTTTTGACGACTACAAAACTTTTCTTCCCAACTTATTTGTTTACTTACCTTACTTTGTTTTAATTTTTTTTAGATAAATTTTGTTCTTAAATACAACTATGTCCTTAAATTCAAGAACCAAACCTTTTTGTCTCCACAATATTTAAGTTTTGTTGACGCCTTTATAAGATCCAAATACGAGTAAGCAGATTGATAAGGATAGTAATAAGAGACTCCTGGAAATTGAGTTCGAAAAAACTACGTCAAATAAAGCCCGACACTTTTACATATCAGATCCTCTCTCATTTTCTGCATTTTTAAAGTTTTGCAGCGTTCGTCGCATTAATAGAAATGAAAACAAGAGAAGTTTGTTTTGTTTTTGGAAAAAGCGACGTTTCAAAACAATTTTCTACATTTCTGCGCAAAATGCTCCAAAAATCATCTAAGCTATTGTATTTTAGCTCCTAAATATGGCATATTTAGACAACTGTTCGAATCTTGGAATGCTTTCATATGAATCATCCAAATTAAATACTTAGACCATAATTTGCTGGACAACTGTGTTCTAAGTAATTTGATAACTAAAGCGGTGACTAAAAACTCATCTAGGTGTGTGACCACCCCCTGATGGAAAGTCTGGATCCGCCCTGCATGAAAGCGTATTTGTTCATCAGAAATGCATTAAAGGAAAAACAGAAAGGATATGACCCAAGATATAAAAAGAGTTTGGCTAAAAGCATCTCTGCCTATTGTGTCAGATCAGCAGATTTTACATAAAATTAAAACATACAAAGCAATACAAAAAAATGTAAAATCAAAGAAAAGCTCATATATTGAAAAATTTAACACATTATTTAAATCGTCCAGCAATATACTTTTTGATTTATCAGCTTGTAAATGTAATGACTTTTCAATGTGTCCTTGTCCAATAAAAGTGACTTGACCAAAGACAATCAAGGAGTATGGTGATTGGTAGTGTTGACTCTGAGTTGACGAAATTGATTTAAAAATTCAAGAGGATCTAAAACGAAAAATTCATGAAGAGATGAAAGAATTTAAGAGACTCAAAAATGATCTTAAAATTTCCGATGAAAGTGGGGATGATCCAAGTGAAGATGTCGAAAACGCCGTTCCAATATTACCCAACAGAAGTCCGTCAATTCCAAAATTACAAGCTAGGATAAATTTAACGAATTTAACATCAGCCTGCGACAGAAAGGGAGTATCCGACAGGTCGGCAATAATTCTGATAAGTTCTCTTTTACAAGACATTGGTGTCGTTTCCTAGCTGGATTCTTCAAAAGTAATTGACAGAAGCAAAATGAGCTATTGGTAGTACCCGTGGCATGATAGTTAGTGCGTTGGACTGTTATACCAGAGGTCTTGGGTTCGATAACTGCCTAAGCCATCTAAAGTCTTTTCACATCAGGTACTGCCTCTTGCGAGGAATTGGCGAATTCTCCAAGAGTAATTCTTATCATGAAAAAAGTGCTTTCTTAAAGTAGCCGTTCGGATTCGTCATATAAACTATACGTCCCCTCCATTCCTGACAACATTACTCGCACACAGGAATGGTTAGAGTTGTAAGTCACTAGGCCCTGGTTCTTCATGGACTGTTGCGCCACTCTATTTATTTATGAAATGATACGAGAAAGACAAAAATTACGTCAACATTTTCAATGTAAAATTTGATGATTTTGAAAACAATTGGGGCCAGAACACATCGGAATATTTCGTTGGAAGAACACATTGTACTTGTTTCTGAGTCAGAAGGACAGTTTCTGTTTCATGATACTCCATCTTGTCGGAATACCAAAACAATATCTTCAAGCATAATTGACTTTGTAAAAAACATTCTGTGTGTTAATATGGAAGAAATTACAGCGGTTTGATTCGATGGAACTATTGTGAACACTGGGTCCAAAAATGGTATTGTATTGTAACTCCCACTTCATCATTTAATGGCACATGTTGATGGAAAAACCAAAGACCCAAAAGGCTTTTCTGGAATTCAAGCTTTTGAAAAGATAATGTTGGAACTGCCTCTGACAATGTCTTATTTAAGGTGGCTTACAACTGATAACAGGATTCTACGACTCTATGTAGCAACTGAAAAATATTGTAATTCAAACATATTTTGTAGGTATGGATATAAGGAACAAGTTCGTTACTTTGATGTAGGATAACTTTTATTTAGTGCGGTATTGTTTTACTATAAAAATTTATCAACATCTTGAAAACAATTATTTTAATATTTTTAGATTACTTTTCTTGAACTACGAAATTTATTTTTGGTCGTTTAAGTTTTTCAAGATCGTGTTTTTTAATTTCCTTTCCCAAGTTTTTTCTAATATCAACGATTTCAGAAAGCAAAAGATTCAAATAGATAACATACCAATTTCATAATGACGTTGTATTTTCCAAAGCAACAATTTTATAGTAAAATACCAACGAACAAACAGAAAATACAACACGGTATACTACGTGTACATAATTTTCATATTGTTAGTGTGAACTTGTAGAGTCGGGCCTATTATAACTATCTACACATAAGTCGAAAGTTTTACTATAAAATATAAATAGCATAGGTAGAGGTACTGGGTGGTGGATGAATATACCTACTAGCAGCATGAGATATTTAACCTTACTTTACTCATGTAGAGCAACTACTCTCTCACCACTTATACCAGTCAGGATTGCCATGTTCTGAACTAGCTCAATAGACCAATTTCAAAATATTTGTAGACCAAAATCTACGCTGAAAAAGTATCAAAATAATAAAAGCCCAAAAGGAAAGTTAGAAAAAATTCGGGAAGTTTCAACTTAAATTAATTTTTTTTTTTAAAAAAGATGGGAAAACATTAGTTTGTTATTTAAAATAGATGAGGTATCAATATTAAGACAGTTAACGTGCTTTGCTGTAAAAAGGAGTTTATAATTGACAATTTTCCATCCTGCTGTCATACTTAATTTGTTTCTGCAGTTTTAAACAAAATAATTTCCAATTTGCAAAAAAAATGTCCCAATTTCCAATAAATTAGCGCAATCTGGCAATCCTGACACAAGTATCTACCACCTATTATAATAGCTAGTTTATAAAAGTAACTTGGTAGCTGTATAATAGCTCCGATGTGCATATGAATTTGTTTTTCCTCACACTATGAGTATTACTCGTGTACCTCTATTTTATATTTTCTGTTTTTGTTCTTAATCGGTTCGGTGTATTCAAGGCCAAGCATGTGTAAAACGTGTATATCTCTTTTAGGACTGATTTCTTCAAAGGTTTGCTTTCTAGTTTTGATGTCAACCTATTCCGTAATGCACATACAAAAGTACTTTTTTTGCTAAAATAACATAAGTTATACATTTTGAATAATATATGTACTCTAATAAATATTTGGATACCTATCTATCTCTCAGTTAATACATATCTATTTGTTTACTTATTTACACAAAATGTTTGTATTTATTTACAATGTTTTGTTACGCTTTATTATCAACTTTGCTGCAGATATAGACCTGTTAATAAAAGATTATGTTGGTATGTATAGAATTTTCATAATAATTACGGTATATGGTGGGTATGGTGGGTATATGGTGAATAAACAGGATTTCCTTCCTTTATAAATTTATTCATATACTAGATATACATCAGGGTTGTTGGGGTAGTGAAAAGAAAACAGCTAATTAAGAGACTTAATTAACAACCGTTTTGCAGGTATTATAAAAAAGACTTAAAATGAGGAAGCAATTTTCCTGGTAATTATTTATAAGAAATATGGATTTCTCTTCTCTCTTTAAAAGGATGGAGGAAGCGACTGTAAAAAGAAATACGGATTATCGTAATTTCTTTCTGGAGTGACCATGGCATCAATTCATTTGGAAGTAAAATTACTTTAGGACTTTTTATTTAAATTATCAACGTTTTTTTTTCCTTTCCTTTTTTTAACTAAAGAAATTGGAAGGTAATTCAATTATCAGGAAAAGATTCTAAAATTAAATTTTAAATATTTAAATTTTACAAATCAGAATGGGTCCCCAAAATTAAAATTAAAGAAATTCCAAAACTTTGCATAAAGAAATTCAGAGACCTTATTTTATTTCATGGCATTCAAATTTTTTTTTTAAATACGCAGTTCCCAGTTCTCGTTTTAAAGAAATTATAGTTTTAATATTTTTGTTAAGTATCTTTGTAGTTACGATAAGTATCTCCGGAAAATTGATGGTAATATTCCTTTATTTTCAATTAAAGTTAAAAAAAGACGCTGGGATGCGACCCACACTGATAACTTCCCACCCCGTCTGTCGAATTGTCTTCCTTAAAAGTTGAAGCGTTGGGATAAAAAAGTAGTTAGTTAAATTATTCTTAAACATTTTAAAATTACCAACAATATTTTTATATATAAATTTTTAGTCAAAAACAAATTTGTACCAATTTTAGCATTCCTTTATAATAATTCGGATAAATGATATCAAGCACAGAACCACAATTTTTACCAAATTTGCGAACTATTTCTTGTAAATTTTATTTTTATAAAAAAAAACTACTGTGAAATAAAAAAATTAAGACACTATTTTTAATTTTTGAAAAGCTATTTGAGTCGAAAGTAAATTTTTACCAAGTTTATTATTTTTTGTAAAAAAAACTGTCAATTCGATTTTTCTGAAAACTTTACTGAATGTTTAAAACAATATTTTTTAAAAGATTGAAGTAGTTTAAAGCCAATATCTCAAAGTTTTGAAAAGATATTTGGATCGAAATTAAATTTTTACCAACATTGAGCATTGTTTTTTTTAGGTTTTTATTTTTTATAAAAAAAAATGTTTATTCGATTTTTCTCAAAATATTACCAGATTTTAGAAACGTTATTTTTCGTTGCACAAAATTGTTTTGGAGATGAAATCATATTTAGTGGTGACACATTTTTTTCAGTTTTTTGATTTATAAAAAAAAACGTTAAATGGATTTCAAAAAATATACTTCTTTCATATCACGTTACAATATATTATATAAAATTTAATTTAAGTCTCTAGCGTTTTTGGTTCGTAAGATATTTTGGGTTAGCCAAAATGTTAACCTTTTTTAACTTCCCATAGGAAGTTATTGCAATGGGTCCGATTTGTCAAATTGAAAATTTTGACATTTCTCGACGTTTCAAGGTCCTTAGAATCGCCCATAGCTCAAGAACCAGAAGAGATATCGACTTCAAATTAATTGTTATACAGATAATAAGGAAGAAAGATGCAGAAAGGGCTCTCAAGAAAATTGAGTGAGTATTTTTTTTTTAAAAAGCAGTTTAAAAAAAAGGTCAAAAATTTGGTTAACCCTAAATATCTCATGAACCAAAAACGCTAGAGACTTGAATTAAATTTTATATTATATATTGTTATGTAATACAAAACAAGTATATTTTTGGAAAAAATCCAATTAACGGTTTTTTTATAAATCAAATAAACTGAAAAAAAAATTGTCACCTCGAAAATTTTATGACCAAAATATGATTTCATCTATAAAACACTTTTGTGCAACGAAGAACAGTGTTTTTGACACCTGATAAACTTTTGAGAAAAATCGAATTGATAGTTTTTTTTATAAAAATAAAAACCTAAAAAAAACATTACTCAAAGTTGGGAAAAATTTAATTTCGACTCAAATATCTTTTCAAAAACTTTAGACATAGGCTGCAAACTTATTTTATCTTATACAATTTTTTTTTCAACATTCTGAAAAACGTTGAAAAAAATCTAATTGACAGTTTTTTTACAAAAATTAAAAACCGAAAAAAAAAATTAATAAAAGTTGGTAAAAATAGATTTTCGAATCAAACATCTTTCCAAAACTTTGAGATATTGGCTTTAATTTGCTTTTTTCTTTCAAAAAATATTGTTGTCAACATTCAGTAAAATTTTGAAAAAAATCGAATTAACAGTTTTTTAAAAAAATTAGAAACCGAAAAAAAAATTAACAAAAGTTAGTAAAAATTGAATTTCGACTCAAATATCTTTTCAAAAACTTAAGGCATAGGCTGCAAACTTATTTTATCTTATAAAAAATTTTGTTTTCAACATTCTGAAAAACGTTGAAAAAAATCTAATTGACAGTTTTTTTTACAAAAATTAAAAACCGAAAAAAAAATTTAATAAAAGTAGGTAAAAATAGATTTTCGAATCAAATATCTTTCCAAAACTTTGAGATACTGGCTTCAATTTACTTTTTTCTTTCAAAAAGTATTGTTGTCAACATGCAATAAAATTTTGAAAAAAATCGAATTGACAGTTTTTTTTACAAAAAATAAAGCTCTAAATAAAACAATACTAAAACTTGGTAAAAATTTACTTTCGACTCAAATAGCTTTTCAAAAATTAAAAATATTGGCTTCAAACTTATTTTATTTCACAGAAATTATTGTTTTCGATATCCGGAATTGTTATATCAAAATCCAACAGTCCGTTTTTTCATAAAAAATAAAATCTACAAAAAATAGTACGCAAATTTGGTAAAAATTGATACGAATACATATAGAAAAACTTTTAGCAATACAAATCGACAGACGGGATATGAAGTTATCAGTGTGGGTCGCATCTCAGCCTCTTTTTTGAACTGCTATGGTAAAAAAAACACCCACGCAATTCTCTTGATAATAATATTTTTGTTCAAATCCAAAGAACTAAAATTTGACATTTTTTATCATAAAATATAATTAAAGCATTACATGAGCTGGTACGAAAATTATTAAAATCAGTTCATTAGTTCTTGAGAAAACTAAACAAAATTAACGAACCGGAATGTATTTTTTATATTTGAAAGAAGTTAAGTCAAAAATTTAATAAAAAATTGTGGCAACAACATTTTTGTGGGAACAACTGTGATTTTTGATTTTAAAATAAATGAAATTAACGCCTTACGCGAATCGGCTTGAGACCTTGACTTCCAAATTTGAACTCAATCGATGGAATGGTTTGGGCTTTAGTATTTTCGACCATGGATCACATTTTATGTCTATTAGAGGACAAAGTTGCACCCTTGCTTTAAAGATTCTAGCTTTACTTTTAATGAAGTAAACATATAGGCCTTAATTTATAAACTCCCATATTTAGGTTTTTTCCCGAAAGTTTCTTTCAATTAAGTTACATTTTGTATTTTCAACTTATGAGTATTCTCAGTGTAAAAGTCTTCTATCGAAACGAGTTTTCTAATAGGTTTGAAACCACATCGGACGTTCCTTAGATATGTTTCCTTAGTATATTACTCTGTACGCTTTTGATTGATAAAATATGTGAATGTGATGTCAAAGTCATATTTTCTCAGTTTTCAGATTTGATCTTAAAAAATTGACCATAAATTATTAACTGATAATCTCCGTAAAGCAACCTCTCTGTCAGCATATTCTCCTAAACTCACCTTTTATCCATACGGGACCCATAAGGTACTTTTATCCATTTTATCATAGTTCAAACTTCTGCACCGTAAAGCTAGATGGGGATCTTTAGTGACCCTTTAGTTGCTCGAGTGATGGTTTACTACTCAATTGCTTTTTTAGCCCAAAGAAACAGTGGCTAGCAAGAGTAATTCTTTGTTTGATCTTCTTTAGGCAGACAAAAACCTTAACTACTTACGTCTGGGGTTGATGACATATTGACCTCAAGACGGTGTTTAAGTTTCAATACTCACAAAAGCCCCATTGACTACACTCTGAATTCATCCGATTTTGTCATAGTTATCTCATCAACATATGTCAGAAATTGGAAGGACTTAAGAAAAAAGTGCCTTTAGTGTTGGCGTAGGAACACTTTTCTCTAAAGGAGGATGTTAAAGAAATCACATCACATTTAGACCAGCGCCAATTTCCTAAAGTCATCCTGAGCAAACGGACATGGCTCTATACAGTGTCGATTAAATGTTCTTGGCTTTGTTTCCAGGACCTATAGTAATGTGAATATTGAAATCATCAGTAGCTGTCAGATATAAACGAATCCCTGACGAAGTTATTGGCTTAAATCTTAGATCTAAAACAATTGAAATGTTAAATTCTCTGCCGTTACAATCCGGCGTACCTGGTTCTCAACCGACATGCGTCTCTCCAACCATTCTATGCGTTATCGTATTGAGAGGATATTTATCACTTTCAATTCATGAAATCCGCCGGTTTTATTTCCAAAAGAAATTTGTCTCATTTTACAATGTCCTTATGAAATTTTAAATGGAGCAGCCTGATTGTTTATCTTAATAATCAAAACTGTTCCGAATAAATTAAATCAATAACGTATAATGCTTAAAAATCATTATGAAATAAGTTACAAGTTTAGCTCTTCTCAATATAAGACGTGTTTCTATTTTGCTTTTTCAAAATGTCAAATATGAGTGCTAAATGTAATCAAAAAATAAAGCGCGCAGATTTAAGTGTAGTGTAGTCTGCAGTTCATTTTGCGGACGATTATTTCATAAAAACTGTGCGAATATTAACCAAGAAAACCTTAACATTCTTACAAATCTTAATTTCTTTTGGAAGTGTGATTTTTGCTCCCAATTAAATCTGGCTAATTTCATTTGGCACTTAACGGAACTTTTGATAATGTCATCGGCTTAAAAAGAGAAATATGTTACTTAAGAGAGCAATTAAAGCTAAAATTATGGATGAAATTAAAAATGATATATCAACAATAATTGTTTCAAAAAACGGAATTAATATCCATCATGATTCATCTAAAAATAATCAACAAATCAATTCTAATGATACTAATACCCAAGCGAATTCTAATGGATGTCTTCATAATATATTGCATTTAAAAATTGAAAAACCATTGCCAGCAAATTCAAACAATAATAGTGAACCCCCTTTAAACCGATCTCCCCATAATTTAACGGCTCTAATATATGACAATTTACTGTCTACAATATCAAACAGTTGTGAAGGTCTCTCAAATTAAAACTCAGTAACTGAAATCATAAGGAATAAGTATCAAAATTCTCTTCCTCTCTCAATGTTTTACCCCCAGTCAATTGGCTCCATATATCTAGATTTCGTACTGAAACTAAACCTATTGATATTTTACAACACCTTTCAAATAAAATTGGAATTCCCAAAAACGTTATGAAGTGTTATAAACTAACAAAAAAAGATGCTGATTTATCATTGCTCAAACACATTAATTTTAAGCTAAGCATTCCGTCAAAGTTGACAATGATATGAACGCTTCAGTGTGGCCTTGCTACGTACAGATTTGTCTTACATCCAAAAAACCAAGACTCTTAAAACAGCAGAAAAGTAACTTAAATCAATCACAAAATATTTTTTCTGCTCGCTCTTCTTCAAATGACTTTCTGAATAACAATCAACAATCACGCCTATTTACAAATCAGGTGGTAGCCAAGATGGTTCAAACTATCGTCCAATTTGTAAAATTGCTACGATTCCCAAATTTTTTGAAAAGTTAGTCTATGACAAATTAGCTCCTTCTCTTAAAGCACTGATTTCATACCAACATGGCTTTGTAGCTGGTAGATCCACTACAACTAACCTCACTCTTTTTACAAATTTAGTCTTGAATGCAATCGAGAAAGGTTTTCAGTGTGATTCTGTCTATACTGTCTTTTATAAAGCTTTTGACGGAGTAAAATGGCTACATTCATACTTAAGGGATCGTATTCAGTACGTTCGTATAAATAACACTATTTCTCCACCGGTATATGTTACGTCGGGTGTCCCGCAAGGAAGCCATCTTGGCCCTCTTCTTTTTTCGTTGTTTTTAAACGATATTCCTGATATGTTTTTAAATTCAAAGTGCTTAATGTACACAGATGATCTAAAAGTGCTTCGTTGTATGAAATCTGAACATGATTGTTTTCTTCTGCAACAAGATCTTGATCTTTTATCGGACAGGTGTTTAGCTAACTGTTGATATTTGAACATATCCAAATGTCAAAGTCTAATGTTTTTTTCAAAACAGTTGTCCAATTAATTTTATCTATAAAATCAATCATATGCCATTGCCCGTTATAACCTTTAAAAAAGGTCTTGGTGTGATTTTTGACAAAAAAATTGATTTTGTAAAGCATACTCGTATAGATTTATTAGTTCAATGTTAGGTTTCATATTGCGAAATTCAAAGGAGTTTTCCGATCCACACACCTTAAAGTGTTTTATATTTCGGGTTTGTAAGGTCCAATCTTGAATACTGCAGTGTAGTCTGCAATCCTTCATATCGTCGTCGTTCTATGAAAATTCCCTATGTCCATTTTCCGCATGAAATAAATACGCTAAGTTCTTGCAAATGACAAAAATTAACTTTGGGAGTTTTAATAGAACTACGACAATATTTTCTTCATTAATTTAGAATCGAAAAGATCAAAAAACGCTTTACGAGAGTTGTAGTGAAAAGGATTCAATGGGACATAGATCTTTCTACCTATGAAACGAGGTGTAAACTACTTGGTATTTTGCCTCTTAACATTCGTAGAAAGTTCACAGAGGTTATGTTCATTCGTGACATAGCAGCAGATAATTTTGATTGTTCTCAAATGTTAGCTCTTATTGGGATTAATGTTCCTGCGAGGTTGCTTCGAATTATATTAAAACTGCAATAAATAATGTAGTTGCCAAATGTTCTACGTAAATAAAATTACTTATGTAACTATTTTTGTTTCAAATATTGCTACCAATATAAAAATTCATCAAATTTTATGCCCTTATCTTTGAGATACAATTGAATTTAGTTTAATATTTTTTTTTTATTTTACTTATCTAGATATTATGTTATTAACTTCTCATAGAAAGTTATTGTAATGGGTCCGATTTGTCGAATTGAAAATTTTGGAATTTTTTGACGTTTCAAGGCCGTACGTTCGCGAAGTTTGTTTCGTCGTCCGTAGCTCAAGAACCAGAAGAGATATAGACTTCAAATAAATTTTGTTATACAGATAATAATACAGAAAGGGCTCTCAAGAAAATTTCGTTGCCATAGTAGTTTAAAAATAAGGTGAACATTTTGGTTAACCCTAAATATCTCACGAACCAATGACGCTAGGACTAGAATTAAATTTTGTATTATAAATTGTGACGTGATACCAAAGCAATATATTTTTGGAAAAAAATCCAATTAACGTTTTTTTATAAATCAATAACATTGAAAAGAAATGTGTTACCTTGAAAATTTTACGAGTAAAAACCGATTTCATCTCCAAAACAATTTTGTGCAACGAAAAAAAAAGTTTTAAACATCGGGTAAAATTTTGGGAAAAATCGACTTGAATTTTTTTTTAAAATATAAAAACCTAAACAAAAAAATTGTTAAAAGTTGGTAAAAATTGATTTTGGACTCAAATATCTTTTCTTTAAAAAAAAAATTGTTGTCAACATTCAGTAAAATTCTGAGCAAAATCGAATGGACAGTTTTTTTTACAAAAAATAAAAACTTAAAAGAAAATTTAACAATACTTGGTAAAAATAGATTTTTGACTTAAATATCTTTTTAAAACTTAAAAAAAAACTTTTTTTCCACGAATCTAAAGTTCTTTTTTTTTCATAAAAAAAATCTACAAAACATAATACTCAAATGTGATAAAAATTAATGTTCGGTTCTTGATATCTCTCAAATTAATTTCATTTGTTTGTTAAAATTTGTTAAATTTGTTAAAATTTAAGAAATTTTACTGAAATTAGTAAAAGTTTGTTTTTGACTAAAAATCTATCAAAACTAGATTTTCAAACTAAACTATTTCTCTATTTGAAAAATACCTACAAAAACCTACAAACTTTTAAGAACGTCAAATCGACAGACGGGATGGGAAGTAATGAGTGTGGGTCGCATCCCAGCCTCTTTGTAAAAATGTTTTTATATTTTACTATTAACAATTTTAATTTATCTTATTCTTTAAGTAATGTAAAAGTCCACATCATGCAGGCGTTAAGATTGTAATGTCTTAATTGAGAAAAAAAATTTTGTTAATTACTTGTTGATGAAATCAAGAATGTATCTTTCTATCTATTACAGCGAACTTGTATATTTTATTGCAACAAGTGAAAAAAAGCTGCTTTTGAATTCTTATATTTTTGGACGAAGAAAGTTTGAGCAATGAGCACACTGAAATCCTACGACTCTCTCTCAGTCTCTTCTAATTTGGTTCCTGTATTAATAAGGTATAGATACTGTTACTATAGACAAGACAAGAAACAAGCGATTTTAAGATGTGTCGTGTTCATGTGTTGTTCAATGTTCATATACAAGACTCTAGATAGGTATTGTAGGCATATAGCCATAAGAAAGACTATAATAATGTAGTGTATATTTGTATAACGATCGCATGTGGTGCGTCATGATTGTATTAAAGATTCTCCCCTCTATCAGCAAACGGTATAGGGTAGGTTAGGTCTGTACATATATATATACCTATGGTGGTGGTTTGCGTTTCCGGAAGTGTATCTGAATGAATATAACCTCTAGTGACGTACACAAAGGAAAATAACTAGACATGGTGTCGCTACGACTCGCAACCTACAACCTACAAACACAAAAAATATGTGTACCTATACGAAATACGAGTATACATACCCCCAAAGTTTTTGTATAGATTAAAGGTTTCATGTTCACCATGTTAATATCACTTATTCAATACAAATGTTTTTAAAAGTATAGTGTTGAAATTTGGAATAGGTAACCAGGATCTGAAGGAACGACTTCTTCATAATTTTCGACATCATGACGAAATATAATACCTCTTCTATTGGAAAATTACGACACTACGACGACGAAGACCTTACGAAGACCATGACGAACTTATTTTAATATGCGTGCGTGGGAGTGTTTCTATGTGAGGAACGTGATTTTCGACACATAATAAATTTGAAAAAAACACCTTTTTTTTTTGATAATATAATAAAAGACACACAGTGAACATAAACAACAATTGAACATGAACATGGAAAAGAACACACATAGCATTTCTATGTTTTCAACATTTCTTCCCCTGCTTTTTGAATATACGGCGTGTTTCAATGGGAACGCTTATTAGAAGTATAAAACAAGAGATTGGGTCTGTGTGGACTTGCAATTATTATGAACCTACCTCATGTGACAAAATTTGATGAGAACGTTTGGAAAGCGCTTTTTGTGTTTTTTACTTGCGAAATATGGGAATTACATTTATACCAAGTACTGCATTCGTGTAAAAGTCGAAAAAATGTTGGTCCCGCTATTCCGGCCGCCTGTTTGTCCTCGTCTCTCAACTGCATCTTTTTTGAATCGAAGGTTATAATGAGATATCGCTTTTAGGTACACAGCACCCGTTTGGCTGTGTTCTTGACTACAGCGATTTTTAAATTGGCTAAGAGCTGAATGTGCTGTATCAGAACGTTTTGCTATGGCGAAATACATATGGGCACCAGTTAGCACTCAATAGGGAACGTTACAGGATTGGTCCTTAGATTCGTCGCATTCTTTGAAGAGTTTACTATTTGATGCCATGGGAGTTGCTTAAGGCTTGCAATCTTTCATAACAAACCTCTTCAATATGTCATCAATGTATCCGCTTTGTGATATCAGAATTTTGTTGTGAAATCTTTTGATTTGTATTCCCAAAAATTAAAATTTGGGTTGCCTGCGGTTAGGCATATCGGGTAGTTGGTGATTGCTTAAACCTTGGTTTAGGCCAGCAATGCAACTGTCTTGCCATTTTGAAGTTCTTGCTTTACCTCCTCGTGGTGGTCTCCGGGCAATAATTTGTGTATCCCTATAAACATAACTTAGCTAAAATTCCGCTATGGAAACTGAAATTACGCCTCAGATGATTAATGATAAATCGTTGACAACTTTTGGCTATTGTACCCTGACAAAGATTAGTTTATGGAAGTAAATATCCGCACAATACTAGATTCCTCCAGGGATCGGGCAAACACACCGACACGTAGCACTGTACTGTTCTACTCTGGTCATTATCCAGGAAAGAGGCAATCAGAAGCCTTATTTCGTGGGAGCCCCTTAGGGAAAGGCTTATCAAAACTAGATTTCAGAGTAGAGTACGACCCGTCACATTGCCTCATCGGCTCATCGAAGGCCAAGAATAAGAAGAAGAAGAGCTGGACGACCAAGAAGTACATGGGCAGGACAGTTGAGGCGGTATCAGCGTCACTAGGCAAAAGTTAGAGGGAGCTGAAACACATCTCCGGAAACCGTACACGATGGCGCGTAGGCGTAGTAGAAGCCTTATGCCCCTTAATGGGTTCCCAACAGGTCTGAGGACCTAAGTAAGTAAAGTAAGTACACATTAAAATATCATCGACATAAATGAGTACGAATATTAGGGTTGGACACAATAGGTCGGAAACGGTTGGTGCCAGTCCAATCTGCTTACATATAAAGCCTTTTTAAACATACAAACCTTGTTGCCATCTTAAAGTTGGTGCGGCATTTTGGTAGATTTTTGTCGTAAATTTGTATCGTTTTCGCTATCAGACATCTTCTTTAACATTTCTTATGTCCTAGTTGACTATTTCGTTCAGGTATGCTGAATGCAGTAATATAGATTTGATAGATTTTTGTTGGTACTTTGGATCGAGAGCAATCATGAGTCTTAATGAGCTAAGTCTGGCAACAGACCCGAACGTTTCATAAATATCTATTCCAGGCTTTTGTATAAAGCCTATAGCTGATCTTGCTTTCCGTCTCTGGGTGTTTCGCCTGCAGTCCATTTATTTAGTAGCAGCCTACAGTTCTCAAAATTTTAAGGCTTCCTTTTGATTGTCTAGCTATCATTTGTAATTAGGTTTCGAATTTTCGTGTAGAAAGCGTCTTTCAAGTCCAATTTTTCATCTTTTGATAACGCCGCTGCGAATTGTATTTCAGAAGCATTAATTGCAAGTCGCGTCTCTTGATCTGTTACTTCCTGATCACCTTGCAGTTCATCAATGCTATTTTCCGTCATGGTTTTCCAGTTCTTAGTTAAGCTGGTCTTCCTGGTCTATTTTTTGGTTTGATATGAACTGCTTTATCTTATATACATTTTGTTGGTAAATTTCTTGAGTTCTTGTGTCTAGCGAAAAATTGTTAAAACCTCAAGCATAACTCTTGTCATGAAAATAATGTTTTTTAAATAAGCCGTATGGATCTGACATACAAACTGTTGGTCCCCTTCATGCCTGACATTAATTAATCAAGTAACTATAGGCCTGATTTAGATGAAACTCAGAATTGATAATATACTGATTTTCATATCTATGACATCCTTACAAATTTTAATGCAATCTTAATTTAAGAGCATTAAAGCTTAAGCTTGAGTGATGAGCACTTTGAACCCCTGGCTATGGAGCTAAATATTTCATATTTGACGCCCCTCACCTTCTGGCTTTGAATAATGAGTAATTCTATTCCATTCTGAATTCGTTGAGCATTTGCAGAAACCCCCCTCAAAAAAATGCTTGCTGAGGCACACGCAGTGCAAAAAGTCATTTGACTTTGACATTTAGGAGTTTATTTCCCTGTGTGATTGTCTGTTGTTATCCCTGGTGCATGATTAGAAAACAATTATGTTTGTGTAAATTGGAAATACATGTTCAAATTAAAGTGAAATTTCGAATCCAAAAATGTTTGTATTTTTGGCTCTATGTTCCCCTCAAAATGTTTCATACATTGATAAACCCGCATATACTCTAAAAGTAGTCCCAGTCCCATTCCCCATAGCCATTCCTAGTCCCGCATATACTCGTAGCTACAACATATTGCAATACTATTATACTATATTATTTTATATTATTTCCTTATTTAACTTAACATATACAATACACAAATAATATATTGTAATATAGTATATTGTTGTATATTCTTTTGGATCTTATATCTTTAATGTTATATGTTGCGTATCGGTGAAGGCGGTTTTATAAATTTTCAAACAAATAACCTTTCAGTCAATTATGCGGCCCTATTCCGGATTTCACATACTAAATTTTGAATACGTTTGTATGCTATCAGGATACACTTGTTAAATGATTGTATTTTGTATATTCTTCTATACGAATTAATTTACGGACATGTCGTAGTTAAACTCCTCTACCTCTAGCGCTCTTTAAATATGAGTTTGTTTGGATGACCTTGACTGTGTTGTGGTGTTATGGTGTTGTTTTGGTGCTGTGCTACATCATCATGACAACAAGCAAAAGAATTCTTCTATAAATATACATGAATATGTTAATGTATCTAATGTAATGCATGTATGTATCACATGTTATCACATACATCCGAGATAGTGTAAGACACATCTGCAATGGTATCGGTACAAAAAAACCTATCTATAGAAAAATACCTCAATAGAGACACAGAATAAAGTACCTACACGGAGTGTAAATGTGACGCCATTCGTTGTATTTTCTGGCAGTGGTGCTCGAGTGCTGGCCAAGGGCGTAAATTAGAGGAGGGGTGAATAGTGAATTATGAGGTGAAATACTCGAATAAAGTTTGATAAACATGCATCATTTACTTACATAGAATTTGTTGTAGTAAAAGGCAGTAATTTGAATTAAAATTTATCGTATTTTAGGAAAATTGTAAATTGGATTTTTCTAAAAAAAAATATCTAAAACCTTGCAACAATATTTAAAGTATATTTTATTTAAATTTCTATTTTTGTTAACGAGTTTTTTAGTCCAAACCCCATTCTTAGAATTTCTTGAAAGTTTTTATTTCTAATACAAAAAAGCACTTAAAAGATTTTTTAAGAACATTATCTTAGGTTGGAAACAAAATGTTGCATAGAATTAAATAGTTTTAAAGTCAATATGTTTATCTATTTTCAAGTCGAAAATCATTTTTTACCAACTTCAAGTATGGTTTTTTTTTTTAAGTTTTTAATTTTTGTAAAAAAAAAACATTTCGTTGACTATCTCAAAATTTTACCAGATGTTAAAAACGTTATTCTTTGTTGGATCAATTCAAAAAGAATTGAGAGATAAATTTGAAAGTCTTATAGCAAAACAAATGAACAATTTGATCGCAAAAGTAATTGAAAACGCTACGTCGTAAAATTCTAAGAAACAAAACAACACAGGATTAGTAAACAAAAATAAGTTAGTATTCAGCGAAAATATTTTAACGAAATCGAAGTTTTGGATTATGGCATGACAGTCTAACGCAAATTTGTTTTTTAATTCATTTTTATTAATTCAATTTTAAACATATCTTAAAGCTAGACAAAAATTCATAAAACTAGCCTAATTGTCCATAGCTTACAACAAACTTACTGGTCCCATACGGACACTCTAAGTTAAGTCCAACGCATTAACCATTATGCCACGGGTACATTATTATTATTATTTGTTATTTAAGGAAAATAAATGTACAGAATAATATGAGGTCAACTTTAGCTTTCAGGGCTTACAGCTGAATATAAACATTTTTAATCTGGATTCAATTAGTCATTGTGTTTATTACTCTTTGTCAAATTGATAATTTTGACATTTCTCGACGTTTCAAGGTCCCTAGAGCAAAAAAAAAGATTTTTAGAAATATGTAAGTGCATTTTGCGTGCATGTGTACGTATGTCCGTACGTCCGTAAGTTCGCGACGTTTTTTTCGTTATCCATAGCTCAAGAACGAGAAGAGATATCGACTTCAAATAAATTTTGTTATTGTTTTGTTATTTTGCAGAAAGGGCGCTCAAGAAAATAGGGTATTTTTACCATTTTGCTTACCCATAATTATCTTACGAAATAAAAACGCTAGAGGCTTGAATTGAATTGTATATAAATATACTGTAACATGATACTCAACAAGTACATTTTTTGTAAAAAATCCAAGTAATGCATTTTTTCTAAATGAAAAAAAACTGAACAAAAAATTGTCAACTCGAAAATTTTACGAATACAAAATAATTTTATTTGCAAAACAATTTTTTGCAACGAAAAATAGTATTTTTACCATCTTTTACAAATTTGAGAAAAATCTAATTGACAGTTTTTTTTATAAAAAATAATAATTATGGCTTCAACTTATAAGAAATAATGTTTTCAACATTCTGAAAAATGTGCAGAAAAATCAAATTGACAGTTTTTTTTACAAAAAATAAAAACCTAAAAAAAAAAAAATTGATTTTGGACTTAAATATCTTTTCAAAACTTTTATATATTAGCTTTAAACTATTTTTATTTTTTAAAAAATATTGTTGTCAACATTCAGTAAAATTTTGAGAAAAATCGAATCAACAATTATTTTTACAAAAAATAAAAACTTAAAAGAAAATTTAACAAAAGTTGGTAAAAATTGATTTTCGACTCAAATATCTTTTCAAAACTTCAAGATTATGGCTTTTAATTAATTTAAACTAATTGGACATTCTATTTTAAACAAGCCGAAACATTTTGAGAAAAATGGATTTGACAGTTTTTCCTACAAAAAATAAAAACCTAAACAAAAATATTAATAAAAGTTAGTGAAAATAGGTTTTCAACTCAAATATCTTTTCAAAACTTTGAGATGTTTACTTCAAACTAATTTTATCTTTTAAAAAATATTGTTGTCAACATTCAGTAAATTTTTTAGAAAAATCGAATTAATAGTTTTTTTTATAAATGAATATAAACCAAAGAAAAAATTTACAAAAGTTAGTAAAAATTGATTTTCTACTCAAATATTTTTTCAAAAATTTGAGATTATGGCTTTCAATTAATTTTCATTTGTAAGAAATACTGTTTTCAACATTTGCAAACAAAAATTGAGAAAAATCGAACTTACAGTTTGTTTTACAAAAAATAAAAATAAAAAAAAGTTGTCCAAAATTGATTTTCGACTCAAATATCTTTCAAAACTTTGAGATATTTGTTTCAAACTACTTTTATCATTTGAACAATATTGTTTTCAACATTCAGTCAAATTTTAAATTGACAGTTTTTTTTACAAAAAATAAAAGCCTAAAAAAACAATACTAAAACTTGAAATAAATTTACTTTCGAATCAAATAGCTTTTCAAAAATTAAAAATATTGTTTTTAAACTTTTTTTATTTCACAGAAAATATTGTTTTCGATATTCAGTAATTTTTTTTAAATCCAACAGTCCGTTTTTCATAAATAATAAAATCTACAAAAGCAAATTTGGTAAAACTTTATAATCTGTTCTTGATATCTCTCAAATTAATTCCATTTATCCAATTTGTAAAAATTTATGAAATGCTACTTAAATTGGTAAACAAATTTTTTCGACTAAAAATCTATTTAACAAAACTGGATTTTCAAAATAAACTTTTTCTTTATAAGAAAAATATTGTGGGTAATTTTAATTTTTTAAGAATACTTCAACTAACAACTTTTTAAACCCAACTCTTCAAATTTTTAAGCAAGACAAATCGACAGACGGGATGGGAAATTATCAATGTGGGTCGCATCCCAGCCTCTATTTTTTATCTGTATATGACTTTGTTTCAATACAAAAAAATTCGTCGGTCATTGTTTATGCTGATGACATAAGGCTTTTAAAAAGTATTAAATTAACTTGTTCAAAACGACTTGTTAAATCGTCTCGTTTTGAATGTTGACAAGTTTAAAACCACAAGTTTTATACGTAAAAAGGTTCCCTTTTATTTTAATTATACGTTTGATACATGTCATTTGAGTAAAGTCCCTGTGTTTGCAGATTAAGCTGTTCAACTACAAAGTTAAGAAAACTAAGAATCCTAGGATTCATAAAAAAATTCGTTCGCGTTGTCTCGAAAAGTAAATTTTTTTGATAAATTCAATCTTATTACTAGTTTTCAAAGCATAATTGACTGATTTTTAAAAGGTTTGAACATTTCAATATGATTTATTTGACCACAATAGGGGCAAAACAATAACGCCCCTATAAAACAATAGTACAAAGTCAAAGTGTAATCACATAACATAAACATAGCAAGTTCGGTAGTCTTAGAAATCGAAAATTTCATAATAAAGTTCCACAACGAATGTGAAAGGTCAGTGGATCGAGTTGACGTATAGTTTTTGGAATTCCGTCATTCGACATAATGATTAAAACTTTTAGTGTTATAAATTAAAAAAACCCCATAGTCTTCTTATAGAATTTTTCTGGCTACGCACCTGGACCCAATGGTGGTGACACACTTTCTCAATTCGCACCAACTACCATCAACCATCGCTGCTGTAATTATGGATGTTTGTATCTAACACGGTAACAGTAACAGGCAAGTAGTACTTTGAATTCTTCGTTGGTTTTTGTGCTGTGCGTGCGTGTGTACTCACAGAAAATTGTGTTATCAAAGAGTGTTAGAAATGGGGGGTGTGACGGAACGCTGCTTAAACTCACCATACCAAGTTATACGAGTATGTATATTGACATTGACATGGCTTCGGAACTGAAAGTGGAAAAACATAAACATGTGAAAAAGTTGGAGGAATGAAGGAAGGGAGACTCCACTGGGAAATTAATGTGTAGGCTGGCGGAGGGTTATTGTAAATATGTAATTTGTGCTCTGGCCGTTCTCTTATTTGATAGGCGATGTGTAGGTGTCATGACATGCTCACTGCTCTGCTCAGTTCAGTTCAGTTGAGTTCAGGTCATAATTATTATGTGAGGGGGAAGAAATACCATCTCAAATAGCATCACACGCAACATGACTCAACTCACACAAGTTTTCGTTAGGGTAGTGTTGTGTCATTATCGACACAATAGTGTGTTGTTTTTTGGGGGAAGCCGCATATAATAATAAGGTTCGGTTCGGTTTGGCACTCGGACTTGGACAGGGAACACGGATAGATGAGATGAATCAGAGATATCACAGGTATGGTGTATAGGGTAGAGAGAGCTTATATGATGTCGAACTTGTGGTACCAGATTAACCCCGGTTGGTATCGGTGGTCTGGGTGTGGGGCAAGTGCCCCTATACTCGAGCTTTGGTGTTATGTATAGGTACTTGGTTTTGTGTGACGTACCTCCACTACAGTCAGAGAGAGGAACAAGAGCATACACTACACATGGGTTCGGGCTTGGACTCAGGTTCGGGCGGTGTAGGCATATGGGGATGGCATGGTACTAGAACTCACTTCCTGTGTACACACAAGGCTCTTTTTGTATACCTATTTGTTTTTTCTTAGTTTACTTTTTGTCTTACTTTTGTTTTGTGTTGTGTTGTGTTGTGTTGTGTTGTCGTGTATATGATATGCCAATTGTGTGTTATCACTTTGACACCACATAGGGTAGTATTGTTACTATAGTGTTGTGTTGTTGCGAAGATTTTTGTATTTGAATTTTCGACTAGGGTATCAGAAAGTTTGATAGGCTTTCTTCTGGGTTTCTCATAAAAATATGTATACTTACTTAGATAGAGGTATAAGTACATGAGTACCTCTATCTGGTATCTAGGGTACCTTATAACTACATACGAATATGAAAATTGGAGAAAAACCTTTTTCAAATATTTTATGATGATGGTGGAAAATGAAGAGATCTCTTTCTTTGTGTGTTAATCACATTGAAAATTTTGTAATTTCCATGTGGTGGAAGTGTTTTTATGGTGCAGAGTGTAATCGTATTTTGTATATTATAATATTATGGTACACTGGTACAGTGTGTAGGTTTGTATGTTTTTCTGTTTATTTTATTTAATATAAATACAAGTTTTTTTTATTTTTGTTTTATTAAAAGCACTTTCACATACGTACATAATACATTTATGTATCAAGGAAATAATGTATGTTGGTATATGCCTGTTTGTATTAGGCTAACATGATAAGGTATTTTAGCATAAAATATATCTTGCGTTAGATACAAATTCTCCCTTGCTCTTTTTTTAAATTTAAATTGATGCATAGTGCATCAGTATCATTTTGTATATATTTAACTCCCATAACACAATCTCATTTATTCACTATGTGATTAGTTTGAAATTATATCTATGAGCTTGTCAAGCTATAAGGTTTCTCAAGCTCAATATTTATATGAATCTTTAAGGACATACAACTGATGTTTCAGTAATCAATTACTTTTACTGTAGTAAAATTTGCTTTGAATGTTATTCTTGTGTTTTATAACTTTTACTAGCAGACCCGACCACGCGTTGCTGTGCCTGAGTAATTAAGGAAGGACTTAATAGACAAAATTCAACACTAATTTACATAACATCTTTAATTTTATTTTATTAATAAATACTATGATTAACATAAATTAAATAAAATCACAGTTAAAGTTTACTGAAGTGCCAATCGATGAACAATATTTTTGGTCAGCCTGTCTTTTGTCAACACAAATAAACTTGACGGTCTCCCTACACGTGAACAGGCCACGTGTAATTGCCCATGAGAGAAACATGGATTCTCTAAGTCTAAGCCGCAAATAGACATTGTTTGTCCTTGTGATTTGTTAACAGTCATCGCGAAAACTAAACGGATAGGAAATTGCAGCCTTATACGGTATTATTAGAATGCGTGGTAACAGAACGATTTCTCCTTTAAACTTTCTGCCAAAATAGTTGCCTCGAGAACATTTCCGGTGATTTTTTTGATTACCAAATGTGTACCGTTGCATAGTTTAGGGGGGTTCAAATTACGCACAAGAATAATCGGTGATCCAATTTTTAACCGAAGATCTTGATAAAATTCCACTTCACCGTTTCCAATATCTAATAGTTGCTGAGAAAATACTCGTGCAGTTTGATCATTTTGGAGTTGTACTCGCATGTTTTTTGTTAACCTTAGTGTTTCGACGTTTCTCCATAAAACTAAAACTAAAAATACGCCAGATAGTTTCGTTGCTGCTAATGTATCTGATCATTTGGTATCGTGCTATTTCATCATTTTCATTTATGTTTTGTACTCCAAACATGGCTAAATAACTGCCCTTATTGACGTACTTGCAAATTTACTTAATGCATTTAATTGAACTACAAGTTCAACATTAATATGAGCCTTGTATGTTTTTGAGAGCAGTGGTGAGTACGGTACCACCCATTGATTGTCAATTTTTAATTGATTAGAATTTGACGTTCTTATTTTAAATGTGTGACCACCGTTATCGGCGTTTCTACGGCGATACAACGAATAACCATCGACATCAGTAATAGTATCATTCGTGAATTTCTTAGGAATTTTTTTTTACATTTCCCATTTTCCATGCATGGCGAAGTCATATTAAAAGCACCACACGGCCCGTGAATCATATGACTTGTAACAATGTCAAATATTCTTAGTAAATTGATGAATCTGGAATTTCGGCTGAAATAATTTGATCAATTTCTTCTGGACGAATTTTAACATCGAGCTAAATTAAAATGTGAGCATGAGGTAAGCCTCGTTTTTGCCACTCAATTGAATACAACTAACAACACGTTTTGACAAAGACTGAATATTTTACAATAAAATCAATTAAGGATTTTAAATTTTTGTTTTAACACTCGTGCAGTAATGTCGTGACAATGTATCGACTGTTGACCTGGTAATAATAAAGTTTTTAGTTCCTCCTAATTTGGATTGCAAGTAAATTTTATAAACAAATCTGGACGCCCGTAATGACGGACATATGTATGTAAGTCTTCGCGTCCTGAATGTATTCTTGCATGTTTCGTGGACTACCGATGTAGGTTGAAGGTAAAATAACTACACTACCGATTTCATTGGTGTTTAAGTTTTCATCGATGTTTCTAACAACAGCATCTGGTAAGTGGATGTATTCCTCTGATCGTAATTTAGCTTTGTTAAACCGAATAAATCGCAAACGTTCGCTTTCAATCTTAGCAAACATATCTACAACGTATTGATGATACAACTGACGATATCGAAGAATATAATTGTAATTATTATTAATGGATGCGCGTAGTAATTCATTGAACTAGCTTTTTTTACTTAATTCATTACCATTGATATGATCACACTGTTTGATATTGATGCGATGTTCATCTTGTCCTTGCCAGAATATCAATGGGTACTGGAGTGCGTCGTACAAACGGTGTATATCTGAAATTGTACTTACTGTATTATCTCGGTGTGTAATTTTAATAGATCTGTTGTCAACTGGATCACCGACCATAATAATAGCAACTCCATCTACGGTTGGCGCATTGAATCTGCCAGCGTGCTCTCCTGATGGTACTTTGTCAGCTTTGATGACAATTTGATAATTGTCATTTTTCAATTGTGGTGATACTCTTTTGAACAGTTGAACCAGATTGATTACGGTTCTCTTAAAATATTTCCAACAATTCTACAATTGATCTTCTTCTGCTTGTTCAATAAAATTATACTGGCATCGAGTTGTCACACGTTCTTCACAATTGCCCATGAAGTAGATTTGGAGAAATTTTGGATATTCATTTGGCATTGGCATCAATCATCCAATTTTATGGTACCTACACTTGGGCTTGCATTTTAAATGTTGTTTCAAAATTACGACCATCAGATGAGAGATCACAAATTTTAGATGCTCCAAATGATGTCATTTGAAAGCAAGAATTAAACTTTCGTGTCTTACGCAAAAATAATTTTGAATCAATTGAAATGCCAGAAAGTAGTGATTTCAAGGGTTCAGGTGGAGTAGGAAGTAATGGCAATACCACTTTTCCGGATGCACAACACATGCCAGGCGTTCATTGCGAAATTTTAACGCTTAGCAATACTTACATATTTTGTCCATCTCACCGATGATAACTTTGGGATCAGCTGAGTAATTAATGTCTGGTGCATAAATAAACGCCAGACGAATAATTGATTTTCGTGTTAATGCACTGCTGGTCCATTGACTTTCTCGGTTTCTTTGTCTAAATGAATCTATGCGTTGTTCACGTGCCGTTCTTGTTCTTGATAAATAGTCTTGTAAATGATTATCATGCTGTTGCATTGATTCAGTTAAAATTTAATCAAAATAAAAAAAATTTCACAATTGTGCCATCAAGATAATCCTGTTTAAAAATATTGATTGGTGAAATATTCGTCTCCTTGAAGAACAAAAACAGAAGAATAAAAATAACTTTTATTTCAAAGTCAAAATATATTTCAGAAAACATAATGATCATATATAATTAGAACAGTAGATTTTATATAAAGTATTTTTCATTTGCAACATATATGTAAACAATTTAGACCATTACTCGAAATATAAACTATCCTATATCCTATATTTATTTTCATTGAAATGCCTTATGAAACGAAATCTTGTAATAGGCTTTACCTATGTTAACATAAAGTTTCTTTTACAGAAAGTAAATATTAAAATGTTTGCTACAATATATATATTGGCAAGTACAACTCTAATGAGAAAACAAAAATGGGAAAAAAGTAAAAATTACGCATTATAACAATGAATAAATCACAAGAATGAAACTCAAACAAGTACAAGATAGATCATTTAGTATTAAACATTATACATACTCGTATATATAAAAAGAGAAATGAGCACAAAAGATACAAATTGATTTGTTCTGATTTGTATTTAAAAAGAAGCTTCCTTTTAATATGGGCTTTAACTTTTACAACATTACTATTTTGTTTGATTTCGTTAGGGTCTATTGTAATACTGAATCTACTGATATGGTGTAGATCTGATTCCGAAATTTGTTATGTGGGTTGTGACTTGATGGATGTTGTTTCGACTTTTCAATTGGCGGTTATGATGGCTACTTTTTGAAGATAATTCGATGTTTCAAAATACTGTTAAATTTTCAATTTTGTGAATGTGGGGCACCAAATTAATTTCCGCTTTAGACTTAACCATTAGAATTTGGACCTGGTATCGACTTAAAATAAATCCAACGAGTGTTTGTATACCATCCAATTTCGAATAAATTTGTCAATGCCATATTTTGTGAAACTTGCAAACTTTGAATCAAGCTGTGAACTGCTATACTTCATAAATTGATTCCGTACGTCATATGACTATGAAAAAGGGCGAAGTCCATATGTGTTTTTAGACTTTCAGGTACGTTACTACGAATTCGACCGAAAACACCAGCTGGGGATGAACTTCACATAGAAAGTTATTGTAATGGGTCCGATTTGACGAAATAAAAAAATTGAAATTCCTAGACGTTTCAAGGTCCCTAGAGTCGAAATAAAACATTTTTAGAAAGATGTCTGTGCTTGCGTGTGTACGTATGTTCGTACGTCCATATGTTCGCGACGTTTTTTCGTCGTCCATAGCTCAAGAACCATTAGAGATATTGACTTCAAATAAATGGATGTATTCTAAGTCCCGTTTTGTTTGCACTTTATGTTGATGCGGTTTGTAAAATCCTACCGGGAGGTGTAATATTTGATTAAAGTTTTACTGTATGCAGATGATCTGGTAATTTTGTTGGATAACCAATTTTCTTTACAACTGCAAATCAATAGTCTTAAAGAATATTGCGAAACTTGGGGCTTATGGATCAATACTAGAAAAACCAAAGTTATGATATTTGAATCTAGGCGGCATGCACGACGTGCTGAAAAATCACGGAACATCAACAACGAGCGTATTGAAATTGTGAGTGAGTTTAATATCTAGGTGTATTGCTGACCTATAACCTAAGCTGGAGCAATCATGCTAAAGAGAAAACTAGGGAGGCCAAACTGGCTCTAAACCTGATGTGGTGTAATTTTTTTAGCAACCAGCTTATCGACCTCTCAGCAAAGTACAGAGTATAAAATTCATTCGTAACGGGCTGAGTGGTTGGAGGAATTCGTTTAAATTTTGCGAACATGCTTTAGCTTATAGAAATAGCTTTTGAGCGGTCATGTATCCAGTTATGGCGATTGAGAATTTAATATGTTTTGTGTTTCAAATCACGGCAAAATTGAACATGTTTTTATCTACTAAAATTGTTTTTAAAAACAGGATAGTTAATTCAAAGATTTTTTGTTTCCAATCACGGCAAAATTGATGTTTTAAGTCTCGAATCACTGGGAATGTAAAATCGAAAAAAAGAGCTATTTAAACTCATATTTTGTGTGTTTCAAATTATGTCAAAATTTTATAGATATTTATAAAGATTATAAATCATTCAAAATTGTTAAAAAAAATCAATGCCATGTCCCTTATTCTTAGCTTTAAATTAATATAAGTTTATTATCGAAATAAAGAATTTAATCTAATTTAATCTAATCTACAGAAAATAAAGCAGAAAAATCAAGAAAATTTCATGGATAGTTTTTTTACCAAAGCAGTTTTTAAAAAAAGTTGACAATTTTGGTGTGATCTAAACGACAAAAACGTAGTTTCGAGAAAACGGCGTTTTGAGTTTGATAACGAATAAGTTTATTAATTAAGTTGCTATCTATCTACTTAACGCTTCAATTCTTGTTTCAATCGGTCAATTGTTTTTCTCAAGTTGAAAAAAGGAAATTGCATATGTGGCATGAATTTTTTTTTCAAAAAATGCACATTTGTATGGTATGAGGCACTTTTTGACCGACCTATTTACATATGTGGTATTTAAATATTGTTGCATATTTTCATACAAAAGTTAAAATAAAAGCATTTTTTTAAACTACTGTTATTCAATTATTCTTATCGTTTTTTTTTACTAAACTTATTTTTTTATGTAAGAAACAAGGTAAGTTATCGTTTCAAAAAAATATAATGCTAAAAAAATAATAACATTCGTTCATAACTGAGATCTAAAAATGCAATATTTCAGCTTTTTGGAATATTATAATAAATAAATTAAGTCCTTCAGAAGATAAGAAAAGAAAACAAAATAAATCAAAATATGAGTATTGGATTTAAATCATCAAAAGATTTGAAATCTTTTTTTTTCTTCTGTTAACAACCATTGGGATAAGAGCGGCTTTAAAACAAAAATTCAAGGAGCTGGGCCATTCTTAGGTTTTTTAAATAAAGTAATTTTCTCAAAAGGAACGTCATTATTTGATAAACTGTTTTTATATTCTATTATACAAAGGTCTTTTGAGTTATATTTCAAAAATTTTAATTTGCAGAACGGTGGCACGCAGCAAAGTTAAAAAAGTGATGATCTTGCATTTGCATAATCCGTAAATGCACTTTTTCATAATTAATTTTGAGCAGTTGTTGAACCAATGGAAGTCGGGCTGTAAATTGAGACACCTCGCAAATGCCTTTCAATGGCACTGTGAACATTTTCAACTTCTTGTAGCTGGAAGCGCCCCGGCTACGAGTACTTTTAGATTATATTCAAAATTTGGGGGTTCCTGTGCAAAAAATTCAAGAGCATAGTACTGTTGACTCGGTTTTTGTTTTGTGCAACGCAACTATCAGACCACAACATAATTTTGGTAACGTCTGGAAGATCGTCTACGACGCTTTGTAGTATTTTATAAAGTGCACTTGCGAGGTCGTTTCCAGACGGAGCACTCTGTGCTTCGGTCCAAATGCAGAAGTACGTGACTTTATTGAGATTGCAGTGACCGGTTAAATTGTAGACTGCAAATTTTCTTTTATACTAAAAGCTGGAAACCTCAGCTTTGGGTAATGCAAACACATTTTCAAGGTCATACGTTATTATCGCATTAGAAACAACTTTGTTTTTTCTATCTAAATCCCTTTCATCGCATCACAGATCGCATTGATCCTTCTTAGGCATATGAAATGATAAGTTAAGACTTTTGTTGAAAATTTTAGAGTACACATGCTTTTTAACAGGTATTCCTTCACAACTTTCTTTGTATAGGTTATATATTTTTGAAATATTTAAATTAGAACTTAGATATCCTTTTTTTGTGGTTGCTCTGCAGTAGTGAGATTCTACTCGAGGAAAGCTCTCTTTTTGTGCTGCTTTATTTCCTCAATTTTTTGTTCTGGTATTTTGTTCTTGATATGTTTTAACTTCCTGGGACTCCGAGGAATAGCTGTTAACTAGTTTGTTTTTATAAAACCATTGAATCCTTTAAGCACTGATATTAAGTGTACTCTCAAAAAATTTTGAACAAACCCGAACCAGCTCGTCAGGATATGAAAAGAAATATTGAAAGCTATACTCGTGTTTTTTAAAGGAGTTTTCTTTGATTTTCGTTTTACAGGGTCCTTCCATGTAAATTAGGCATTGACAAAATTTTTCGATTTATCATCCAGACTCCAAAATGCATTTTGAATTTTGTTATCAAATTTTGTGTCGCATAAAAATACTCATGATTTACAATCAATCGACTTCAAAGTTTTTGCAGGTCGTACCACCCCTTTGTTATCAGTATAAGCCTTACCTTTTTGACGGTTTTGGTTCCGTACGTTGCACTTCCAATTTTCTTTATATATTTTGCGTTAACGCGATAGTGGCGTATTTTCACTGTTTGTTGCTTGAACATAGAGAGGAGTAGCTGTTGTTTCCTGGTATGATGATCTTGTTGGGAATGAAACACACTTCTTTCTGGTTCAAAATACGGAGATTTTAAAGCTCTATTTTTTATTTTTTTTTTTGCAGCTGGAGCATCATTATCGGACTGTTGAGATTCGCTGTGGCAATTCGACTTTTCTTCAAAAAAATAGTTCGGGTCTTTCACAGAATCATCAGATTCAATGTCTTCAAAAGCATTCTCCGTATTATAACTAAAATTGATACACGCAAATCAGATGTAATAGTTAGCTACGATTTTTCAATAATACAACCTCTTCATATAACTGGACAATTCTTAATTGGTGTAATCAGTTCCGTGTTTAAAATCCTTGCAACGGATGCAATGTTTGTTTGTATATCGAGTACGAATTCTTCAAATTTTTGTTTCTCCTCTGGGTCCATCATCAATTTCGTTTCCGATTGAAGAATCAAGACACGAATCTTTATCTATGATAATTAGTTAAGGGGGTATTCTGGTCTAGAGACATGAATTTTAGGTAATTTTTGAAGTGCTGTAGGAAAAAGCAAGCAACAATTTTACCATACATTTTTTTATACATTATTTATTCACATTAGAAGCATACAAAAAAAATAAAAAAGTAAAAAAAAAATCAAAATTCCGTTAGTTATCAGTTCATGGAGTGGTGCGTCTCAAAAATTTGGTGCGTGACCATACCCACGATTTTAACTCTCCTAGAAATCTGAAATCAAAAACTAAAAAAGATTATTAATCTACAATAATGTCGCAATGTCTGGAACTACGGAAAAGTTACAAACATTTCTTTTTACAAAATGGCGGCTGTCTAAAGAAAAATATAAAAAATTTACCATTTTTTTCATTCATTCTTCGATTTGTTAAAAATATTAAAAATGAAAATTTGGGGATGGCCGTAGTTCCGGACGTAGACAAGTCCCTAAAGAAGAATCTCTTAAAATTTCAAGTAAATCGGTTCGGCAGAACCTGAGAAATCGTGGGTATCAGATTCAAAAAGACAGTTCTGAGAAAAATGCGTTTAAAGTACCCCATTATGTCTTTTGTTCTATTAGTTGCAGCCCAACCGATTTGGATGGCTGCTCAGCAAAATACTTATTTCTCCGAAAATAATTTGAATTTGGGAAAATCCTCTCGTAGACATATTCTAAAATAGTTATACTATGAAAATATGAAAACAAAAAAAAATCGATTTTTTTAATTTCTAGACAGAATACCCCCTTAAAAAGTTATAATGTGAACATTTTATTTGGACTTTGGTTTGTATGTATCATTTAAACACTGAAAAATTAGTATGCATATGAAGCACTTTCGAGTAAGAATTCTATGTAATCGTATAAATCATTTAAGCACTGAATTTGCGTTTGGCAAAAAAGTTCAATTGTATGTATAGGTCATTTAAAATATTTAAGAAATTTCAGAAAAGTTCATACAAAAATATGACCTCCTCATACAAAGTCTATATGGCAGACCAATACTGACCATTTATTTCCAAAATGTGCATATAGCAGTAATAAAGATAGGATAGATTTAATTACACGAAAAAAAAACTCCTTTTCGTCTTTATTATAGGATTCACGATACAATAACGCTAAAGACAAAAAATCCTATTACCGTTTTTTTTTATAGAACTGAAAAAAATGTGTCACCTTGAAAATTTTACGAATACAAAATTATTTCATCCCCAAAAAATAACTTTTTAAAATCTGGCAAATTTTGAAAAAACCGAATTGGCAGTTTTTTTTAGAAAAAAATAAAAAAAAATGTCAAAATTTTCAATTGGACAAATTGGACCGATTACAATAAGTTCCTGTGGGAAGTGAACAAATTGATAATTGTATATTAAAAGCTTGCATTCCGCCTATAAAGTATTCAAACTAGAATATGAGTATTTAAAGATTTAACTTGTAATTATTTTCTTAACTCATAATTTAAGCTTCAAAATTCAGAAGATTCCCAATTATTAGTTACAATTGGTTTTATAATGGTTCCAGAAGCTGTCATAATTGACAATGAAGCTTTAACATCTGGATGTGCAAGAAGTGTTGATTTACTAAGTTCAGGAGTCCAGTTGATAATGGTTTAATCATCTGTGAAAAGCAGATTGAGATGATGAAAGTCATCAATGTATGTAAAACAGAAATCCAGACCTCTCGTGACTTCAATGAAGAATAGTTGAAAGTTTTGCGCTGCATTGTATAGACCGAAAATCATCAACACTAATTAAAACAACCCAAAAGGAGTGATAAAAGGCGTTTTTGGAATGTCAAATGCTTCCTCCCTGATTTCATATTATGCTCGAGTTAGATCTATGACGCTGAACAGATGATGAGCGAAATCTGTAATAGGTGGCATGGGATAGCGTTCTGAGATGGCGACAGCATTGAGTCGTCTATAGTCACCACAATAGTCTTCAGTCGCAATTTTTCTTTTTAATTATATGAAGAGGACTAGCCCAGCTGCTCTTTGATGGTGACAAATCCCGTGTATTCAATAGAATTCTTCCTTAGAGGTTTTGTGTTGTTAAGGAGTTAAACGTCTAGCTTTGGAGAGCACAGAAGATCTTTTCGTTTAAATGTGGTGAGTTACATCATGCTTGGACGGTGAATTTAAAACTTTGTGGTATCAGTATCTAAATTGATGCCACTAGTGTGGAACTGGAAGAACCACCGGGCTCTGTTTATAGAAACCTTGGCAATTGCTGTTTCAGAGATTTTCTCTTCTGAATCAGGCATTGTGCTATTATTAGATGTCTACGGTGCGTAGTTTAATGATGGCTCCTCATCATGGACCTGGGGATACTTTGTAACTGTGATAATGTGGTATCTTGTGGTATCTTGTGGTTGCTTCTCAATAATGAGAAAACTACTCCTTCACTGCGAAATAGAATTTATTTGCATTGAAGTTTGACACATTATTTATAATAACAATCGATTAACAAAGTTTATAAATTTTAATATTAAGATAAGTTGTTGTCATTGAAAATTGTTCTTAAAACTAAGTGAAAAGTAACTATTCAAAAACTAAGTGAACAATATGATTGAAAGGTATCCACAAGTTCTTATATTAAAAAAAAAAAACTAGCGTGTTTTTACCAAGTGAAGGTATTCAAAATTGATCATGTGCCCTTATATGTTCCATGTTCTCATGCCTTTCAAATCTTGATTAAGAACTTAATCTTTTCATAAACTTATGAGAACACTTTTCAATTTGTATCACAAAGAGTTATGTTTAAGATTTAAATTCAAAACTACAAACAACATACTTAGACTATGATAATGATGTATCTTGTATTTTAAGACTAATTAAATTAAAAAAATCATTCTCCTTTGACATTTATTTTGCGCCGTATGCGCCCTCTTATATTCATATCTTGTATTACTTTTTATATTCAAAGTTCAGACATAACGAATAAATTCTTCACTTCATTTGTATCAAGCTTCGGTTGTGTATACTTCGGAGCAAAACAGTGTCGCCGGAAGGACAAATCGCACCTTAGTAGAATCGGCGAGATGTTTGTTAAGGGAATCCGGTCTCCCATCAACTTTTTGGGCTGAAGCTTTAGTGTCGCCGGAAGGACAAATCGCACCTTAGTAGAATCGGCGAGATGTTTGTTAAGGGAATCCGGTCTCCCATCAACTTTTTGGGCTGAAGCTTTAGCCAAAAATTACCAACTTTGAATTACCTGCATGCAACAAGACTAACGGAAAAGGCAAATTTAATGATAGGTCTAGAGGGAATTTTTGATTTTTGTTGGTTATCCCGACACACAGAAAAGCTACAGAGTGTGGCTCTTATCTCAACAAAGAATTTGCGTTTCAAGAGACATCAAATTCATCGATAACCATCAAAGCCAATGTTAATGTAATTTCAGCGAATTTACAAACGAAGTGTACATTTAAAGGTCGTTTTAATTTGGAAGATGTGAAAACGCTTCAACGACAATTGTTATCAAAAATAAATCTACGAACATAAATAATGAATTTAAATCTGAAAATGCCAAATCCGAGTTTAAAAATGTACCGACTGCTGAGAAAATTGAAAAAATAGAAAATGAATGTTTCTGACGTCCCTATATCTCAAACCATTTCTGGCGATAACAAATCCGGTTTGGAAGAATCCATTTACACGGAGTTCAGAAATTTAATTGCAAACAAGACATTTAAAGTCGTTAGGAAGCCTGAGAAGGTTGAGACAATTGGCTGCAAAATAGTTTTACGAAATAAATGGTCCGCGGATTGTACACTCAAAAGGCGAAAGGCAAGGTTAGTAGCAAAAGGGTTCTCACAAAAACCTGGAGTTGATTTCCAAGACACGTTCGCCCCTGTCGCCAGATTAGGTTCGTTAAGATAACTTATTGCTTTGGCTGCCAAAGAAAATTTTAAGATTTCCCAATTGGACATAACATCAGCTTATTTGAACGGCGGAGTAGACGAAGACATCTTCATGGACAAACCTCAGTTCTTGGAAGTCATGTTGCAGAGAATGTCCACTAGTGATGACGATGGGAACCTCCGAGTTCTGTCAAGAAAAATACTGAAGGATCTTCAAGGCGGTTCCGATAAGGTTTGTAAACTCGAAAAAGCATTATGGACTTCGCAAGTCAGGAAGCCAATGGAACATCGAGATTCAGTTCACTTGTCACCATTTTTAAAAGAATTAGGATACAATCATTTTAGCCAAATAAAAATGTACAATGACAACCAAGGAGCTGGAAAATTGGCCAAGAATCCAGTGTACCACTCTCCATCGAAACAAATCTACATCAGATACCTTTTTGTCCGTGAAGTAATCAGAAATTTGTCCATAACACTCGATTATATTCCGACGGAGAAAATGGTCGCAGACATTTTTTACCAAGCCCGTGACTAAAACAAGACACGATAGGTGCTCGATTGGACTTGGACTTCATCATCTTCGGACAACAAATGGAGAAGGGGTATTGGAGTCTGGCAATTCCTTCTCCTTTGACATTTATTTTGTATTACTTCTTATATTCAAATTTCATTTGTATTTTCAATCCGGACGCGGACGCATTTTTACTTATATCTCTGACATTTTCTCTTAAAACTGAACACCAGGGCGTATACGTATTTTTGTATTTATTATTTTTGCTAATTCCTGCATAGATGAAATGATGTGAATCATTTTTGTAAAAATAGTTTTAGTACACGATCTACTGTAAACAAAATAAGAAACTTTGCAAATTTGCAGCACCAAATCCTGAATGCACCTCGGATCGCTGTCTTCGTTTCAGTTCGAAGAAAAATGTGCCTCTATTTTGTGCACCACCCGCACCTCATCAGAGCAGTGCATGACTGTGGGCAAGATTCAGTAGTACTAAAGTACCTTATTCCACATTCATCCACATTTGTGTATCTTTGCCGCGAATCTGAATCACGATGTGAATGCGAACATCATCAACCACCTTTTATAGTTGAATGCATATAAATGTAAACAAGAGTGATGTTGATGGTGCTGGTGCTGGTGATGTACTGGTTGGCCGGGGTTCGGTTCCGTTCCGTTCAGGGGAAAGCCTAAAAAGCTAAAAAAAGACCAAAATAAAATAAAAAAACATAGATTCTGAGTTTTGTTTGTACCGCAAGAGTATCAGGCACCAAGCATCATTGTGTGATGTTCGGGCAAATATATACAACGAGTAACGTAACGAGTGCTCGTGGCAGAAGAGAGAGATGTTTTTTGAATTGCAAAGCGTTCGGTGTTGAAATGAGAATATTGTGCCCACAGCAGCGGAGTGCCGGTCGTGACGCTGACTGTGACTATGACTCTGACGCTGACGCTGCGCTGCCTGGATGGATGGATACCGAGAGTGTGGGACACAATCCGGGAGAATAGGAATACAAACGGATTTTGTATATCTGGAAACAGTCAAATCCTCTTAATTGGTTATTTTATTTAACTTTGATTTATTTAAGCTGGTTTAATAATTGAACATCCTTATAACGATTATACACAGTGAGAGTAATAAGAAAAAAGAAATAGCATAAAAAATAAGATACCGATGCCCATCGATGTTGAGTTTTTGCACATTGAAATAAGTCATTGGAAACATTGCGCCTAAAGGAAACATTTCACATTCGTGTAGTGCGGATAACAAAAAGATTATCTGTACTTAACAGACCAAAACTAAACTCAATGTTAAGCTGTTTAGCATTCCTAGAATAGTTCAATGCGAGAGGCTATTTTATTAGAAAATATTAATAGCTATACGATATAGAAAGACAACGGTCTCCAATCATTTTTAGAGTTCTCGTTTGATTTTTTTGGGGGCAATAAACTTTTTGCCTCTTTTTGTTAGTGTCAAAATTGTGATCTAGAAGTTATGGTCTTTGATACATTTATCTAAAACTTATATTCGTTTAGTTTTCTTGATGCAAATAACATAAAGTGGCATTAGAGAAGGGCTAAGCTGTAGACAGATTTAAATTTTCGACGCATTAAAATCTAAACGGTTAATGATTCCCCATCCTTTTGAACAAATGAACAATACTGTCAAGTTCGGAAAAAATTGATCATATCTAACGCTGTCGTTGGTAGTCTACATTTGAAGAGCAACTATTGTTAGCGAAACAATTAAGTTATTCAAAAGTTTCTGAAAATAAAAATTAGAAAGAAGCTTTATTAAAACAAACTGAAAGGAGATTTCTAACTCAACGAAGAATAGATTTAGCAATCGCATCCTCCAAAAGAGTTTACTTTACTTACTGAAAAACGATAAAGATTTATTCCACTGTTTGATGAGATAAATGTTAAGATCAGATCAATGTTTCCATGAACTTAGAAAGAACAGAAAAGATAAATGTATCACTGGTACACTGTCTCATATAGACGTTTAATGTCTCCCTAGATCACTACATGAGAATAGTAATTCCAGAGTTTGACTTGTAAATAAATTTCCTTAAAGAACATATGTATTTGAAAAGAGGAAATTCATCTATCTTGTAATGTCCCGGATACAAATGTCTTTTGTGAATGAATACATAACATCGGTTCTTCTCAAATTCGTTAAAAATCATAAAAATATCACTGCTTTCGAAACCTAAAGTGCCAATGAAAGGCCTTTTAATAATCTTAGATTATTATTTTTAAAAGTGATACCATCTAAAAATCGTTTATGATTATATTTTCAAAGTTCCAAACATTTGTCTTTTGGATTTTTAAAATGTTCTCTAATGCCATAACATGGCTCTGGTAGAGTTTAAGGAACCTTCTTGGCTAATTGTCATGGAGTTCATTGCCCAACTCATTTTGTTTACAAACACAATTCCATACCAGTATTGATCTAATGTCAAAGGGGTTTAAGGCATTAAATACAACTTGGCTATTTGACATGATGGCAATATAAACTTCCCAAATAAAGATATTGTAATTAATCGGCTTTACGAAAAGAACCTGTAAATATATTGACCTTAAACACAAATATGCAGAAATTATTTAAAAAAAATTGAATTTGTGATTTTATTAGCAGATTTTTTGATAACTCAAAAAAATGACACAATTTTTTGTCACTTCACATCTACTATAAAAAAATTATTATATTTCAGCCAGAAAAGTTTTAACGTTTTTGACACCTGGTAACATTTTTAATTGATTTAAAATCTACAAAAAAAAAAGATTTATAGGATTAATGATGGTTTTGACTTAATACTTTATTTGTTTCTACAAAAAAATATTAAAGTTTTCATAATGCAGCTTTTATTTGACGGATCCAATGGGCTTTTACTTTCGTCAGAAAGTAACTGTACTGCAAATTTTCCATTCGTAAAAAATTTCGAACTCGAGATTTTAATCAAACATGACTTTACGATAATAGGGAAGTCCAAAAAAGTGTGTCTCTCTGTCCTGACCTTTACAGCCCAAAGCATTAAGTTGGTTGACTTCAAATTTGTAAATCGGTGTTTTGAGCAGATTCGCGTCAGTCGTTTCTTTTTCATTGTTTTCCCAAAAATCGAAAATTCGAACTTTCCAATGAAAATGGATCATCTTTTATTTTCGAAATTAAAATGTAAAACGTATATTAAAAAGCTTTAAATAACTGTATGAAAAAATATTTTAAAACTAAAATTGAAAAATTGTATGTAGGGTACGCCACATAACTTTTTTTTTTGAAACAGGGCGCAAAACATCGAGTGAAGCTTCATCTGTGTTGCACGTAGCCGTCCTGTTGACATCAAATGTTGTTAATATCCGCTTCAATTTTTGTGAGCAAAAATTCTTTTAACATGGACCAATAACGATCGCCATTGACTGTAACGGCAACTCCTTGCCTTGTCCTAACTTGGGCATGATGTAAACGGGCTTTAGTAGATTCTACGTTCTAACTACGGAGTTCGAAGGAGAACATACGAGTAAATGTCAATTTTGTTCGGTTCACCTTTACCTAGACATTAAATGCGAATAAATGCATTTAGTAGGATTATACGTATACTGAGAAACGGATCGGACGATGCTTTTTTCTGTTAGGAGAAATCATTTCATAGCTTCTGATTGATACAGTTGTTCATATTCCGACATTCAGTAACAATTTATGGATGAAGCAACTTGAGTAGCGCAATTAAAATAAAAAGTTAAGAGATAAAAGAAAATAATTAGGAAGCGCGTCTTGCCAGCCAAGCTTTTTGTCCCGTTTTTTTTTTTCTTCAAAAAAATTAAAATATATGCATATAGGTACTAATCATAGTGGTAAGTTGACGAGGAAAAGTTTTATTTAAAAATAATTAAAGAAAAATAATTTTTTAGGCGATTTTTTGGTGGAACCAGATCTAATCCCTGGTGCTGGGCCTCCAATTCTTCTTCTTTCTTCATCCCAATTTTCTACACTTGATCCATGTATTTTGGGTCACTTGATATAACCCGAAGGAAGATCTTCCTTAGCTGGGGATACTCTAGGATACCGCATTAGGCACTCGTTCCAGTCCGACAGCGCTAACGCTAAACCGGAGTCCTATCATTGAGATCGAGAAACCTAAACACATTCTCTAAAGTCCTGAAATAGGACAAAACAAGTAAAATAAAGTCCGTGAGTAATAGCAAATAAGAAGTGGAAAATATAAAGGCCAAGAAAAGAAAATAGTAAAAGAAAAGTTAGAAAAAAAGGAAGAATAAGAAAAGATAGAAGTGAAAGAAAAAAAGGAATTATAAAAACAAAGGAAATATAAGAAAAATTTGTATAATGAAAAGTTTCGTCTTTGTGTTCGTCTAATAGTTAAGTGGGATTATTTTTGTAAGTTTTAAAAAGGCGTTGATGTTTTTTATATAAGCTTTTGCTTCAGCTTGAGTACCCGTGGTATGATGGTTAGTGCGTTGGACTGTCATGCAAGGGGTCTAGGGTTCAATCCCTGCCTGTGCCACCTTAATTTAAAAAAAATAATTTTCGCGGGTACTGCCTCTTGCGAGGAATTGACAAATTCCTAATTCTTGTCATGAAAAAGTGCTTTCTCAAACTAGCCGTTCGGATTCGGCCTTAAATTGTAGGTCCCTTCCATTCCTGACAACAGTACTCGCACACAGGAATGGTTGAGAGTTGTAAGTCGCTAGGCCCTGGTTCACAACGGACTGTTGCGCCACTCCATTTGATTTTTTGCTTCAGCTGTATTAAGTATCATTGTTTTCTTTATAATATTCTTTCATAGGATTTCGTGTACTTATTAACGTAATCTCCCTTGGTAAATGAGACTGTGTTACGTTCCAATCATTGTTCGCGTTTCGTTCATCCTAAGCCAACATTTCTTATTTTTTTTTTTTGACACCTCCACAGAGCTCTTTCTAGGTAGGGACAAAAATCGAGACGTTAGTTAAATTTTGGGTATGCACCAAAAAGGGTGCTGTATACAATTGTGTTGAGTGGAGAGTGAAAATGTTCATGCTGTTTTTTTTGCCATCGTTTCTTCAAAAATAAATGTAGATTTTCAAAATTTAAAATGTATCTAATAGAATAAACTTCATCCGCCTTGCATGCAGAAATTTTTTTTTTTGTAATTTTGTGTAAAGAAAGCATGAACTATTGAAGACTTTTTTCAGGGGTGTGGTTTGAAACTGACCATCCACTATCATATTGGGGGAATCCAAATAATTGTTACCAGATTCCCAAGCTTGTTGGGAATAGACCAAGCTGCAACAACATCAGCAGCACCTTTGAGTGTGGTAAGTGTCCATCCGATTTTTTGTTCGCCTTATGTGAGACCAGGCCTGATATGTGTTTTGTTGCTGGTGAGGTTGAGATTCGGGGGCAAGTACCCCTCCCCCAATTCCGGCGAGATAACTGCCGAGCATCGTAAACAGGCCACGTCCCCCGGAGCTTGACATTCCAACCTACCCTTTCCAAACTCTTCCTATCATTTCTTCCTACCTTATCCTTATCCTACCCTTCCACAATACCTACATCCTCCTCTCCTCTTGCCCCGCAACACCGACGAGATCAAAATGCGCTTCATCTGAAAAGATGCATTTTTTTTGGCAAAATCGGTATCTTCTCTAAGTCGATCGCCGACTATATTTCCCAGCGTTGTTCAAGCGTATACACAACCATATTCGTTCAGCGGAAGAAAAAAACTTTATATCTGTCAAATCAGACATGAGCTAAGTGTTACCATTCACGAAATAAGCACTAGATCGATGGCGGATGCAATATATACAAAATTAATTTAAAAAAAAAAACTCTTACGATTTTCAAATAAAAATTTTGAAAAATTAGGGTAAATCCAATGGCGTTTAAATTTTTGAAAACAAACTTTTGGTGCAGGTACATTTTTCAATCTTAAAATGTTTTGACTATCATTTTCTTAAACTTTTTATTTTTTATAAGAATAAATTGCACGAATTTTCTCATTTATCCTTTCCTTTTAAAAATATTTCCTCTATTTTTTTTATTAAATATTTTAAAAGCACTCTTTTGTTACATGAAAAAGTTCGTACCCAATCTTGCATTTCATTTTTGTAGGAAATACAATTAGTTACAATAATTTTGTTTTGTCAAAAAACTACAAAAAGGTACTAAAACCTAACATACACCTCAAAGATGCTAGTTCCTAGTGACGCACCCATTGGTACTGAAGCTTTGGTTCTTGACCCATCAGTTTGCAACTTAATGGTATTTGATTTGAGGGTGCTAGATTTTCATCTTCCACCTTTTTCGTGGTACTCTGTTTCAAGGAAATTTTGGAAGCTATATTTTTTTATCATACTATCTCTTGAAATGCCTAGAAGATTAACGTAAGTATTTGCAATTCGAAGCTATTCTCAAGAACCTATGATTTTTCCTCTACCCGCGTTTCCTCTATTCCACTAAGTATGTTAAAGTCAAGTTCATAATGACTTCTGTTACTGCTATGGGGCAAGTTGTCATAGCCAATTTTTGTATTTAATTTCCTACACTTTAATATTTTGGGTGTCTTGTGAAAAGCAGCCACACCATCCATAGGGATTGATAGGCCTTTACTACCGTGGTCCACATCCATCTAAGGATATTGGGTTTGCATCCTCATGATTCCCTTGAAGTCTCTTGCATTTTATAAGTGCTATGGTGCGGCTTTCGTAAACGTAACGTCGTCGTTCGATGATTTTGTTCCAAAGAAGTTGTATGGTTTATATAGATATCTGTTTTAAACCCTTTTTGAATGTCGAATCAAATAGTTTTTTTTTTTAATTCGTAGTTGAAGTTACTTTCTAATTAATATTATCATTGTTGTTTTCGTGAGGGTTATATTTTATCCCACTAAATGACTTCATTTTCTGGTTATACTCAGAGTGTCTCCAAATTGTTTGACAGAATACGTATTGAGCGCCAGTTAACTTTCACTTTTGATGAAAGAAACTTTTTTTTTCGGTAATGCATGGGATAAGGCTTGAGGCTTGAACTTGGTCAAATGGAAATTTGTAAATTAACTCAAAACAAGCTCGCTACAATCGAGGAGCGTTTTGAAAAAATAGCTTATCCAATTAAGTGGAATTGACTGTAGGTGGATAGCTCTCTGTTAGTTGGATAAGGTACTATGGCACTTATATTATTGTGAGTCGAGTATATCAACATGGTACAAAATAGAAAATAAAAGAAATGCTTCGTAGGTAGATACTCCGGTACGTTGGTAGGAAGGATGGTAGAAAGGTAGGTGGTAGGGTGGTTGGGTGATGTAGAGGTATGCTCCGCTCAACTCTGCTCAATTCAGCCTATTCATATACAAAAACCAGAGAACGGACGGACCCATGTGTTGTTGTTTTCGACGACTTTACACTATGACAACGAGAGGCAATGGTGTTCCAAATAATTATGTTTGTACGTAGGTAGAGGCACCTTTCTAATTTTTTTTTTTTTTTTTACAGTGCTTGGTACAAAGGATTGTCCTCGTATATTTGTATATATGGATGAATATAGAAAACATTCAATGTGCAATTTCGGAGATGTAGACTACGGAATAGGCCAGCATGAATCCTGAGAAGCTATTGGAATGCTTTAAGCTAGCTAGCTTAGCTAGAGCTATGGTAGAGCGAGTGGTAGCGTAAAATTTCCGCATTAGGATTCATGCTCTGCATAGGGGGTATGCTCAATGCTCATTTATAGGCCTTTGCTTAGATATCTGATAAAATGAGATAGAAATTTTGTAGGTAGGTACGTTTGGTTTGTTTTATACAAATACATACAAATATTGACTCAATACTAGCATAAACAACATAGGTACATCGTTTGAGTTGAATTTTCGAATACTGTGTTGAATGGCAAACATTTTTAGATATACAAACAAGTTTATGACTTAGAGAAACCTGAGGTTTCAAAGAGGAGGAAAAGTTTGATATAAAATAAAATGAAATGGGTGCGATCTCTTTTTATGTATACTCTTGTATATATGTATATTTAAAAAAAAAAAAAGTCAATATTGTTTAGGACTTCAGTATTCGCGAGCCAAGAGTTAGAGAAGCCTTTGATAGGTCAAAGCTATTTGGAGTACGGGCTCCAATTTAGGAGCGATGCTTTTTGAAAAATCTGTTCAACTATATATTTTTTCATATATAGTTTATAATATAGTGTAATAGCAGAAATTTACGTTAATTTAATATTAAGAGTTGCCATCTAACGTTTGATGTAGTTATTTTTTTTTAGATTGAAATTAATGATGGGAATGCTTTATTGAAAAGAAATTTGTTTAATACATACAGAAACTGATATTTTGGGCCGCCATCAAGACATTCTGAATTGAAAAAAACGCTAAGGAGATGTGGATTGAATTTAACATATTAACACCTTTCTTCAATGTCTTCATTAGTTTTGTTTTTTAATTCGGGTTGACTGAATTTCAGCATATAAAAAGTAAAATCGACATTCTGTTTGCATATTTATTTACAATGACTTTTACTGTCCGTCATATCGAGCCTCTCTACCAATTTATAGAATAAGCTTCATAACAAATTGTATTGTAAACCATAAAACAAAAGCTTACTGCTGGTCCTTGAAACTACTTGCTCCCTTAGTCAGTTTTAAAAATTATCAATTATGCTTAAGCTTAGACATGACAATACTAAACAATTGTAATAAACGGTGATTTTTTAAGAGCTTGAGAACTTTAAAAAAAAAAACGCATAAAATTTGCAAAATCTCATCGATTCTTTATTTGAAACATTAGATTGGTCCATGACATTTACTTTTTGAAGATAATTTCATTTAAATGTTGACCGCGGCTGCGTCTTAGGTGGTCCATTCGGAAAGTCCAATTTTGGGTAACCTTTTCGAGCATTTCGGCCGGAATTTCTTCGGAAATGTTGTCTTCCAAAGCTGGAATAGTTGCTGGCTTATTTGTGTAGACTTTAGACTTGACGTAGCCCCACAAAAAATAGTCTAAAGGCGTCAAATCGCATGATCTTGGTGGCCAACTTACCGGTCCATTCCTTGAGATGAATTGTTCTCCGAAGTTTTGCCTCAAAATGGCCATAGAATCGCGAGCTGTGTGGCATGTAGCGCCATCTTGTTGAAACCACATGTCAACCAAGTTCAGTTCTTCCATTTTTGGCAACAAAAAGTTTGTTAGCATTGAACGATAGCGATCGCCATTCACCGTAACGTTGCGTCCAACAGCATCTTTGAAAAAATACGGTCCAATGATTCCACCAGCGTACAAACCACACCAAACAGTGCATTTTTCGGGATGCATGGGCAGTTCTTGAACGGCTTCTGGTTGCTCTTCACTCCAAATGCGGCAATTTTGCTTATTTACGTAGCCATTCAACCAGAAATGAGCCTCATCGCTGAACAAAATTTGTCGATAAACACATTTCGAACCGAACACTGATTTTGGTAATAAAATTCAATGATTTGCAAGAGGTTGCTCGTTAGTAAGTCTATTCATGATAAAATGTCAAAGCATACTGAGAATCTTTTTTTTTGACACCATGCCTGAAATCCCGCGTGATCTGTCAAATACTAATGCATGAAAATCCTAACCTCAAAAAAATCACCCTTTATTTACATAAGTTTTGTTTTTTATTGACAATATAGTTTATACGATTATGTGGTGGAAAGGGATTGATTTATATGAAAAAGCTTGTTGCATTCCTCTCCTTAAATAGTTCATCTTTATTACTCGCGCAGCTAAGAACGATCTTCAGTTTGACCTTGTACCGAATTTCATTCTTTCGCTGCACAGGACTTTGTCTTTATTTGTCATTGCAATGTTCAAGAATTTACCTCCCCTCTTCCCCCACTATTTTATGAATATTCAAAATGTAACAGGTTATCCATTTTGCAGTTTCAAAAGCATATGGCTGGAATTCGACATCTGTCGAACTAAGTTGTCAAACCAATTTTATTTTTTCAGTTGAAAGTCTGTCATTTACGAAAATGGATCGTTTATCTATCGCACAAAGCATACAAATTCTTAAAACCTATTTTGCCATAGCCACATATCGTGCTTTAAGAGCAGATTATGGTTTACATAATCGTCCAACTACTCAAGCAATTGAAAAAACTGTGAAGAAATTTGAAGAGAATGGATTTGTTACACAATTTTTTTTTAAATTCATTATTATTAACTTATTCTTAAAACTATTTTAAAGCTAGACAAAAATTCATAAAACTAGACTTATTAACCATAACTTACATCTAACTTACTGGTCCCAAACGCACACTCTAAGTTAAAATATATCACTAAATACTAATGCCTTTTGGCCCTAAGATCTATTTTGCTGTAATTAATTTTATTTATTTTTGTTTATTAGAAAATTAAAAAAAAAATTATTTCAATATCATTTTTTGTTTTTACTTAAAAACTACTTAAAACAAGGTCCTTAAAAAAAACTTTAAACTGACTTAAACTACCTATTCTACCTATAAACTACTTAAAACTAGAACAACCACAGCAGCAAATCTAACTATCTAACATTGTTTGTTTTTCATATTTTGCTGTTAATTTTTTTAAAAATACTTTCTTTCATATTTTTTTGTATCTTTACCCAAAAAAATATAAAAAAAGGATGTAAGCTGGTGAAGACTTAAAACCTTATCCCGACTACCCGCTATCAAGTGCCGATTGAAGCAACCAAAACTGGATCTCCTGCTTAACCCTATCAGTTCGGTCTCGTGCGGACACAGCCCTACTGAACCGAAGGAGCTCTGCTCCGCCTTGTGCTCTAAAGTCCCGATTGTACAAGATTCGCCTTTCCACGGTTCGTCGCCTGACGTGGTAGATTAGCGGAAAAAAAGCGTGCACTCTCAAAATACTCGTAGTTCGGATCGAGCCCCTCGAAAATTACATAGTTCTTGCAATGTGACATCTTTTTATTCTTTTTATTCGAGCCCCGTTTTAAGGGACCTCGTTGGAATAGTGATGCAGGTAAGAAGACTCGGCTGTTCGATATAAGCCTGTACAGCGTCGTAAACACTGCCGCTCAAACACCCGAAACTTCTCCATCTGGGAAGGGGCAACGTTGAACCACACAGGACAACCATAAACGATCATCGGCCGTATTATTAGGGCCATATAGCATATTACCTTTACTCTAGGGTTAAGCCGACTGCTGTAAAACAGCCGTTTTGTCTGAGCGAATGCTCCTCTGGCCATGGTCTGAGCAGCATTTATATGTCTGCCGAAATATAAATACTGATCTAACCAGATACCAAGGTATTTTACTACACTTTTGCTCACTTATCGCCGCCCATGAAGATCAACGATGACCATCATGCGCCAATTCAGTCAAGTATCAGTCGTGGCCCTAGCCAACGGAGTCCAGAACAGAATTGTCTTCGCCTTCTGGACATTTATTTTCAGTTTCCAGTCGTCACAATATCGCTGAATCTTGTCGAAATCACGATGCAAGAGAATTCTAATAATCTCGCGTTCGCAATTGCCTTTGTAAGACTACCTATCAGATCGCTGGTGTAAATGCTGAAGAGAATCGGCGAATTCACCGCTCCCTGTTGAAGACCATTTTTAATTAAAAATGTTGTGGTAGAAGTTACATTGACACTTTTGACAACAAACTTTCTACCGTTAAGCATATCATAAAGTATATACAATAATGTCTTGCTTATGCCAAGCCTGCTCAGTTTTAGGTAAAGACCCTCTAACCATACGGTGTCAAAGGCCTTTTCCAAATCAACCAGGACAGCACCTGTGCATTGTTGTTTTGATTTATTCCATTGGATATCAGAAACGAGTTTAGACGCAGCATGAATTGTGTCATGACCCGCCTTGAACCCGAACTGTGTATCCGGAATTATTTTGTTGTCCGCAGCCCACTTAGTCAGAGCCCTATTAATGATTTTTTCGAAAACTTTGCTGATATTTGGAAGAAGACTTATCGACCGAAGATTTGACGGGTTGGAGTTGTCCTGTCCCTTTTTCGGGAGAGGATAAATCACAGCGGTCTTTCAATGCACTGGATAATATGCATTATTCTATGCAGTATTGAAGAGTGTGGTGTAAATGTCAATTTTATTGGTTAGAGATATTGTACGGCCATGTGCATTATCGTTTTGCCCGTTTGCCAGAAAATAAGTGAAAGTGTTGCTGAAGCTACTAATGTTTCGATACCTCGTCGTTCTCAGGAATAATTACTATCTAACGGCACATTATGGGATATCTGGCATCTGGATCTACACCTAAAGCCATATAAAGTCCAGTTCAAACAACAACTGAAACCAGCTGACCATTCACAAAGTCGTTGATACGTCGAATTGGTGCTTGAACAACAAGCGGTTGACCGCAATTTTTCGAACAAAATTTTCTTCAGCAACGAAGCACTCTCACTCGGTATATGTATAATGAACAAAACTGTCGTATTCAAGGTTCTGATAATTCTCAAGTAATTGAAGACAGACCATTACATCGAAAAAAAAGTCACTGTTTGGTGCGCTCTTTGGCCCTGATGTGTGATTGGACCTTACTTCCTTACAAACGACGACTTCATATGATAACCGACTTCTTTTTGGCTGCTATTGAAGAATACGACTTGGGAAATATGTGGTTTTAACAAGACGCTGCTATATGCCACTCAACTCGAGCGAATATGGCTTTATTGCAAGAGACATCTCCTTTCCGCGTAATCTCTCGTCATGGCAATATCAACTGACCACCAAGATCATTCAATTTGACACTACTGGACTTTTTTTCGTGGGGCTACTCGCAAGACCGTGTTTATGTAGATAAACCTTTAAGTTTTGAGCACTTAAAACTAATATTTGTCAAGTTATGGCTGAGATACAGCACAATATGTGTCAAAAAGTTCTTCAAAATTATTTCAAAAGAATCGATGCTTGCAACAATTCACGTAGTGGTTATTTAATTGTTGTGGTGTTTCACACATAATGTCAACGTTCAAACTTTATAATAAAAAAGAAATATCATGAAAACAAATATTTAATACACATACATTCTGTTTTCGTTTACTTTTGAAACCCGCAAAACGGATAACCCTGTTTATCTGGAATTCTAAAGCTATAAGAAAACTCTATGATTTTGCGCTAGATGTAAAAAAAATATAAATTTTGAACTCCTGTCATATTTCAACTTAAAATAAATTGAGAAAATCACCTGTGCCCTCTAAAAATAACTTTCAAATTCAAAAACACCCTTATTCTCCCAAAGATGTACAATGTACATACATTATGTACATATATGCCTTTAACACGAATCTTAAAATAAATCTTTGAAAAGCTTTTTCAACATTTGCTGTTTTAGATATTGACTTTTGTCAATCTGTCATTTGACAAGTAAGAACTTCGCCATTACTAAAAGTGGTATTATGTCCACCTTAACAATAAGGTTAATTTGTGAAAATTTGTGATAATTTTGCAGTCACAGATCGAAAAATTAAAGCCATCCGAAATAATCGAGACTGGTAACAATTTTGGAAATGTTGTTGATGTGTTGATGCAGTCGCTTAAAAATAACTGAGAATTTTGCTGAAAAATATTCTTCAGTGATAAAACCCATTTGCAACTTGAGGGCTACATTAATAAGGACAATTTTCCCATTTATATAAGATATTTTGGAGAATTTTCGCTTTTGGAGCTCCGAAAATCAAAGCTCGAAAGTTGGGACTGCCCGCAGCGGTTTGATTGGACCACACTTCTATTCGAGGTGGATGCGTCCCACTGATACTGAGCTAAGATTACTTATCCAATATGGCCTAAATGGGAAATTGTTAATATAGTCGATATTTTTTCTGAACAAAACTTTTGTTCGGGTCACAAAAGCAATAAAGCAATCATAATGTTTCAAGGAAAGTCAAAGAGGAGATTACAATTGGCCGCCACCGTGATCTTGGGATTGGAAACCTTTTGATTTAATTCTTTGAAGCCAAGTAAGGAATGAGGTCTATGTGAATACTCCACCGTCAATTCAAAGTCTTTAAAATGGAATTTCTAAAAATATCGAAGTCATCCCTACGTAAACTCGCGAATTGATCATGGAAAATTTTATATGTTGCAGCAAAAGCTATGGTGATATAGTTCTTTTATTACCAATGGCAGTTCTTTCTCTTTACAATGAAATTAACATCTATGCATTCTGCAAAAGCCAGATTTTTTGAAATATTAGATTAAAAGCTCCTATTGGGAACCCTGTGGTTTATAGATTATTTTTCCTTTTTATTTTATTGATTACTGGCGTCCATTAAAGAGTTAAACGACCTCTTCTAGGTACACCCCTTCCTGAGTCCAAATATTTACTTGCATTGGTGGTACTTAAATGTATTTGGGAGGGGGGATACTTTTTGATTACAACAACTCAAGAGAGAGATAGAGAAAAAGAGAGTGCAGTGCAGTCCCAATCCCAAATAATTTACTCTGCAATGAAATGAACGATGGTAACCAAGCAACCATCATCAGGGAGGACGAAGGAGTATATAATCCAAAGTTTGTATTTCATGTACTCTATTTGTATATAGAATGTCTGCTGAGTACTCGTGCAATATTTTGACTCAAGTTTTCATACCTATAGATATAACTACCCCCTCTTGCCAAAAAAAAACAAACAAAAATTAAAACAAAAATAGAAAATAAAAGAAGTTCCCATTTACAAACATATATACAAAAAAAAAAAAACAAAATGGATCCATGTGCTGTTTCCGACTTTTATTCCATCATGTTGATGTTGATGCGATAGGGTGGTACGATGATGCTGAAGCTGCAGAGATGTTGGTCCAAATTATACGAGTACCTGCTACATATCTACCCTCTTGTACTGCTGAAAAGCATTTTGAAGGATAAATGAAGGACAGTTCCGCGTACATACAATAAATGAAAATTCGGAAGCGTGGACTATAGAATAGGCCAGCATAAATTCGAAAAGGCTGTACGGCTCTGAACAAACGTCGACGACGACGGTTTTTAATGCCTGATATGCCAGAATCCGCATTAGGATTCATGCTATATGAAAATATATACATACCTACGAGTATATATTCATATAATGCTCACATAGCTCAGCATGCTCAGATATCTGTGCATATACTCATAGGTACATCTAATATGGTGCGAGTTCAAATAGATCTCTATACACCTTAGCCACCTATAGGAGTAGCAGAAATTCAATTGAAACCAGTTTACGAGCATGGATTAGGATTAGCTGTCCTGGCTGGAGAGTGTGACTATATGAATATACCACTCTAATGGCTGGAGGGGAAATTGCAGAAAATGCTGGCTTGATGATTTCCAGGCAATATCAGCGCTCCAACGAATGTATAAGAGTGACTCTAATGTATATGCCATAACTCACAGTCGCTTATACGAACTGAAATGCATTTATTTCTTTGGGATACTGTGCTCGAGAGTATGACCCGCTGTTCCAATATATTCATCCAGTACAAGCCAAACTTAAAGCACGACTTGATCGAATGGACTAGCTTTTCTAACGATGTGATATCTTCCCAATGTAGTCATCATTTGTTATTTTATTTGGTTGTCTTAAACTTGTTTTTGAAAAAGAACTTAACATCAAATGTCTCGGCTAAGACAAAATGACCACTTAATTAATTTCTGGCTCAAAATACAAAAACAATAGTTTACTGCTTTTTCATTATTTTGTTTTCCTTCAAAACTTAACATTTAATCAATTTTTCATTTTGAAATCTATTTTACCTTTTAAAAAGAATAAGAAAAGATAAAATTCTAAACTTAAAAAAAACGTCACGTCTACGCCACAGTGAACTTTAAAGCTATAAGTATGAAAACTCTCTGTGTCACATTTTTTTTTGTTAAAATAGCTTTTACAATTCATTAAGCAAATACATTTGAAGAACTTGTACAGAATCTAGAACTAAGCTTTGTTAAATATTTGAAAAGAACGAACTTCTGAAAAAATGACGATTAATCAAAGCAAATCATAATTGGATATCACCAAAATATAATCAAAAACAAAATAAAGACAAGTTCGTTACATTATTGATTTATTTGCTTTGAAATATAGAAACAAATAATCCGTTTAGTAAATAACGTTGCTTTTTTCTCCTTTGCTAAAAGAACCTTTAGCACCTCATACCTTTTTATCAGATACTGAATAAAAATACTACAGAATAAAAGCAAAATGAAGTCCTAGTGTATTCCTGCAAATGTGTTTGTTGCTGAAACCTTGTGAAGCAACAGGTGTTGTATTCTAGGAAATTCGGACAAATTTTGTGGAAGAGTTTCATTTATGCGTCCCTAACACTTCTTCAAATTTACCCAAAATTTGGAGTAGAGTCAAATAAAAAGTTAAGGGACAAATTAATAGTTCTTTAGGAACATTGTGACAAACAACATAATACTACTTTTTATCGTACAATGTTGATTAAGAGTGATATTTTTTAAAACATACGGTGTTGTATATTGAGTAGGTACTAAAATTGTAAACAAAATGTAATTTTGAATGGGATTTGGATTTTTACATGACTATTGTCGTCTTATAAAATGTGTTTTTTTTTTTAAGGTATATAACTTGAAATCCAATAAAATAAAGGTGATGTTTTTAAATTAGCACGAAATTTAATTTATTTGTAAAATACCCTTTTGGCATTACAATTTAAATATTATTTCTGACATATAACTCATATGCTAGTTTAATGTGAAGGTTCAATTTGTACGACTTTTTTCAACATTTGTGGCCATAGGTAAATTGGAATTAACGTGGCAAATGTCAAAGCGGTTAATTGTTTCGGTCTTATCGGCGTAGACTACCGATTTCACATTGAAAACAGTTACTCACTCGATCTAATAGGCCAATACACAGCTACGCAGTTAACAGGCTTTTCCTGCAATAAATTATGGCAATCATACTCTTAGAAGTCAGTTTTTGTGGATGTGTTTGTTTTAATTTTTGTTCGTTGAACCTTTCCAGAGTTATATGACAGATATTGCCTAGTGTTCAACAGTTGTTTGAGTTTAGAATGTTAGTGAAAGAGGTAGTAAAAAAAGGGTGAGCATCGGGCACTTCCCACTCTGTGTTCTTGAAAGGTTTGAGGTAAAAATTGGGGCTAATTGTGTGCTTCACCATTTTGATATTAGATGTTAACAATACTCAATGGTTAAAACGCATATAGTTATTATCAGTCTTGGATGGAACTTACGACACGAGATTTTAAGACGCTTTTAACACAATGCTTAGAACGCTAAGAGGAATATATAAAGACATTTTTAACTTACTGTCCATCATTCTGGAGTGGACCTCACAGTTCACCTTGTTTTACTAGGATAGTAATTTGACTTCATAATCTAATCTAATCTAATCTGGTGGAATTATGTCTGAGACTTCACCCTATACGCTAAACCCGCTATTCGCCACACGACCTCTTGCGTAACGACACATTCATAAATTCTTAACGGTTTCATATTTGCTAACACAGCTTAACCAATCCAGAAAGGATACACCCCTTTTCCCCTCTACCTTTAAGCGACGAAATGTAATATGAATACTTTATAAACAAATTGATATTTTGCTAACGCGGCACATTTTCCTTTTTACCCGAAGTATAGTTCAAGTTAAAGATCATTCCATAAGTTAGTTCTAATTCTGTACTCTAATTGGAAGGTGTAGCCTTTTGCTATGGACAGCGGCCTTCCTTTTAGAAATAATATAAATTAAAAATGTACAATTTTAAATAATTAATAAATAAATAAATAAAACATAAAAAAAAAAGAAACGATTAAGTTTTTTTTTTTATATCAAAAGCGAGGCCACACTCGTATATGTGGCTTTTCGAAACTTACACTGTTACTTCAGTTTTTGATGATTTTAAGAGCGCTGGAGTAACTTTTGGATCAATTATTTTCTTCCCTAAAGATTTAACAGTTAAAAGTTTTAAACTTCATGATTTAAAAAAATTAATTAATATTAGGTTTGAAAAGGTATTTGGTACCTATTGAATCTCGAGTTATGGTTTTGGCTCTTTTGGCTCGAATAGAAGCAATTTAGAAAAGGTCAAGATTGTTAATTGAAATCATCTTGAAAAATCTAGTCTTTTTCTGTGCAAACTATCAACAACTTATTTTTATGATTTTTTTTAAATTTTTGGTCATAATGAGTTCAAGGCTTGAGTTCAAAAACTCGTATGAGCAATAATATCAACACTTAAATAAAAAAAGAGGCTGGGATGTGACCCACACTGATAACTTCCCATCCCGTCTATCCACTTGACTTGCTTAAAAGTTTGTCTATATGTACTTGTATCAATTTTTACCAAATTTGCGGATTATTTTTTGGAGATTTTATTTTTTTATGAAAAAATAGACTGTTGGATTTTTATATAAAAATAACTGAATATCGAAAACAATATTTTCTGTCAAATAAAATAAGTTTAAAGCAAATATTTTTAATTTTTAAAAAACCATTTGAGTCGAAAATCAATTTTTACCAACTTGTGTTAATTTGTTTTTAGGTTTTTAATTTTTGTAAGAAAACTGTCAATTCGATTTTTTTTTAATTTTACTGAATATTAACAACAACATTTTTTGAAAGATACAAGAAGTTTAAAGCCAATATCAACAAGTTTTGAAAAGATATTTGAGTCGAAAATCAATTTTTACCAACTTTTATTAATTTTTTTTTAGGTTTTTATTTTTTGTAAAAAAAACTGTCAATTCGATTTTTCTCAAAATTTTATTAGATGTCAAAAACATTATTCTTCGTAGCAAAAAATTGTTTTGGAGATGAAATCATATTTAAGTCGTAAAATTTTGGAGGTGACAATTTTTTTTTAGTTTTTTTGATTTATAAAAAAACCATATTAAATGGATTTTTTCGAAAAATATACTTCTTTGATATCACATCACAATATGTTATATAAAATTTAATTTAAGTCTCTAGCGTTTTTTTTAAATTACAAACCATCTGCGCAATTTTTTGACAGTCCTTTCTGCATTATTATCTGTATAACAAAATTTATTTGAATCAATATCTTTACTGGTTCTTGCGCTATGGACGACAAAAAAACGTCGAGAACGTACGTAAGGACGTACGCACAGACATCTCTCGAGAAATTTCAATTCGACAAATCGGACCGATTACAATAAAAGAACCTTAGACCTATTAGCCTATCATGATTCATTCTCAAAAGTCTGGAACGATTGATCGATATCCATATACGTAATAGCATTGATAAGAAACAATCAATGTCTCAGAATACTTACTGCAAAGGGAAATCGGTAAAAACAGCCTTGCACTTTTTGGTAAGAACTATCGAATACACCCTAGAGCAAAAAGAATATACTATGGTGGCCTTCCTGTATATTGAGGGCGCTTTCAACAACGTTGACACATCCGCTATCACTTCTGCTATGACGACCTTAAACATCAAATCTGTGAGTTGATTAATCTAATCCTAAAAAGCAGGATCATGAACTCTAAGTTGGGGTATTTTTGCACAAAAAGGTGTGTCAGTAGAGGCACTCCGCAAGGTGGTGTTCTGTTCACTCTCCTGTGGAACATAGTGGTTAACAAACTACTTATATCCCTTGAGAGGGAAGCCTACAGAGTGGTTGCATATGCCGATGATGTTCCTATCGACGTGACAGGGGAACATCCTAATACACTGAGAAACCTCCTCCAAAGTGCACACAATACGCTCACTAGATGGGCTGATCACTGCGGACTTAGTATTAATCCTCAAAAAACAGACCTCGTCCTTTTCACACGGAAACACAAGATCTCAGTAATTGTACCTCCTTCAATAAAAGGTGTACCACTAATTTTTACCAATGAAGCCAAATACCTTGGTCTGATATTGGACAAAAAATTAATTTGGAAATCTAATATACAGGAAAGAGTAAAAAAACTACAGCAGCTCTTTTCTCTTGCAAAGGAGCCATAGGAAGCAAATGGGGTTTTCAACCTCGCATAATCTACTGGCTATACACATCGGTCATCCGACCAATACTTATGTACGGGGTTGCAGTATGGTGGACTGCACTGGAGAAAGTCACATACTGCGACAAACTCAGCAGAATCCAACGCACTGCATGTCTCTGCATAAGCGGGGTATTGAGAACCACACCCTCAGCAGCGTTAGACACTCTCCTCCATCTGACACCTCTCGACATCTTCAGTAAACAAGTGGTAGCGTGTACAGCGATAAGACTCAACGCCTCATCTCAACGGACTAACAACAATGTTGGCACTAGATCATTTTGAACCTCTTTGGTTCAATGCCAAAGTACATAGACTACACTGTCCCAAAACCCCAATTTTAAAAAAACTTCCAGGTATCCATTCCATCCAGAGATAAATGGAAAGACAAAAGACTCCTGGGTGACAATAGCATCCATTTTTACACAGATGGATCTAAAACAAATGATGGAGTTGGTAATGACGTGTACTCAGAAAAGCTTAATCTAAACATCTCATTCCGCCTCCCTAATCATTGTAGCGTCTTCCAAGCGGAAATTTAAGCGATCAAAGAGGTTCTCTCCTGGCTAAGAGAACACGTGATATCAACATCTGATAGCCGCATCTTCTCAGACAGTCAGGCTGCTATTAAATCTCTTAACGGTGTCTCAACCAAATCTCAAACGGCCCTCGGTTGTCGATCGTCTCTTATGGAGATGGCGCGGAAATTTAACATTAATCTATGTTGGGTGCCGGGCCACAGAGACATCACGGGAAATTGTAGAGCCGATGAACTCGTTAAAAATGGAACCGTCATGCCTAGTTCACCTGAAAGGGAGGAGATAAGTATACCGATAGCTACATGTAAACTTATGCTAAAAGAAGCAGCTTTTGCGATAGCAAATACTAGGTGGCACAACTTACCAACATGCGCAGCCACAAAACTCATATGGCCTTCACTGGACCTAAAGCGCTATAAAAACTTGTTATCTCAAAGCAGACTTCATATTAGCTCCCTAATAGGTGTCCTTACTGGACACTGTCTTATAGGCAGACACGCAATACGATTTGGTGTAGCTTCAAATGACTTCTTCTGATGGACGAAGAAAAAGAGGAAACAATCTCTTACCTTCTCTGCACTTGCCATCTCTTTCAAAAAATCAAAAAATTGATAGTCAACAAGCACCTTAGCCGATGCCACCACAGAACATCTTCAGTTTGGTTCGTCTTACAAACGAACAACGCTTGCAAATTATTGAATTTTATTATTAAAATGCGTGCTCTGTTAAGAAAGTTTATTGCGAGCTTCTACCAGCGAGCGACGAAGCCACACAGCACACACTTAAATGGACTTATTGAGAGACGAGTTCGGTAAACATTTTATTTCACGTTCGGGACCGGGCACTTGGCCGCCTAGATCATGCGATTAAACGCCCTAAGACTATTTTTTGTGGGGCTATGTTAAAGCTCATCATTTATTCGTGGATGGACTATTTTAGGCGCATTCAAGGTCAACATTTGCATGAAATAATCTTCATACATTAAATTAAATGGACCGTTTTTAAAAAAAAAACCTTTCTCAATGTCTTTTCCAGTATGAAATGATCGACCAGCAAGCTGGTTAAAAAATCATTTAATTAAAATTATTTTCGTTTTCTTACAAAAATTATAATCATTAAAACAAGATTGATAAATTAAACTAAAAACACATCATCATAAGCTGAACTACTACGTCTATGTGAAAAGATTAAATTAAGATATCTTTGCATCAATTGCTTTCTTAGTCCAAAGAAACAGCGGATAGCATGAGTTATTCTGCGTTTGATGTCAGCGCTGCAGCTGGTGTTGTTTTCTGCGTTTACAGCGGAGCCTATGTAGACGAAGTCCTTGACTACCTCAAAGTTACGTCTGTCGATGGTGACGTTTTGACCAAGACGTCGGTGTTGTTTGTCCTTTCTAGACGACAGCATGTACTTTGTTTTGCCCTCATTAACTGTTAAACCCATTTTCGCCGCCTCTGCCTCAATACTCACAAAAGCCCCATTGATATCACGCTGAGTTCTTCCGATTATATCAATGTCATCAGCATATGCTAGTAATTGGACAGACTTTTGAAAGATAGCTAGGACACTGCTCATATGTTTTGTGTAAGAGCTTGAAGAACATATCTTTGGTGTTGTGGTGTAGCAGGCTAATGTTGCCGAATTTTGACTTGATGCATATGGTCAGGAAGCGCTCGTTGATGCACCTATAGCTCAAGACTTTTTGCCAAAGTCTATCTCCAATGACAAAGCCGCATCCAATTAAGCGCTGTTGGTTTTCGTGGTAGCAGTCACCATATTAAATGTAGCAGTTTTTCATCCTCTTTTTGCCCGGCCCATACCATCGTATTTAATGGATGGGGGTGATGTCTGCTTTAAAGCTGTCTAGGGCTAATTTGTCGGCCGCACGTGGTCCGTTAAGGGACCTAACATTCCACGTGCATATCCGAAGTTCCAACCCAATCTCCAGTTGAGGTACTAGGCACCCGATGTTCACCACGGGGAGGTGAGAGTAGGAGTTGATAGACAGAGGTGGGTTTTGAGAAAAACCTGTGGACGCTTGTGTCTACATGTCTACCATTTGAACATCAGATAATAATGAATCAATAAATAAAATTTTATAATATTTTATAACATTATATGGAATCAAACATTTATCATCAATCAAATAGTTCCAATGATCATACTCCTCTTCTTCGTCTTCTTCCATATCCATATCCTTGTTATTGAGTATGTACATCTTATGCATGTTATTGTATAAAATGTATGTTTAAATCTAAGTTACATAGAATTGTATTCGATAAATATTTTAATTTGAAATCACTATATGTATATTATTAATAAATATGTTCATTTATTTGATGTTCAAATGGTAGACATGTGCATTCAAGAGGACACAAGCGTCCACAGGTTTTTCTCAAAACCCACCTCTGTCTATCAACTCCTACTCTCACCTCCCCGCGGTGAACATCGGGTGCCTAGTACCTCAACTGGAGATTGGGTTCCAACCCCAGTGGAAAGTTGTTGGGGGCAGCAAACGAGAGAGGGGGGGAGAGGTGTTTCCACTAAGGCACCTCTCCTTATCCAGGCGGCAGCGGACGAATTCTCGAGATAGAATCAACGGTGGCGTCTACAGTTCCAGTAAGGTCGAACTACTTAGTGAACACCTTATAGGGCTTCTTCGACATATTCGGAGCCCAGGCCTATAAGGAGCGGTTCATCCGGCTCCCCTTCCTTGGAGTTATACTAAGGATCTGGCCCTCCAGGTTGGGGGTTGTGCCGTCGGGGTGACTTCCTGGCCACGTAAAAACATCATAGTCTCGAAGCAACAACAAGCCTCGGATACGGACGGATTCACTGTTGACAACCCACGCAAACGAAATAAGGACAACGAACTTCGGATATGTACGTGGAATGTTAGGTCCTTTAACAGACCACGTGCAGCCGAACAATTAGCGGAAGCCCTAAACTGCTGCAAGGCAGATATTACAGCCATCCAAGAAGTGCGATGGGATGGACCGGGTAAACGCAAACTAAAAGACTGCGATATCTACTACGGCGACTGCTACCGAGAACAAAGACAGCGTCTATTTGGGTGTGGATTTGTTGTTGGAACTAGGCTCAGGCAAAAAGTCTTGAGTTTCAACAGTGTGAGCGAGCGCATCACGACAATCCGCATCAAGGCTAAATTCGCCAACATAAGCCTAATATGCGCGCATGCCCCAACAGAGGAGAAAGATGAAGACACCAAAGATATGTTCTTCGAGCTCTTGGACAAGACATATGAGCAGTGCCCTGGCTATGACATTAAAATTGTCTTAGGAGATTTTAATGCCAAGCTAGAAAGAGAAGACATCTTTGGTGGCATAATCGGGAGATACAGCCTGCACGACACTACCTCCGACAACGGATTCAGGCTGGTCGATTTCGCTGCGGGGCGAGACGTTCTGGTAGCTAGTACGCAGTTCACGCATCTTAATATCCACAAGGGGACATGGAAATCTCCTGATCAATCAACCGTCAACCAGATTGACCACATTGCGATCGACGCACGACACTTCTCCAGTATCCAGGATATCCGAACATTCCGAGAGGCCAACATTGACTCGGACCACTACCTCGTTGTAGCCAAGGTGCGGCTACGAATATCCCGATCCAAGCCAAAACAAGGAAGTACTGTGAGAAGATTCGACGTTAGACGGCTACAATTGCAAGAGACTGCCATGTCCTTTTCCGATCGAGTCTCTAATAACCTCCTAAGGAGTCTTATGCTTCCTGCATTAAGCATTGAAAACCAGTGGCAACATTGCCTTGCAGCCATCAGAGATGCCGCCTCTGAAGTGCTAGGTTTCACACGGCCACCACAGCGAAACCCCTGGTTTGACGACGAATGCCAGCAAGCTCACGCAGCGAAACAAGAGGCCTACAAAACGGCGCTGCACAAAAGGACGAGAGCTGCTCGCGAGCTCTACGAGCAGAAGAGGAGAGAGGAACACCGGCTTCTTAGATGGAAAAAAAGAGAGCATGAGAAGCACGCGATCGAGGAGATAGAGGGATGTCACAACAGAAATGAGGTTCGTAAATTTTACCAAAAGGTAAAAAAAACCTCCCAAGGGTACCAGCCACGAACCGAAGCCTGTAAAGACGATCAAGGGAACATCGTAGTAGAACCACAGTCGATGCTGAGAATATGGAAAGATCACTTCTCCAAATTATATAACGGCGATGACGAACCGAATTCCGCTGTAAGGGAGATAGAACCACTCAACCCCGGCGACGCAGATCAACAATTCTGCCTACCCGACCTTGACGAAGTGAAGATAGCTATATCTTAACTTAAGTCAAACAAAGCTGCTGGAGCTGACGGCATCGCTGCCGAACTATTCAAAGCAGCAGGCGATGACTTGGTACGGAGCATGCACCAACTCATCTGCAAAATTTGGTCGGAAGAAAGCATGCCCGATGAGTGGAATCTCAGCATAGTGTGCCCGATACATAAGAAAGGAGACCCTTTAAACTGCGCCAACTACAGAGGCATCAGTCTCCTTAACATTGCGTATAAGATCCTCTCTGCCGTATTATGTGAACGTCTGAAGCCATTCGTCAACAACCTGATTGGTCCTTATCAGTGTGGCTTCAGAAGAGGAAAGTCCACTATCGACCAAATATTCACACTACGGCAGATCTTGGAAAAAACCCAGGAGCTTCAAATCGATACCCATCATCTCTTTATCGATTTTAAAGCCGCGTATGACAGCATCTATAGGGAAGAGCTCTACTGAGCAATGTCTAGTTTTGGCATCCCTGTCAAACTTATCCGTTTGTGCAGAATGACGATGGAGAATGCACGCTGCTCTATCAAGGTCGGAAAAGATCTTACCGATGCATTTGATGTCAATAAAGGTTTTAGACAAGGTAATGCACTGTCATGCGACTTCTTCGACATCGTTCTGGAAAGAATTGTGCAAAACTCAACCGTCAACACTAGAGGCACAATCTTCCAAAGGTCCATCCAATTACTCGGATACGCAGATGATATTGATATAATTGGAAGATCAAAGCGTGATGTCAGTGGAGCGTTTTTGAGCATTGCGAGGGAAGCAAAGAAGATAGGTTTAGTGGTCAATGATGGCGAGACCAAGTATATACTGTCATCAAAAAAGGGCACGTCTTGGACAAAACATCACCATGGACAGCTATAACTTTGAGGTAGTTACCCAGGCACGGCTATTAATGCAGACAACGACACCAGCGCTGAAATCAAACGAAGAATCACTCTTTTAAATTTCTGCTTCTTTGGACTTAGAAGGCAATTGAGAAGTAAAGTCCTCTCTCGAGCATGTAAAATCACCATCCATAAGACACTTCTTATCTATGGCGCTGAGGACTGGACCCTGTCAAAGAAAGATGAGAGCGTCTTAGGATGCTTCGAGAGAAAAAATCTTCTGGTGATTTTTGGTCCCGTACGCATAGATGGAGAATGGAGGAGAAGATATAACGACGAACTGTAGGGGCTGTACAGCGACACTGACCTAGTTAGCAGAATCAAAGTCCAACGGCTTAGATGGCTAGGTCATGTAGAGCGGATGGACATCAACGCTCCAGCCCGGAAGGTCTTCGAATCCAATCCCGAGGGACGGCGCAGTAGAGGAAGACCGCGACTCAGGTGGCGCACCCAGGTGGGAGAGGACCTCAACCAACTTGGCGTGCGAAACTGGAGACAGCTAGCTAGGGACCGAGCTGGCTGGAGACGCTTGTTGGTTGAGGCCCAGGTCCGCCCCGGACTGTAGCGCCACCTTAAGTAAGTAAGTATGTACATTTATTTATCATAATTAATTGTATCACAGTTACGTTTGTTAATGGCATTCATTAAATTTTTACTTTTCTTAATTTTTTGATTTACATTTCAAAGTTTTTTTTTAATTAAACAAAACAAAACAATAATTTGATTTATTATTCAAATTTAATTTAGGCACCGTTAGAATCCTTGTTGGGGTTACACATATCCAATTCAAAATTTAAACCATTAAAACGCTGAAGTTAGAATTATGAACAAAATGAAGAGAACAATATCTTAAAAAATCAAATGATTTGTACATCCTTGCTTTTTTACGCCAGCGATACTTTTTGAAGTCAGCCAATCTCATATATCTCACAAAACCAATATCGCTACTTCAATTTGAAAAGAAACAATCTCCTTAAAGTGTGCTGAATATGACATGGATTAATATTTGTTGTCAAACGAAAATATAATGCTATTGTAAGTAACATGAAAACGAAACGTTTGAACATTATAGTGGCAGAGCATTGGTGCTACTTTTAGAGAAGTTATTCAGCTTGATTCAAAGAATTTAGGCCAACTAAAGAAACAACTTTACTATATAATTCAAAAGGATAAAGACTTTTTTCGAGAAACATTAGGCATGTTTTTTGGCACAGCTATCCGTATTCGCTTCCGTGTATTAAAAATACAACACGCATCAGCGGATAAAACTTAAATCTGGCTGCGGATACAAATTTGACATTTTTTTCGGGTATCGACATTCGATCGGAGAAAAATTTAATTTCTTAGGTTGGTAAGTCGGATAATCGAATAACTCAAAGAGTCTCGAAGACTTTGTTGGTACTACAACGCACTTGAACTGTGGAACGAGTAACCCATAGTTGCTCTATGGTGTTAATATTTTTCTTCTGTAATGTCGCTTTCTATTTGCGAGATTTAATGTATAACTGTACAACACCTACTTTTTGAAAAAAGTGGGAAATTTATAAAAGTAATTTTTTTCTTTTTGAAAAAAAACTACGAAAATTGTTTTTGACAACAAAAAATAAGATTTCTGCATCATAAATTATTCACTTTTTGACTCTTTGCTCGTTGAAGCCATCTAGACAGCTAAAAGAGGTAGTGAAGAGAGAAAAAAGTGGCAAAAATTTCAGATTTCATGTTCTATTGAAACTTGAGATTCAAAAAACAAGCACACACACTTTCGAACACACTTCTCTGTTTGACATCTGTCTGAACATGTTATTGTTTTATTTAAAAAAAAAGTTAAGTTACATGAAAAAATTTCGTAAGCAATTACAAAACAAGATTTCATCTACTTTTTGCTAAGAAAAGCCTGAGATTTTAAAACAAAAAAATTAAAAGCAATTAGAAAACGAAAGAAGTTAAATATTTTTTAAGTTTTTCTGAAAATTAAAAACAATGATGCAGAAAGCTTAAGCCAGTTTAATGACCCATTGTGATACCACATGAATCTTTAGGCTTCCTCCTAAGTTCAATGGGACCACTTTGAGTCCCTTACGAGAGGCTGATTATGCTGATATGATTTAGATCGTTAAAGAAGAATTTTCCTAGGTAATTTTTTCGTTTTCTAACTATAGCAGGGCATGTACAGAGAAGGTGGAGAACTGTTTCCTCCTCTTCCTCGTCCATACAGCTTCGGCAAAAGTCATTTGAGAATACGCCTAGTCCCGTGGCGTGCTTTCCTATTAGACAGTGTTTGGTTATGACACCAAGTATCGAGCTCATATGCGATCTGCTTTGAGGTAGCAACCAACTTGAACGCTTTAAATCTAGTGTTGGCCAGATGCTTTTTGTGGCCTGACACGTGGTGATGCTGTTCCACCTGGTGTTTGTTAGCAATTAGCAACAGTTTACAAGTAGGGATTGGTAAGCCAGTATTTGCAGTATATTTAAAGGTTATTAATACAAACAATTTTGAAACTATGAACATACCTTAGTATGTCAAAAACGCATCCGAAAGCAAAACCAAAAAAAGAGACCCACACAAATAACTTCCCATCCCGTCTGTCGATTTGTCTTGCTTAAAAGTTTGTCTATATGTACTGGTATCAATTTTTACCAAATTTGCGTACTATTTTTTAAAGATTTTATTTTTTATGACAACACGGACTGTTGGATTTTTATATAAAAATTACTGAATATTGAAAACAATATTTTCTGTGAAATAAAATAAGTTTGAAGCCAATATTTTCAATTTTTGAAAAGCTATTTGAGCCGAAAGTAAATTTGTACCAAGTTTTAGTATTGTTTTTTTACAGTTTTTTCTTTTTTGTAAAAAATCTGTCAATTCGAATTTTTTAAAAGTTTTACCAAATGTTGAAAACAATATTTGTTATAAGATAAAATTAGTTTGAAGCCAATATTTTAAATTTTTTAAAAGATATTTGAGTCGAAAATAATTTTTTACCAACTTTTATACATTTTTTTTAGGTTTTTATTTTTTGTAAAAAAAAACTGTCAATTCGAATTTTCACAAAATTTGTACTAATGTTGAAAACAATATTTCTTAAAGAACAAATTGGTAAGAAGCTATTATCTCAAAGTGTTTAAAAGATATTTGAGTCGAAAATCATTTTTACCAACTTTTGTTAATTTTTTTTTCGGTTTTTATTTTTTTTGTACAAAAACTGTCAATTCGATTTTTTTCAAAATTTTACTCAATGTTGACAACAAGATTTTTTGAAAGATAAAAGTAAATTAAAGCCAATATCTTAGAGTTTTGAAAAGATATTTAAGTCGAAAATCAATTTTTACCAACTTTTATACTTTTTTTTTAGGTTTTTATTTTTTGTAAAAAAAACTGTCAATTAGATTTTTCTCAAAATTTTATCAGTTGTCAAAAACATTATTCGTCGTTGCACAAAATTGTTTTAGAGATAAAATCATATTTCAGTCGTAAAATTTTGGAGGTTACAAATTTTTTTTTTTAGTTTTTTTGATTTATAAAAAAAACCGTTTTATTGATTTTTCTCAAAAAATATACCTGTTTTGTATCACGTTACAATATATTATATAAAATTTAATTCAAATCTCTAGCGTTTTTGGTTCGTAAGATATTTAGGGTTAACCAAAATGTTCACCTTTTTTTCAAACTGCTATGGTAAAACACCCACGCAATGTTCTTGAGAGCCCTTTCTGCATCTTTCTGCCTTATTATCTGTATAACAAAATTAATTTGAAGTCGATATCTCTTCTGGTTCTTGAGCTATGGACGACGAAAAAAACGTCGCGAACGTACGGACGTACGGACGTACGAACGTACGTACACACGCACGCACAGACATCTTTCTAAAAATCTTTTATTTCGACTCTAGGGACCTTGAAACGTCGAGAAATGTCAAAATTTTCAATTTGACAAATCGGACCCATTACAATAACTTCCTATGGGAAGTTAATAACAAATCAAACTTTGAACAAATACAGATGGGTGTACAAATGGAAAATCAGTAAAAAAGTAAAGTGGCATTTATTTTAAATTATAAATCAGGTACCTAAAAATCAAATTCTTTCTTTTAATATGTAGCATCAAACAAAAAAACTGGACAAAGGAGGACACAGAGGCCTTGCTGGACTTCTACGCTTGTTTTGTTTTATTATCTGACAGCTAGACAAGTCTACAAACTTAAAAATAAAATAAAGCAGCTGCGCATGGGCAACAATTATTATGCAATGATTATTTTCAAGGCAATATGATGAACCTTTAAACGAATCGGATATTTATTTGAAAGAATCACAGATAAATTATAATATTTGTAAGCAATTAATATGGTGGTAAAATAAAATCAGAAAATATATCCAAACCTTGCATTGAAGGCCCACAATTTGCATATATACAGCACTTCATTTTCTACCGTCACATTGTACTAGGCAAGCGATCAAATTATGTTGAAAAATGTAAGTAATTAAAATTTTTTTAAGGGATTAGGCCGGCCAAGAATTTCTGAAAATTCGATTTTATATCTTAAACTGTTTCGTATAAGATCTTAAAAATAATGTGCCAAAAAATTATAGCAAACGTTTTAATACTTGGTTTTAAAATTCTTGTATTAATAGTATTGCATAATTACTCATGACTTAATACTTTCCAAAGTTTCACCTGTTAACCTCATAACTGCGTTTTTTTAGTTTACCGGACTCATAACTTCAACAATTATCAATCGATTGATTTTAAATTTGGAATATACTTTTAAAAAGAGGCTGGGATGCGACCCACACCAATAAGTTCCCATCCCGTCTGTCGATTTATCTTGCTCAAAAGATTCGTGTTTTGTTAAAAAAGTTGCATATCTTGCATTTTATGAAATAGTTTGATTTCAAAATCTATTTTAGTTAACGACATTTTTAGTAGAAACCCAATTTTAACCAATTTTAGTAGCATTTTTAAAATTTTTATAAATTGGATGAATGAAATTAATTTGAGAGATATCAAGAACCGAACATCAATGTTTACCAAATCTGTGTACTATTTTTTGTAGATTTCATTTTTTTATGAAATATGGACTATTGAATTAAAAAAAAACTACTGAATATCAAATATAATATTTTCTGTGAAATAAAAAAAATTTAAGACAATATTTTTCATTTTTGACCAAATTTTTTAGAATTGTTTTTTTTTTTAATTTTTAATTTTTGTAGAAAACTGTCAATTAGATTTTTCTTAAAATTTTACTGGTTGTAAACAACAATATTTTTTAAAAGATACAAGTAATTGAAAGACAATACCTCAATGTTTTGAAAAAATATTTGAGTGGAAAATCAATTCTTAAAAACTTTTATACATTTTTTTTGAGGTTTTTATTTTTTGTAAGAAAACTGTCAATTCGATTTTTCTCAAAATTTTCCAAATGTTGAAAACAATATTTCTAATAAGATCGAAGAAGTTGGAAGCCATAATGTCAAGTTTTTGAAAAGATATTTGAGTTGAAACTCAGTTTTTACCAATTTTGAGTAATGTTTTTTTAGGTTTTTATCTATATATATAAAAATCAATGCCACTTTTCGTTGTAATGTTATAACTCAACAATGCGTTTACCGATTTGGCTAATTTTGGTCTTGAATTATTTGTGGAAGTCCAGAGAAGGTTTGTACGTACAGGAAATTATAAAAACAATCTTGGAAAGGTGTAAAATCAACATCTCCCTGTACTAATACTGAAAGAAATCCCGATTTGTAGATTACCTTGGAAATGAAGAACGAAGCTGTAATAATAAATGAAAATATGTACGATTTTAAATAAAGCATTAGCACAATTGGGTATGACCACACGAAATCGTGAGATGCGTGATTTTTTCGATCGTGAATTGCAACGTCAGCAGGAGTTCAATACTAATGATTTACGTTTATTTGTACAATCAATATAACCAAATTGAATATTGAACAAGAACATGTGTATGGCACAATCATAATACAATAATCCAATAATACAGCTGGATTATATTTCTTGGACGCACCTGGTAGTACAGGCAAAACTTTCGTTTTCTCATTGGTTTTAGCGACTATTCGATCGGAACAGAAAATTGCAATGGCACTTGCATCTTCGGGAATTGCTGCTACATTATTAGAAGGTGGTCTAATGCACACGCTGCATTAAAATTAACATTGAATGTACGGGTAATTGAAACTGCAACTTGCAATATTTCGAGATATTCTGCTATGGCAAAATTTCTGCAATTAACGTCAATTATTTTATGAGTGTACAATGGCGAATAAAAAATCAATAGAAGCATTTAATCGACAGCTGTTTTGGTGGTGTCTTGATATTGCTGTCAATTAGCTGTCAATCCTCGATCAACTCCTACTGATGAAATAAACGCCTGTTTGAAGTGATCAATTCTTTTCAGATATGTACGAAAATTGACAGTGAACATTAATAATAATGCGTATTTCCCTTAATAATGATGCAACTGCCCATGAGTTATCAAAACAATTGTTTGAAATTGGTGATGGCAAAATACTAATCGACAGTACCAACGGATTGATCACTTTACCGAACAATTTTTGTACAATATTCTGAACATTCTTCAGAATTACAGAAATCATGATTGGTTGAGAGAACGCAACATTTTAGCGCCGAAAAACAGCCATATCAATGCCATTAAATTTTTAAATTCAATCGAAACTGTCAGGTGTAGTCAAGACATATAAATCAATTGACAGTGTTATGAATCAAGATGAGGCAATGAACTATCCAATTGAATTTTTAAATTCATTGGAACTGGCTGGTATAGCACCGCATTGCTTGATTCTGAAAATTGGTTCTTTGATTATATTATTGCGAAACATTAATCTACCAAAATTGTGTAATGGCACCAGATTGGCAGTAAAAAGTTATTGCCAAATTTGATTGAAGCTACAATCTTAACTGGTAAATCAAAAGGAGAAGTGTGTTTGACACAGAGTAGGTATCCCTATGATTCCAACTGATATGCCATTTGAATTCAAAAGATTACAATATCATGTGCGTTAATCATTTGCGATTTTCATAAATAAGGCCCAAGGGCAAAAACTTCACGTTTGTGGTGTCAATTTGGAGGAATCATGTTTTTCACATGGCCAACTTTATGTTGCCTGTTGCAGAGTCTGTTTATTTATTCATGCTCAAAATGGAAAAACTATAAATATTGTATATCCAACTGTTTTAGACTAACCCATATAGACCCACCATAGTAAGAGTACCCAATCCTTTTTGATTTTTTAATTTTTTTCTTTGCCGATATATATATAATATAAACAATATTTCATTTGGGTCAATTTGGACTTTTCAATAGCTAGCAATTTAAAATATTTTTTTGTTTGAATTAATGATTTTAATTAATTTGTTGTATTACCATGCCTTATACGTAGCGAAGCACGTACCGAACCGCTAGTTTTTTGTAAAAAAACTGTAAATTCTATTTTTCTCAAAAATTTGTTTGAATATTGAAAACAATATTTGTTATAAGATAAAACTAGTTTAAAGCCGTAATCTTAAGTTCTTGAAAAGATATTTGAGTCGAAATTCAATTTTTACCAACTTTGAGTTTATATTTTTTATAAAAAAAAATTGTCAATTTGATTTTTCTCAAAATATTACCAGATGTTTTTTTTTTATTCAACAAAATGTTTTGGAGATGAAACCATTTTTTGTTCGTAAAAATTTTGTTCGAAAATATTTGTTTTCAGTTTTTCTGATTTATAAAAAAACTTCAATTGGATTTTTTTCCAAAAATGTATATGTCAAATATCACGTTTTAATATATAATATCAAATGTAATTCAATTCTCTAGCGTTATTGATTCGTGAGATATTTAGGTTTAACCAAAATTGTCACCTGTTTTTTAAATTGCTATGGTAAGAAAACCACCCCCGCAATCCTTTTGAGAGTCCGTTCTGCATTATTATCTGTATAACAAAATTTATCTGAAGTCAATATCTCTAATGGTTCTTGAGATATGGACAACGAAAAAAAACGTCGCGACCGAACGGACGTACTAACATACGGACGTATACACACGCATCTAAAAATCTTTTATTTGTTGGACCTTGAAACTTCGACAAATCGAACCGGACCCATTACAATAATTTCCTGTGGGAAATTAAAAATACATTTCGTAGCTCATTTGTTATTAACAATTATTTGAAGATATCGTAGGAAAAATTTGCATTTTTCAGTTTATAAGCATATTGCAAAAATCCTACGTTCTTTTTAAGCTGTTGATATGTACAATAAAAAAGTTCATTAACTGTTTCCTTGGCATCTGGGGTCGCACAAACTTGCTCATGTATAGAAAGAATCTGTTTTAAAATATTGTCTGTGTTTTAAGATTTAAAAATTTACCTGCAAAAAAAGTTTGTTCTTAAAAATTCACACAAAAATGCCACTCGATTTTCACAAAAACCTTAATTTTTCAAAAATTTTATTTGAAAATCGTTCTAGCGTATTCTTTTTAAATTAATTTTATGTACATATATAAAATAACTGTTCTATGAGGAAGAACGTAATTAGGGAACACACTTATTCGAATTCATTTTGTTTTTATCAAGACATTATTTTGTCAACAGAGAATGTTTACTTTAGCTTCGCAGTTATTATGTACACTTAAAAGTATTTATTTGTCCGTATTATATGGAAGTTAATGATTCATTGATACCATACTTATTATAATCCGGGTATCCCACAAGTTATTGGGATATTGGTTACTTGATAATGTTTCGGGTACCTGCAAAGTTGCGTTACGATATATGTAGATCCAGAATTATGAATCAATACTTTTGACGCTTTAAATTTGCTAGTCGTAAGGTTTTTTTCTCTGTTTTTAAATGGGACTTTTTAGAATGGATGTTTGTTTTAATTGTTTTTTTTGTTGTTTATTACAGAAATTTAATTTATTTGAGTTGTCAATCTGGCATGCCGCAAATGCCATGCTATTTTAATTTCTTGATAAAATATTTATGTAATATAATTGTAAAATTAATCTTTAAATCAATAAAAACCGATTATCTATAAAAAATTAAATTCATGCTAAGAAAAATTAATTACATCCTTACCAAAGTTAGAATTTTAAACATTGTGACGTCATACAGAATTGATATGGACTTGAAAAAAAATCTATTGTCGATTGTTTTTGTAATCAAAAATAAAAACATTTGTCAAATTGAATAATGTACGCATAATTACTTCTAGTAAAATTTTTAGAAAAATCGAATTGTCGGTTAAATATAATAAAAAAAAAATGTACGAGAAACCAATACTAATATTATAAATAGGATCCTTAGTTTGTTTGTTTGTCCGACTTTCACGTCGCAACGAAGCAATGTTTTGAAATGATTTTTTGTGTGGAGGTAGCTACGAGGATGGAGAGTGCTTAAAGTCACTTTTTACCACGGCAAATATTACATTCCCAGCTTATAATTAAAAATTCGATATATTCTTTAGATGCTTCCTGCTTTTTAATCTATCATCGGTGCCTATCACTAGGCGTTTCTTCTTCTATTTGGTGTGTTGACTACAGACTACCTAATTGTCTATTAATTTACCATTCCAATCCAAAAGGCTCAAATTCCCCTTTAAAGTAAGTTTCGCTAAGACAATTAATAAAGCACAAGGCCAAACACTACAAGTAAAGGGTGAGAACCTAGAAATGCCTTGCTTCACCAATGGACATCAATCAAGTCCAATGCCCAGAAAAAAGCTTGCCATCTAACTCTTGTATGATTGCCCCTGAAATGTCTCTATGTTATATTTTGATTTTCTTTTATACCACGCGAGCAAAGCTGCAGGTCAGATCTAGTCTACTATTATTTTTAACTTCCCAGATGAAGTTATTTTAATCTGTCCGATTTGTCGAATTGAAATTTTTGTCGACGGTTCAAGGTCGTTAGAGTCAAAATAAAAGATTTTTAGAGAGAAGGCTGTGCGTGCGTTTCTACGTATGTACGTTAGAATGTCCGTACGTTCGCGACGTTTTTTTTCATTGTCCTCAAGTACCAATCGACTTCAAATAAATTTTGTTGTACACAGATAATAATGCAGAAAGATGCAGATAGGACTCTCAAGAAAATGGAGCAGGTGGTTTTTTTTACCAAAGCAATTTAAAAAAAGGTGCAAATTTTGGTTCACCCTAAATATCTCACGAACTAATAACGCAAGTGGCTTGAATTAAATTTTATATTATAATTGTACCGTGTTACCAAACAAATATATTTTTGTTTTTCTTTGTATAAATAAAACAAAAACGGAAAAAATAAATATTTGTCGCTTAGAACATTTTACGAACAAAAAAATGATTTTATTTCCCAAATATGTTGCGCAAAGAAAAATAACATTTTTAATATCTGGTAAAATTTTGAGAAAAATCAAATTAACAGTTTTTTTAAAAAAAATAAAAACCTAAAAAAACACATTTACTAAATCTTATTTAAATTTAAGAGCCCAAAGAGTGAAATTTGATGGTATTAGAAATGATATAAAGACATTCGATTTGGGAGTTCCACAAAGTTCGGTTTTAGGACCAATACTTTTTTTGGTATACATTAATTCTTTATTCAGTTTGCCTTTTAAGGGTTCTCTGACACCCTTTGCAGATGATGTTGGTTTTTCGTATGGTACAGATATAGTTCTCTGAATTTTATATCGGATATACATAAATTGGGATATCAGCTTGTTAAGAATTTGGTTTGCAGAGCACAAATTGATAATTAGTTCTAAAACCAAGATAATGTTTTTCAGTTTGCATGGCCAAAAGATTGTTGATGCTGATCTCTTTTCCATGCTACTGAGTGTCCAAAATTCAAGCTTTTAAACTGCACCTGTAATCCTATGGTTACTTCCATAACATTTACGGATTCCATGAGCTGTAGTGATAAATGCTTTAAATTATAAATAGTTAATGAATTCAAGTATTTGGGATTAATAATTGATTCTAGAATGAGTTTTTATAACCACACAGAGAATCTTAGACAATATTTTCGTTGCACTCTTAGAAACTTTTTCTTTTTGCGTAAAGTTTGCTCTTCCAAACTGCTACTTAAAATTTATTATGGCATTTTTCATTCGAAACTAGAATATGGAATTTCTTGTTCATATTATAACAAAATACAACCTATATTAGTTTTGCAAAAAAGTGTTCTGAAGATAATATGTAGTAAGCCTTGCCTGTACCCTAGTTTTCCAATATTTATAGATTTAAAAATTCTTTCAGTGAGACATATGTATGTTATAAAGTTCTATAAATATTCTTTAAGAGATTAGGTAATCTTAGTTTTAGAATAATTGATAATTATATTTCACGTGGAAATTTTTTAAAATAACTTTCTATACCGGTATATCGAACAACCGCATTTAGAAATTTTTATAATGTTTCCTCATGTCTATCAGGATGCAAACTTCTCATTTGTTTTTTAGGAAACGAGTTAAATATTGGCTCCTTAGTCTTGATAATGACAGTATTGAATTTTTTGTAAATGGTTTTACCTGATGTTTTCTTGAAATGTTTAACTTCAATTTAATTTAATTTCTGTATGCATTACATAAATTTATGATATTTTAACATATTTTTTTTTTAATTTTCTTTTAATGGTCACCCCACCCATTTTGATTAATAAATGTAAAATTTTTCTTAGTGGCAATAACTCTATTTTTTATAAAAAGTATTTTTGTCATTTATTTCTTTTCTTTCTTATTGTATTTATTTGTATTTTAAGAAATAAAATGTTTAAAAAAAAAAAAAAAAAATATTTTCAAAAATTAAAATTATGGCTTAAAATTAATTTTATCTTTTACAAAATATTGTTTTCAACATTTGGTATAATTTTGAGAAAATCGAGTTTACAGTTTTTTTTACAATAAAATAAAAACAAAAATGAATTAAAATTGGTAAAAACTGACTTTTGACTCAAATATCCTTTCAAAAATTTAAGATTATGGCTTCAAACTAATTTTACCTTGTAATAAATATTTACTTTCGGCTCAAATATCTTTTCAAAATTAAAAATATTGGCTTAAACTAATTTTATCTCACCCCACAGAAAATATTGTTCTCGACATTAAGACATTTTTTTTAAATCCAACAGTCAATTGTTTCCATAAAAAATTAAATCTTCTTAAAAATAGCACACAAATTTGGTAAGAATTGATGTTTGATTTGTATTTGTTTATATAAATAATAAAAACTTTTATTATATGGTACTAAAATTGGTGAAAATTAGTTTTCGACTAAAAATCTCGTTAACAAAAATAGATTTTGATCCAACTATTTCATCAAATGCTAAATATTGTTTTCAATTTTTAAATCTTTTATAATAATTCAACTGACTACTTTTCAAACAAAATTCGAAAACCTACAAAGTTTTAAGCAAGGAAAATCTACAGACGGGTTGGGAAGTTATCAGTGTGGGTCTTAAAAATTGGTTTTCAGTTAATATCTTCAGAAAAAGTAAGAATGTTGACTTATTGTTCATTTTAGTTTATTTAAATTATTTTCGATTAAAGGAAGTATGGTTTTCCGTCGGCTTTTTTGGTCACTGTAATTTTCGCAATGAAACAATTAAGTTACAATAACTTTGCCAACGCACGTTTCGGCAGGGGTTGCTGCCTTCTTCAGGGGAACAAACAGTGACCAAAAAAGCCGACGGAAAACTATACTTCCACTTTTTATTATTACACAAATTATTACACAAATTGGTCAATAAATAATAATAAATAAATTATTTTTGTAAATATTTGATTTAATTTTTAGACAAATCCTACCAAAAAAATCACTAAATTAGCTGAGTGTCCGAAATATCTCAAACAGAATTAACTTAAATTATTCTTCTTTTACAAAAAATTTCATTTTCAAATTCTTAAGGGCCCCAACTTGAATTCATCAGTGTGGAACGCAGTAAACATGTTTCAATTAGCAAAAGTGTTCTAAAGTTGTTTTTGTCTCGATTATCTTAAAAAATGCTTCATCAAAAAAAGTTCTTCGTATTGTGTTATTTCTGTTCAATTTCAAATCAGCTTTCAATAGAGAAAACTTGGACTTAATTTCCATCATAAGTATTGATATGCCTATAGATATAGACCTCAAAGTTCATATCTTACAGCTTAATAAAATTTAACTTTGCTTTAAACAAACTTAATATAAAAAATAAACAAAAGCTATGAACTTCAAGTTTAACGCTAAAAATATAAAAACAATGTTTGCTTTTAAGCTTCGCTATTAAATATTGTCTAAAGCTATGACAACAACAACAACACACTAAATTTTTGTTCTTATTTAGAGAAAATAAAGCTGAAAAAGTCAACTTATAAAGTAGACACAAAAAAATATTTCAGAAGCTCTTAAAAACAGGGAAGCATCCCATTAGAAACAAAACTCTTTCGACTATACATAACATAACCTATGCCAGACTCCTAATGTCTAACCAAAAACTCAATTTCCCCGCCTAAACTTTTGAATGTAAAGAACAAAAACTAAACTCTATAAAATTCCATACCTAAGGTTTTCTATAGGCGGCATTATTAAAACAAACACAAAGATTTCAAAACCCGTACACAGATTTTCTAATCAATAAAAATGTAAACAAAAACCAGCCCCAAAATTTAAATAGACAAAAATCATCTGCACAACTCTTCTGGCTCTGGGCTTCTAGCTCTGGATATTGCTGTGGCACTGGGACAAGCACTGGCTGTGGTATGTGGTTCCACTCTTATCCAAGAACATTTTGTAGGACAAGAGGCAAGAGACTATGAGACGACAGAGATGCAAAGTGTACAATCGACCAATTACTTTTCTAAAAACCTGACTGCGGCAACAAAAAAGAACACTAGTGTGGACTTAGAAAGAGCATTAGAAAATGGTGAACATGTGAATTTTCAACCAGGCACCCAGAAAAGGTAGCTGCTGATTTCTGTGTTTCTTTCTAATGCTTCTGCCGGGTGGTTGTGATTAGATTTCACATTGCTTTTCAGATGAACAGAACTGGTGGACTAGTGGACTGGTCTGGTATGCGCCAACAAACTCATCTCCGCCCTGTCGTCGGTGCGCTGCTGCTGGCGTGGCGCGCTGGCTGGTGGAGAAATAGCGCAACTACTTCGACATAAAGTGGCGGGAAAACCAAAGCATAAAAAGGTGGAAGTTTTGTTATGTTATCTAAGGACTGTGGAAGTGTGGACTGAGGCTGGGAATGATATTGAGAGTTGAAAAGAGAAAACACTGTCGGTGGTCGATTAAGCTAATTTGAATTGAACGATTTGAAAACTGCCACCAGGGGTGGTAAAAATGAATTCAATTCAAACTAAACATCATTTGCTGTGGCATTAGATACAGTAGTAGATAATTTATCCAATCTGGGGGAATATCTCAATGCCTGATGTGATCATCATACCCTATTCCCTTAGTGAATTTCGTTTAGGTGGATGTTCTACTTTGCTTCAAAACGGTGGTATACTCGATACTTTTGCGTTGTGCCTCGTTAAGTAGTACCTTAAGAGAAATTTTATTTTTTGCAGTTTGGTTAACTTTTTTGATCAAGTTTATTAGGCGACCAGAATTTCGTTGTTGTTTTGATATCTAAATTTTAGGCAAAGATTTATCTTTCAACAAAATAGATATAAAAAGGGGCGGTGTCATCATCTACTAAACAAAGTTGCTTCAAAATGAATCAACAATGACAATGAGTTGATAAAGCAGCGGCCCCAACACCTTTGTATCTTCTCGCTTGGGATTGAGAGCAAAACAAACTACAATCTACAAAGCTGACAATGATGGTCTTTTATTTTCCCGAGTTGGTAGCACTCTTAAATGGCAGAAAATATTAGAAGTGCAGATAAAATAGTTGGTTGAGGCGAATCTGAATCAAAACGAGAACTTGTGTTATTTTTATTATTTTCAACTTAGACTAAAACTCTACGTTTCGTCTACATGCAACCTGAAGCTGGTGCTGGCTTTGGCTTTGACTTTGGCTGGGACTGTGAGCGCTGTTGCTGGGGACATAGAGAATTTTATTTTATACCTACTGTACTCCTTAACAACAAGTAACAACACACAAATACTCAGGTTGTTGCTGAACTTTGCTTGAAAATAGATGTTGAACGAGTTGAACTCAAAACATGTGATACTTAACATTAGGCGAACATGTGAAATAGGAGGCTATTTAAGTTTGAATGAGAATTGAAAAACAAAGGCGTTAGATGTTCTCGCTTGCTTGCTTGTTTGATGAGAATTTTTTGTATTTTAATGTTATGAGAGTTTTTTGTTGTTGTTGTTATTAGATAGAACATTTTACTATCAGTGCGGAAATGTGCTCTGATAGAGTCAAGAATATTACTTGACTTTAGTCTCTTAACACGAGAAATTGAAGACTCAAATTTGAGCAAAAATTATAAGTAATTTTGCAGTGGAAGTAAAATACTTTTTTAGATAGGAATATTTTAAGCTACATGTACTTTAAAAACATTTGGTTCTTCAAAACATGGTTCTGAGATAAAAGTTTTTTAGTTAGAAATGAAATAGGCAGCTATATACGTTGTTATATCGAATGCGTGTTAATTTTGCATTTAAAATTTATTATACATTTGATGGGAGACTGTTTTGTTAAATTCTGTATGATATTGTTCTGTTTGATCATAATGCTGGAAGTCTTAAATTCTGTATTTCAAAGCACTCTTAACTTAAAATATTGCGTGCCAAAAAAGCCTATGGACAAAACATTGTGTGTCATAATAAATATTTCATCAAAACATTTTTCATCCAAAGAAAATCATTTATCACTCGAATAAATGATTGACTTCTCATAGAAATTTATTGTAGTCTTTTGACGTCTTAAAAATACATACTTTGAATCTGAATCAAAGGTTTTAAGAGAGATGTCTGTGCGTACATGTGTACTAACGAGTGGAGATATTGACTATTAGTACATTTTGCTTTAAATATAACTAGCTGACTCAGCCACGCGATGCTGTGGCTAACGATTTTTTATCAAACAAAAGCGAACCTTAGGCAAACGAGAACAAAAAAAAAAAAGACAATAAGTTTAATTGCGGTTCCCGAGAGGATTTATTTAAGGTTTTTGTTTTATTTAAGTTTTCTTTTATTTAAGTTTTCTTTTTAAGTTAAGTCGCCAGAATTTTAGAAGAAGCCAAATCAACTGCAACTTCCTCAAAGATGCGGTGTTCTTTTATAGGGCATCCACTGTCTTCCAGTGATTTTCCGTTTTTTCCACTCTCCACTGTCGAGCTCCTGGAAGTTTTCCATTTCCCGCCATTTCTGTCCAGCTGTCACCAAATTAATTTTCCGCAGGTCGCAATAAATCGACTAGATAATTTGTTCTTCGTATTCGGCATTAAATTCCCTTTCGATTGATGTGCCATACTCCTTAGTTCGTCCAGATCTAAATTTCCTAAGGAAATTCGCCTGAAATGAATTTCTTTATAAGAGATTTTTTATAAGTTACCGGATCTTCTGAACGGTTTCATTTAACCGTTCAGTCGACTCTTTAGTTCCGGTGTGTGGATTGTGGAACACAATCGAGCCAGGTGGTACCGAATGTCAAATGTCATTTTTGTTTTCTTCTTTCATTTTCGCACATAACCACAACACTCCCTACTCTAGTGTTCTAGTTAATTCGGTTAATTAATTAATTAATAGAATAATAGTGCGCAGGTGCAAATTTTATACACCACGGTGCGGTGCCCTGCATTGCTGTTTGGCGAGTCCCTCACGGGCAGATTACTTGGCGGGCGGTGCAGCTGGTAAATTCGTCACAATATTATATTTTTGTAAACTATTTAAGGGAAACGGTTAGAAAATATCACACATAGGTGCATGGTTTTACATAGATCCCATTTTTAAAAAAAGAGGCTGGGATGCGGCCCACACTGAAAACTTCCCATCCCATTTGTCGATTTGTCTTGCTTAAAAGTTTGTGGGTTTTCGTGTTTTGTTCAAAAAGTTGTCAGTTGAATTAATCTAAGAGATTTAAAAACTTAAAACAATATTTTGCATTTAATGAAATAGTTTGATTATGAAATCTATTTTAGTTAACGAGATTTTTAGTCGAAACACTATTTTTACCAATTTTAGCAACGTTTTTTAAAAGTTTTAATTTTCTATAAAAACAAATACAAATTGGATGAATGAAACTAATTTAAAGTCTTCTATTGTTTACGAGCTATCGAGAAGATAACATCAATTTTTACCAAATTTGAGTACTATTTTTGTAGATTTTATATGGTTACAGTTATATTTTCATTTATGTTGTGAGCCTTGACCTAAAAATAAATCATTTATTTGTTCTTAAAAGGCATATTTTGCGATACATCTCTTTTCTATTCGAGGTAAGTTCAATGTTGGTACTAGTTTTTTACGATTAAAAGGTCTTATTTTGTGTTGTGACGGTATAGAACAAAAAATATGTAAGGTCTACGAACGTAATATTTTGAAATGTGTCAATATTTTATTGAAAGAATAGATTTTTCATTAGGTATATTATTTTGTTTTGTGACTTTATTGATAGAAAATTATTCGTCAAATATGAGTTTTGTTTTTTGGACTATGTCACGATATGACGTTCTTGTTGATAACAACATAAAATTATTTGTAAATCCTTAGGAATTATTTTGTGTTACGTCCTTTTTTTAACAAAAAAGAACAAGTATTGTATTCCCGTGGTAAGTAACTTGTTGAACTTGCAAAAGCACAATTGTTCAAGAAAAATAACCAAGGTCAAACTCAAGAAAATCTCTTTGGTTCAGATGTACATTTTACTGAAGAAGATATAAGTAATGATCCTGGTATGTCCGTTCAAATGATTTCTTAGGGAATTTGTTGATTTTTGATCTATTTTTTTCTAGAATTAATAACTCAAAATCATTCATCAACTTATGTTGATCAAGTAAACAAATCCTTGCAACCAAGATCTACCTCATATAGCTCCTCAACGTCTAATTCTTCATCGTCTTCAGAACCTTCAACTGAAGATTGTGAAGACCTATACTCAACGACAGACCATATAAGCCTTCAGAAAGTGGTGACAGTGATACTTTGTTAGCAAGTACTGCTGAAAGCATTGTATCTAAAAAGCCGAAGTCTAATTCTAGCCCACAAGTTGGTTCTTCGTCTGCTCAGCCAGATGTTTCCTTTGGTGAGTCCCCCCAAAAAAGGCATCAAAAGAGGAAAAAATATATAAAATTGAAAAAAAAAAATATTTTAAAGAGAAAGATAAATTTTTGAGAGGAATACCAAACTGCGTCAAAAATCAAAAAGGTAAAGGCGAAAAGGGAATTGAAAGCTGCTTGTGGCGAAAAATGTAAAATTCAGTGCTCTTCCAAAATCAGCCAGGAAAAGAGGCAGCAAATCTTCGCAGATTATTGGTCCTTAGGAGATATAAAAAAGCAAAGACAGTTTATAAACAACTGTATGACAGTTATAGCTCCAAGTTACGGATATACCCGTGAAGGGGGAACAAGAGCTCCAAGAAGCAACAACAATGCTTACTATTTTTCTTTGCCTGAAACTGAAAAAGTTTGAGTATGTAAAGTTTTTTTCATAAACACTTTGGATATCACAGATCGGACAATCCGAACTTTTCAAGAAAAAAGAAACGAAATTGTTGATGGTTTGCTCGAGCCAGGCTTACGGGGAAAGCACAATAATCATGAAAGCTTAGATCCAGCTTCAGAGACGGCATTCGGAATCATATAAATTCCATCCCTAAAATCGAAAGCCATTACACCAGAGCCAATTCAACTCGGACGTTCGTTGACGGAAGTCGTTCACTGGAGGATATACATAGAGATTATGTATCCAATTGTAAGGCAAAAAATGAGGCTTATGGAAGCTATGTAATATTTTATAAAGTATTTACCGAATCTTTCAACATCTCCTTTTTCACGCCGAAAAAAGATTTATGCGAAACTTGCGTTGCCTACGAAAACGCATCTACTGATGAAAAAGAAGGTTTAAAAAAAACCTACGACCTGCACCAATCTGAAAAGAGGGAACAAAAGAAGCAGGATAAAGAGAAACAAAACTTCAACGGAATAGTAGCGGTTTATGACTTACAATCTGTGATGAAGATACTCGTACCTAAAGGAGACGTCTCTGTTTTCTACTATAAGTCTTAGTTAAGTGATTTAAATTTTACAATTTATGATCTTCGCGATAACAGTTGTGAATGTTTTGTGTGGGACGAATGCGAATCCAATGGTCATCGAGGGGTTAATGAGCTTGGAACATGTGTTCTAAATTATTTGTAAAAAAAAGGTACAATGCAGGACGCAGAGGTCATTTTCTATTCGGATAATTGCGTTGGACAACAAAAAAATATATTTATTCTAGCTCTTTATTTGTATGCGGTGTGGTTTTTGGGCATAAAAGAGATAACCCACAAGTTCTTGATAAAAGGACATACACAGAATGAAGGTGATTCCGCCCATTCCCTTATTGAACGGCAGGTCAAACGTCAGCTAAAGAGTGCACCAATTTATTCACCTGAAGGTTTTATTTCTGCAATAAAGGCAGCAAAGAAAGAGGGGACGACCTTTGTTGTCAACGAGCTATTCCATGAAGACTTTCACGACATAAAAGATCTAGCGGCGAAAATGGGTCCGATGAGCATGGTAAATTTAAAGCTTCATGACACAAAGGTCGTCAAGGCAAACAGAGATCACCCCAATTCAATTTTCTACAAGACGTCCTATGCCAACGAATTTTAGGAAGTGGTGGTAAAGAAAAAAGTTTATGAAGTTTCACTTCAAAAAGCCTATAGCAAGAGACCTGACTTGCCGAGAATAAAAAGAAAAACCTGCTGGACCTGGTTAACAAAAACCACATTCCTAAATTCTACAATCAATTTTATCAAAATCTTTAAAATATTTTTTGTTCTTCCTATAGATAAAAAAAATACTTGTATCAATTCCATTAATTTGTTTTAATAAGCTGATAGCAAAATAAATTTTCATACTTAAGCCACCAGAACAAATAATTTTATTGTGGAAAGAGAGTCATATTTCCACTTATGACACATCTCAAATATTTTTCAATGTGAATAACGTCAAATTTGAAACTCGTTGTTGTTTTTATTTATACAAAATCCAGGAATAGAAATTTCATGGCATTCAATTCAACTGCAATCATCGTTTTATCAAGTAATAAATAAATTGCTTATAATGAAGACAGTTATGAAATTCCACATTTCAAATTTCCAATTGCGTTTTCTGAAGAATGGTGTTTTTGAGTTATGACGATATTCTTTTTAATGAGCGATATGTATGTACACATGAATATTTATTTTTTTTTTACAAAAAACGAAAACTTGCAAGAAACAACCAAAAAGCGGTAAGAATAGATTTCCGCCACAAGTGTCTTTAGAACAATAAGACAGAAATTGAATTTCAACCTGTCCATCTTACACTAAATGTTTTTATAAATATTTTTTTGAAAACTTTAAACAATATTTGAAGTGTTTTAATCAGAACATGGATTTCTTATGAAATTCCGAAAATTTGCCGTACTCATTTTTGAGTAGGTAGTTAAAAATAAACATACATTTACTTTAAAATATCAACTATTTAATTGATATGGTATTTTACTGCAGTGGTTTAGTTAAATTTACAGTCTTTTGAATTGTTTCGAATTCATTGCGAAAAAGAAAGAAATTTTCATTGTTTGATTTAATTATATTAAGTCTCGTATTATTGTTTTTATTTTTCAAATCACAAAAATCATTAAAAGCAAACTTTTTGACTTTTAATACTATAGCCTAATATTTAAGACTTTCAATCAATCATAAAACGAAAATCCATCAATAACTTATACATAAAGTATACATTATAAATCAACAAAAATATATGAAATTGACATAAGCCCTTGAGTATATTATAACAAGAACGAATTAAATTTAACGTAAATAATTTAAAAGAAATTAAAGAAACAGCTTGATCTTTTAATTAACTGTGTGTAAACATATTTTTGAATACCGAATCTTAAAATGTTCCATTGAATTTAAATACTGAATAAAACAAAATTCTTAATATTTTAGTCTTAAACAAAATTCCAATCCAAAGAAAATTTCACTAAAAAGAACTAATAAGTTAAGGAGGGTATTCTTAATGCAGAAGAAGGTTCGAAGGAAGTAGTGTGGGGTAAAATCAATTTTAATTTCAATAGTTTTTACAAATTTAAAATAAATTACATGTTTTTATAAAGACCATAAGAGACTAAACAATTATAAGTAACAAAAAAAATGGAACCACGGGCCTTATCAATCAACTAATACAGTTTTCCTGAATAAATTTACCACAAAAAGAGTTTAAATATTGCTTGCCTCTACTGTATTTGATTAGCTCCACTCAATTGTCCCTACTTCCATTACTCAACGTTTGCTTGTTTCCAAAGCATAAAAAAACGAATCATTTTACACCTTCACCAACCAACTCATACTCGAGTTCAGTATAAAGCTCTCATAGGTATAAACTCAACTCACTGCCCTGTCACGCTACTGATACTGCCTTACATTTTTTATGTAGTGTTAAGTCCCTACATACGATTCTTTATGCCAATCCGACTCATTCGGTTTTCTATATAAAACCCAACAAGAACCAAACACTACAACTTGCTGATGACGATGGGGAGCAGTGAACAGTCTCCACGACAAACCTTATTGGATTCACATTCAACAATTTCCTACTAAAAATTCAGAGCTCCCAGTCAAACGAAAGACAGTGCTCCATTTGATGAGGCCACCGTAATTCCGTGTGGAGGCTCTTCTGTCGGATGCATCCACCTAAAAACTGTTTTAATGTGTTTTCTGTCGTATCGTCTCGTGTAGTTTGTAGTTAATGTCATGCCGCGTTTACACCAAGCAGAATACTATTCAACGCTAAACCACCCACTTGTCATTTGACAGCACCAACCAGCCAACGATTAAGCGCAGAAAAACCGCTTGGTATAAAAACTGCAAACGCGCGAAGGCGCTGATTCAACGCTGCCATGCAAATGAGCTAGCTAATTTTTCTGTTGCCCTGGTAGAAACTACGGTTTGACTGAAAATAGTGCCATAATGCGTTATTTGTTTGATGCTGCTGTCTGTCGCCCGTTTTAACTGTCACGTTATTTTAAACGAACCAAGTCCACAAAGCACTGCATGTGATTGATGTCGTCGCGTCGTCGTTTTAAAACAGTTTTTAATGGTCGGTTATAGCGACGATTTAACTTGACAGCACTGGCCAAATAAATAAGTTTCATGGCCGACAACGTCAGTTTCTCAATATTCTACCAGGCAAGCATGCTCACGAACACGAAGACGATTCTGGAGTCATTATGTTATGATTTCATGAGCTCAGCATCAGCATCAAATGAATGGCAGTGATATTAAACATTTAATATTTTTCGTCGTTGTTGTTTTTTTCTGAAATCGTTAGGAAGCATTGCGGTAATCAATGGGCGAGCAGCTCAAGGCATAAGTCCAAAGGTGTGTTCAAAGGTCCATTCTCAGTTTCTCACTTTGCAACTAACCACTCTGACGATGACGACGGCGGCTATGACAACATGCAAAACAAAAAACACGCCACGAGAATAAAAACCCAAAGTTCATTGAATCTAAACAAAACAGCATACGATTTATCATGAGCGCCCAGTCCTGTATCGCTATAAGAGAAGGTGGCGGCTTTGAACTTATTACCTAGCTCAGCGACCGAAATAGGCAAAAGCTGGTTTAAAATAAAGTGTTTTCTGCAGAATTTTGTCTGATGTCCAACAATAATAAGATTTAATTTATGGCCAAATGAGATTCAGAATGCTGAGTTCCTGGCATTTGTGATTAACATTACTTTTCACTATAATAAAATGGGAAAGTGCAAACAAACAGCCATAATATAAATTTAAGTTGGAGCTTAAGCGATTTCAGAGAGAAATAGCAGACTGCCAACGACGGACAGGTGTATTTTTAAACTTAACAGAAATAATGATGCAGCTATTTGTGCTGCGACCCCCATACCTAGTTGCTATGACTTTAAGTTGTGCTTAAAATTTCAAAAGCAACTAAAATAAAGTTAAACACCATTAAAATGTGGGAAATAAAAACACAGTCTGTTTTGTTGAGTGTTTTTTTGAATTGTATTGTTTGTATATTTAATTTAAGTCAAAATGCAGTACATTTATCAAGAGGTGAAATTCATACAGTAAATAAAGTTTAAATTTATAGAGTGTGTATTTTATAAGAACGCTACTTAGTTTGCGTACAATGTTCTTTTCAATCCGTAATCAAAAGTTTTGTTTTGTGTAAAAATGAATAGAAAAATGTGCGTAGTAATGGTAGGGTAAACTTCAACGCATTTTTGCTTTAGTTGTTTTGAATTTATAAAAAGTTGGTCGTTTAAAGCTTTTAGAAAAGTTTATGGAAATATGAGTTTTTAAATTTAAAGTTTTGGGGTTGAATTTAAGATACAAGTCACAGGGAAAATCATTAGAGGTGAATCTTTGGCTTCTAGATTCAGACATAGATTTGAATTTGAGGAAGCAGATTATGAAGACATTATTAATTAGCGAACACTAAAAGGGTTTTGTATACCTTTAATATGCCAAAAACACAGTGGGAGCATTAGGAAAAGAGGTAAGGGTTGGATAGGAGATAGTACGGCCAAAAATTGAATCTCTATACTAAATAGTACGGCTGAAGTTGGGTCAAAGGTAAACTGATGGGCATTTCTAGAACCGCTGGTATTACGGTTAAATTGTTAAACGGGAGGGATGCAACTGGCTATTTCCATATTATAGATTATCACGTTTGTCAATATGACAACCGGAGTTTCGATTTCTTTCAACTAAAGTTGCCATATTGAGTACCAAATTGTAAAAAAATTTGTTATCCGAAACTGACAAACGAAAATTATTGTGCTATTGACTATCGCGGTTGTTGGTTGAAATTGACTATTGAATAGTCAATTTGACTCCCAAAATAGTCAACAGGATGGCTTTTTTCATTCTGTGAAAGCACGTTTAGCACATTTGGTATTATAATCTGCAAGGCAAAATCAATATCCTTATCAGTTCTTGGAGAACGCAAGAACGTACTAACATAGACACCTTGCTAAAAGCCTTTGGTTTATATTCAGAGACCTTGAAACGTTGAGAAATGTCAAAATTTTCAATTCAACAAATCGGAGTGTTTACAAAAAATTCTAAGGAGAAGTTAATAAACGTGTATACATTGGACTTTTTAGCCAAACTGGATACATCTAAATCATAAAATATATTCAAATATTAATTCTGACAGTTTTTTCCAGCTCGAAATCTTGACAGAAAGTCAGTATCATACCACAAATTAATCATTATTTCCAAAGTGAGTCTTGTGTAGTGTGTACCCCAATAAGTGCAGGTTTTCAACTAATTTGATACACATGATCCCGGCAGTAGTTGTCGTATCGTGCAAATAGACATGAATGTTGCCGCCTTACCCCAGAGTGTGAGTCTCACAACATACGCATGGACTTCGAGCAATAATCAAAGTTTTATTGCTGTCACAGCACACTACATTAATGAAAAGGATGCTCAATTATGCTCCAATTTACTTAGGTGCATCGAATATGGCGAGCGACATGCTAGTGCCAATTTATGCAACTTTATAAAAGAGGAGGTGTTGAGATGGAAGATTGAGACAAAAATTGGAGCTGTAGTGAGCGAGAATGCAGACAAAAATTGGAGCTGTAGTGAGCGAGAATGCAGCAAATATTCTTTTTGCAGTGCAAATGGGGAATTGGAGGTCTATAAGGTGCTACGCACATCTGCTTAATTTGACTGTTCAAGAAAGCATTGAACATGTTTCTACAGTTGTACAAAAAGTCAAAGGCATGGTAAAATTTTTTAAAAGACGTTCACAAGCCATGTACAAACTGAATGAACTCCAAAAGCAGATGGATTTGCCGGTTTAAAAGTTGAAGTAAGACGTCCCAACTCGTTGGAATTCGACTTACACTTACGAAATCCTCGATAGAGTCTTAGGCCGCGTTTCCATTTGCAAGAAAACTTCTGCAATAAATGTCCGATAGTCTGTCCGACAGTGAATTGCAAGTGGAAACTACCAAGCAATTTCTATCGCGACAGTGCTTTCATAACTTCTTGCGAGTATTTGCAAGTGCAATTAATTGCTAGTTTAAACACATTTGTATCGACTCGCGACAGTTCTTGCAGCTTATCGAAACAGTTTCGTATATCTCGCGCAAGTAGCTGGTTGACGTCTTTGCTTTACAGATACAAAATGAGTAAAATAAAAGGTCGTGAATGGCCTCGCGAAGAAGTTATGCGTTTGACCGGCATACTTCCGGAACAATTTTTGATATGGTGGATACAGGAATTCTAAATAAATACATCAGAGAATGGTATAAGTCACCTGAAAAAAATGATTATCAAAGATTGAACCTGCTATTGTCGTTAAATTATAATTATATGTATGTACTGCACTTAGTCAACAAGAGTCTTTCCTTCGGTGATATTGACTCACGGAATCGAGTGTCTTGTTTTTTTATAATAGGACCCACTTTTAATAGCAAAACTTCCAAATCAATTGCGGTCATCCGAGTGAAATTGAAATATTGCTGAACATCTTCTATATTCAATTCATTTAATAAATTATAGAAGGCACCAGCTTCCCGTCTTTTTAAAATCCAATCTCGAACCCAAGTTGATCTTTTTTAACTTCCCATAGGAAGTTATTGTAATGGGTCCGATTTGTCAAATTGAAAATTTTGACATTTCTCGACGTTTCAAGGTCCCAAGAGTCGAAATAAAAGATTTTTAGAAAGATGTCTGTGCGTGCGTGTGTACGTACGTTTGTACGTCCGTACGTTCGCGACGTTTTTTTCGTCGTCCATAGCTCAAGAACCAGAAGAGATATCGACTTCAAATAAATTTTGTTATACAGGTAAAAAGGCAGAAAGATGCAGAAAGGGCTCTCAAGAAAATTGCGTGGGTGGTTTTTTTTACCATAGCAGTTTGAAAAAAGGTGAACATTTTGGTTAACCCTAAATATCTTACGAACCAAAAACGCTAGAGACTTGAATTAAATTTTATATAATAGATTGTAACGTGATACCAAACAGGTATCTTTTTTGAAAAAAATCAATATAACGGTTTTTTTTTTAAATCAATAAAACTGAAAAAAAAAATTTGTCACCTCCAAAATTTTACGACTGAAATATGATTTCATCTCTAAAACAATTTTGTGCAACGAAGAATAATGTTTTTGACACCTGATAAAATTTTGAGAAAAATCTAATTGACAGTTTTTTTATAAAAAATAAAAATCTAAAAAAAACATTACTCAAAGTTCGTAAAAATTGAATATCAATTCAAATATCTTTTCAAAAACATTAAATTTAGGCTTCAAACTTATTTTGTCTTGTAAGAAATATTGTTTTCAACATTCTGAAAAATTTTGAGAAAAATCGAATTGACAGTTTTTTTTTTACAAAAAATAAAAACCTAAAAAAAAATTTATAAAAGTTGGTAAAAATTGATTTTCGACTCGAATATCTCTTTAAAAATTTTAAGTATTGGCTTTAAAGTAATCTTATCTCATAAGAAATATTGTTGGTAAAATTTAAAAAAAATCGAATTGACAGTTTTTGTTACAAAAAATAAAACTCAAAAAAAAAAAAAAAAACAATAATAAAACTTCGTAAAAATTTACTTTCGACTCAAATAGCTTTTCAAAACTTAAAAATATTGGCTTGAAATTTATTTTATTTCACAGAAAATATTGTTTTCGATATTCAGTAATTTTTATATAAAAATCCAACAGTCCGTTTTTTCATATAAAAAATAAAATCTACAAAAAGAGTACCCAAATTTGGTAAAAATTGATACGAGTACATAAAGACACACTTTTAAGCAAGACAAATCGACAGACGGGATGGGAAATTATCAGTGTGGGTCGCATCCCAGCCTCTTTTTTCTTTTTTAATAATAAAATTATCATCGCAGCTGCTAATCTTTGACGTTTTCTCGCCATGACTTCACAATTTTAAGTAAACAACCAGATTTCTTGCGACATTAAATGCTCTCCTGGTGTAAATACATCTGCAATAAATTGCGACAGTATGTTGCGCGAGCTTCTTGCAAGACATTTATTGCAGAAGAAATTGCAAAAATTCACATGACAATGTAAACGCGACTGCAAGAAACTTCTGCAAGACTTCCGCGAGTTGACTTGCAAGTAGAAACGCGGCCTTACAAATAAAAAATGCTATGGTTGCTACTTTGGCGATTCTGAAAAACGAACTTTCGTTGAAATCATAAGATTGGGATGTCATAGAATATGTTGTACATATTTAAAAAAAAAATTCAGAAAAAAAATTTAAGTCTGTCAAAAGTTATTGTATATTGCAAGCTTTTAAAACGCCGTCTCACAAAATGTTGCTGTAAAATGGAAACACAATATCTGGGTACAGACAAACAAATCCCAAACTGTATTAAAAAATTTGTAGACACTCTAAATGAACAAACGCAGAAGCGTTTTGATCATCTAGAAAAAAATCCTCTCTATGCCGAATCTACAATTTTAGATCCAAGATTCAAAAATAGAGGTTTTCGAGATGAAGCTAATTTAAAAATTGCGTATGAAAATTTAAAAATTATAGTTTCGGCCCAGCCCGTTCAAATTACCGAACGCCTTGGTTTTGCTTCTGTTCAAGAAAATGATGCTCCATCGACATCGAGAGCAGCACTTCAAAATTCAAAGCAAACTTCAATTTGGGATGATTTCGATGCTGAAGTTCTAAGATTAGTTCCGCAAAATACAATATACAAAATACAAAAAAGGTTTCACAATTATTATTTATCAGTGGTAACCTGTAGGGCAGATGTGTTCTTATATTTTGGTTTTTTGGGCAATTTAATTACTTTTTATGTATTTTAAACAAATTCACAGAAAAAAATGGTTTTTAAAAATATATTTTTTGTGCCAAATCATTATTAAATTGAAATACTAACATTTAATAAGAGACTGAATTGTTTGTCAACGTTTAATTTTATACTTTATTTGTATTATCTCAGTAAAAAATTGAGGTTTGCCATTGTATCTTTATTTACATATCAAATATATTTAAAAAATAAAGCTAAAAAAGCTTTTCTTCCTGTTTGCTTATAAAATAATTTATTTTTGTTCCCTAGATTTTAACGTATTTTATCAATGTATCTATGTGTCTTAATTTGAATGTATTTTATCTATGTATCTTAATAATCAAAATGTCTAAATATTATTAAATTGAATTACTTATTACTAACATTATACATATGTTACGAGCAAGCATCTACCTATATTACTAAATAAGCTCCTCCTCCTAAGAGCTCTACGTTTATTTATGAAATGCATTTAAATTATATCGGAAAGGTTAAATGATTACCAACTGCCTTGTATTTTAGGAGATTTCAATTTATGTGATATTCATTGGAACTATTCCGGAGATGATAAATGCTTAATTCCTTATAATGTTAAAAAAGATTCTGAAATTTTATTTATTCATTCAATATTGTCTCTTAACTTAATTCAAGTAAATTGTATAAGCAATTCTATGCAAAGATATCTGGATTTACTCTTTTTGTATAATAACTTAGCTTATGAAGTTAAAGAATCTTTATTTCCAATTGTAAAAAATACTATTCATCATAAAGCGATATGCTTAAGTTTACGAATGTATAATAATAATGTTTCTAGTTCAATTCACTGAGACTTAATTACTGAGACTTAATGCCTTTTTCCTGTCTTCAAAACAACATTTTTAAACTTAAAAGAATGACTTAAGAAGTATGCCATGAGGTAAATGTAAGAAAAACGCCGTCGAATGCAAATAAATCAATACAAATTGTAAGTTTCTCAGTGAGTAAAAATCAACTAAATTCTGTGTGAGTCTTAATTAATTTTAAAAAATGAATAAGAATTCTCGTTCTTGGGCAATACTCCAATTGGCTTTAAAGAATACAAATACTTTTGGTAAGTTGTTGTCTATATTTGTAAGATATCATAGTTCCATTCAAAACTGGTGTTTTACTTTAAAATAGTTGAAAAAAATGTCCTTCGCAACAAGAAATTCAAAATTATTTGGTTCTAGATGAAACCCTCGAGCAAGAAATTAACTTTGGTTAGATGATTGAATTTATTAATAAGGCATAAAAATATTGGTTTTGAATAGTCCTAGGTGAAGAAGAATTTTTCAATGTTGATGAAGCCGTGACAGAAGCAACAGAAGAAATCGAAGACTGCATCTTGGATCCAAGTTATAATTGCGAAGATGAGGTCGGATCAAATGCCAACATGGAAGATCAAACATTACATACCAATCAAGACACAGCGGAAGAAGAAACTCATACAAAAAGGAACAGATGGAGAAAAGCTTGTCCACAAAATTGGAAAAAAATGAGATCTAAGTGTTTTCCATACAAAGATAATAAAGGTAATTTAAAACCAAAAAAAGCTCCCAAACAGAATCCGGCCCATAAATGCACATTCAACTGCTCGAATATTAATGAGGACTCTCGACTAAAACTATGTATAGATCATATTGGACTTTGAGTTTTGTGGAACAAAAATTTTATTCTTCAGAATGTTGAATGCCTTGCGCCAAAATACAGGCGACCAAGAAACGAAAGTGCAATTCCGCGACAAACTGCCAAAAAGTATTTTTTTATTCACAATGATATCAAAACAGGAGTATGCCAACAATTTTTCTTGAGTACATTAAACATCTCTAATCGATGTGTAATTAGTGCATTCTTAGGAAGGGACGAGTTTGGTGGTCACTTTTCTGCAGAAGATAAAAGAGGCAAAAAACCTCCAAACATATCGAAAGTTTTCCGTCGATGGAAAGCCATTACTGCCGGAAAAATAGTCAACGCAAATATTTAGACAGTCAGCTTTCAATAAGAAAAATGTACGATTTATTCAAAAAACAGCATCCTCAAAGTACCATATCCGAAACCACATAATAGGAGAACATTTTGCAATGTTGATATGCAAGCTGCAAAGCTTGATATGCAAGTCGAGTATGAAAGCCATTTACGTCGCAAAAAAGAGGCATTTGATGAAAAACAAAATGACAAAGAAAGGTCAAATGTGGATGAGAGCTTTAGATCAATTTCGATGGATATGCAAAGTGTGCTTCAGATACCATCAACTGATGTTTCTTTAACATACTATAAGAAGAAACTTATACTTCATAATTTTACAGTTTATTAATCGGGTTTGCCAAATAATGCTTTTTGTTACGCTTGGTCAGAGGTAAATGGCAAAGGTGGGAGATGCGAAGTCGGGTCTTGTGTTCTGAAATACATTGAGCAATTACCTGAACACGTAAAAGAGCTTTCAATATTTTCGGATAGTTGTGCCGGCCAAAACAGGAATTCAAATATTGTTGCACTGTTTTTAAATTTAGTGCAAACATCTAATTTGATTCTATGCATAGTGCCATAAAAAAACAAAAAAAGTTCATGTCAATTTATTGCATCAATGACTGGCTAAATATATTCAAAGCTGCAAGGGTTCGAGATCCAAAAAAAAACAAACCTTACGAAATTTTCATTATTGAAATGAAATTTGAAAATTTTTACAACATAAAGTTATTAGCCAAAAATCTTATAAAAAATAAGACAATTGACGTTGACGGCCAAAAACCACTTAAAATAAGCTCAGCTAAGAAAAAGACCTCATCGAAATGTGTAATAAAGGCGTCATACCTGAAATTTTTCATTCTTGGTTTTCATCATTACCGTCCCAATGTAACATAAAAAATTACCTGCCAGAACCAGATGCATTAGATGAAAGTGATATTGAATAATTTATTATTTTCAATTCCAACTTTTTAAAACCTTCAAATATTTAAAACCTTCTTTCATTACTTAGTTTTTAATTGTTTTGTATTGTAAAATTACTTATTAACCTATAATAAAGCTCTTGTCTTTACTTTTTGACTAAAATCATGTTGTTTCCTTTAACTTTATAATATGTCAGAAAACTATTGATTACAAACAAATAATTGGAAATCACTACAGGTAAAAGGCACTAAGTCACGACTTTTTTCATTTGCGTTCACATAATTTTCATATTGGTTTTTCAAAAAAGAAATAAATTTTTGGAAACAAATGTCAAAATGTTGCTTTACGTAATAAATGTCTAAAAAATGTGCAAATATCTCCGTGTTTTATGTATGTACATGTAGGTAATATTATTCGAAAAAGATGTTGGGAGATCCTTTCAAAATTGTTTGCCGGATCTTGAACAAAGCTGCAAAAAAAAATAAACTATTCCTCTCTTGTTCAACTTTAGAAAACTTTTTAAATATTACAGGGTTATTCATTTTGAGCTTTAAACCGTAAACGTAAACTAAACATATTTTTAATATTCTTGTTAATTATATTTTTTTTTTATTATTATATTTTATCGTTGACATTATTAAACAAAAAAAAGGCCAGCGGTACCGCCACGACGAGAAATCACGCGGCCAGGAAATGTCTCATAGCCATATTCGTTCAAGCTATGTGTGGCACCGTCTTGTTGAAATCACACATTCTCCAAGTTGTATTCTTCATTAGCAGGAAAAAAGGTCGGTTATCATAAGACCATAATGCCTTGATGGTAACAGTCGTTCCATCGTCGTTTTCGAAGAAAGAAGGTTCAATTAAACCTCCGGAACAAAGAGCGCACCAAACAGTGACTTTTTATGGATGCAATGGACTATTTTCAATTTCTTTAGAAGTTCATAACCCCTAATACCACAATTTTGAAAAAAAATGTTGTTTGAAAAATCGCCGTCAACCGCCTCCTGTTGTTCAATCACCCATCTACATCTACGACGTTGTGAATGGTCAGCTGGCATCATATGGATGTAGGGGTGGATCCAAATGCAAAATACGCCATAATCAGCCGAGAAAGCAACACATTCGGGTCTTCAACAACACTTCCAATCTTTTCAAATTTCTTCACAATTTTCTCAATTGCTTGCGTAGTTACACGATTATGTATACCATTTTTGCAGTAGGTTTTAACAACTTGTGTGCGCTGTACGATAGTTAAGCGATCCATTATCGTAAAAGCCAGACTTTCAATTGAAAACACAATGATTGTTTTAAAAACTTACTTTGACAGATGTTGAATTCCGGCACTACACTTTTGAAACCGCAAAATGGAAAACCCGTAATAAGTCTAGTTGAGGCTATCTAAATGCAGGAAGTAGCTTTTCTTCTATAAAATTCCTGATGGCTTTCCAAATTTATAATGAAGTTTTAAAAAAAAAAAATAATTTCTGCCAGAAATGTCTAGTGACTCGAGCAACATCTACAAGTAAGAGGAAGAGAGGAATAAGGAGAAAACATTTATATAAGCAAGAAGCCCAAAGGTTAGAACTGGAAGGGTAATGGATGGAAAATCTAATACGGGCCGTCATTGTTCTTGCAACCTAAGTTGTACGAGAAACATAGACACAGAACAAAGAAAAGAAATACTGGTCGGCCAAAGAATGAGCAGGCACATATCTTATGGGACTTATAGAATGCATGCCAGTAGATCGAAGACGGTCTCGGTCAAGCACCGAAAACCCAGCAACAGGACAAGATTCCATTGGTTACAACATATGGGTGTCAAATATTGTTAAAACAAGGGAATATGCAGACAAATGTTCTCCATTTTGTTTATCGTATCTAGCAGTGCGATTTATCGGCTCTCATCACTTGTGGCGGCAGGCAGAACACCGAACAGGTTATCTAACAGAGTGCTTGTTGCTATGAATGATCACATACGATCCTTACCCTTAAAAGAATCACACTACAGTAGCAAACATTTTTAGTATTTGGCGGCATGACTCAATATCAAGATAATGTATGAACTTTTCTGAAGTACGATTTTTATCGGAAGCACTTAAATACTAATTTCTCGTACAGATTTGGGCTTCCACAGATTGACGTCTGTTCAACATGCGACGGACTAAGTACAAAAAAATAGTGCAGGACTAAGTGATAGTGCTAAACGTGAGGCAGCTGCAGAAAAAATGATTCATCTGATACGGGCAAAAAAGTTTTACAATAAACAACAAGAAGTGCTGGCCTTATGTGGTGAAAGGGAAGATGTTGGAGCTATTGTTTTTGACTACATGCATAACCTGCCTTTGCAGAAGATTCCAGTATAAGAAATGTTTCATTTGCGAAAACTGTGGCTCTATGTATTTTGCGTCCATGATATGAAGACGAACACTGCGGACTTTTATACGTACCATGAAGGCATAGCAAAGCGAGGACCTGATGACGTTTGCAGTCTACTGTGGAAGAGTGTTCAAAATCTTGATCTTGGTATCAAAGAACTACATGTATTTAGTGACGCGTGTGGAGAGCAAAACAGGAACAACACGCTAGTAAGATTCTTCTTGCTACTAGTTTCATGGGGCGTTTTAGGGTTATTCATCAGTACTTTCCTGTACGGGGTCACTCATTCCTGCAATGTGATCGGAATTATTTTGGGACAGCGAAAACGCTTATAAGAAGAACTAATTGGATATACAGCACAATGATATCCAAGGCAAAACGAAATGGATTATTTAGAGTAACGAGCATTTCGTCAGATGATATACTGGATTTCAAAAACACCTGGCCAAATTTTAACAAGAAAACCAGCAAATCATTAAACAAGAATTCCATGTTTATGATTTCTTAAAACAGACATTTTAACTACAGCTCAACATCTATAGGGCGCGTGGAAGCTTCGGAATGGATCGACGGTCTTATAAAACACTAATTTTTGCTCCAAAAACGACTCACCATTCCTGCCTTACCAACGACAATGGCTTATGAAAATAAAATTGCCATAAACCATAAAAAGATGGAGGCAGTGCTGTCGTTTCACAAATTCCGAGAGTAGCAGTTTTACTAAAATTTGGGGAGCATTTTATGAAGTTGGGGAGCCTCGTTTAAAGACGGAACATTCGTTCTGCATTCATTCACAATTAGAACAAAAATGACAAATATACAATGCTTATAGTTATAAAAAAAAAATCATCGACGAATGCTACGGGCAGATATTTCATAAAATAAATATGATCACAAATGAAAATAAACACAAAATTTTTTAATTTTTTGTATCAATATTTTTATTCATACGAACATAAAGAAAAATGTTGGAAAATGATATAGCAACGTAACCTCTAACTAAACAAAAGAAAAGTATCCATATACATACATAGTTATATATCTACATAAATATAACCACATAAGAAATCTTCTCATACAAAATAACTAAAAATAGATCATTATTTACACATGTACATATGTACCTACATACATAATAAAGCATAAAATATAAAAATAAATACATACATATTATGTAAATCATTATTTCTTTTACTCTAAAACTCTTTTTTTATACTTCTCAATTAAACTCTTCGACGGTACCCACTTTTCGCAAGAGTTATTGTTTAGAAGTTCTTTTGCCGTTAAAATAGAATTTACTGTTTCTACATGAAAGCAGTTTCTCTTTTTGTCTTTTATTAGACTAACCTCCGAAAATTTTCTTTCAGCAGTCGCACTACTATGGGGAAAAGCAATAATCGTACCCACAAATTTTCTTATCAAAGGAAAAAGATATTCATTCAAAGCATTTTTACTTTGGAAAACACATCTGTAGAAATCTTCAAAATCCAATTCATTTGAAACACAAGTTTGGTTTAGAAATAGCCGCCATTCCTCATCTAGATTTTCAGAGTCTGTCTCATCCACTAAATTTGGAAAAAGCACCATTAAAGGAACCAAACTGGGTGCTAAATTCTTGGGGTCAATACCTTGTATTGCGATTAAAACTTCATCATCAAAATTAATTCGGGATCTTACTTGTTTACATAATTCAATGTAGTAGTCACGACAATTAATTTTTATTGCTCTAACGTCAGAGTCTGATATGTTTTTTTTATTAATTATTATTGCCGCTTTTGCCCCAATATAAATGTCGTTAAGTTTTAAAAAAATATTTTCGTTTGAGAAATCTATTTTATGTACATAGCTGTAAATCATTTATAAATGGTGGCTTGACAAAATTTTGAAGAAGGGTTTTGTAATACATTTTTACAGTTTGGAGCAAGGTATGTATTTTTGGGGCTTCTGCTTGAAATTCAATGTTTATTTAATTTGTTATATTCAAAACGTAACCCAAGAAACTTAAATATGTTTTATTTATTTCTGTGATCTCTGAACAGATATTATGTGCCAAATCCATATTGCTTTCTAATTCATAAGAAATAAAGAAATGTTGCAGTGGAACCCATTGTTCAAGAGTTCTTGAAATTACGTTTTCCAAATAAAAGCCACCTAGTTGAAGACATCTTAAGAATTTTGTGCACCTCAACTGAAAAATATTTTTGAAACTCTTCCAGTTCCAGTTTTCGTTTAGGACTATGCGCAAAAAAAGAATATATATTTCTGGTTAGGGCCTCATGATGGGAGGGAAGTTTTTTGGAAGCTGCCGAGGAACACAAATGCAATGAGTGGCAAATGCATCCCATTACATAAAGATGCGGCTGATCTTTTTGCAGAAGGGTTTTCACTCCTGACTTCTTTCCCATCATTACAGATGCATTATCCGATGCAAAACCGACTATGTTTTTATGAGGTACCTACTTGAATATTTTGAAAAAAAGTAACTATCGTTTTGTAAATGTTTAAACTGTCACAGTTTTCTATACTAATTATTGACAGAAATTTATCTCTAACCTTACATACAACAAAATCGAAATACCTTACAACTAAAACTAAGCATTTGGTTGTGCTGACGTCCGTGGTTTCATCGATTATTAGTGAAAATGGTTGGTTTCGAATAATTTTACCAATTTCTTCCAGTCCTTCTTCATTAAGAATGGTGTTGATTGTTTCTGTCGCCTTAGTTTTTCCACATTTAAGACTTTTAGCTATTTCGGAGTCGGAAGCCACAGCTTTTATCAAATCAATGATTGGTGATATCAACGAAATTGCGAGATTATATTGAATTAAAAACATTATAATTCGCAATTCTGCTGTTTTGATTTTATTTGTTTTGGTCTTGAAATTTTTTGTATGTTGGATATTATCGATCAGTGGCTGTTTCATTAACGATTGTTTCAGCTTTGTGTGTTGTTGGGAATCTTGATGTCTCTCCAGGTGTGAGTAATTATTTGGCAGATTAATCTTGCATATTTTGCAGAAGGGTCTTGTGGTATTATTAGGTCCAACTCCTTCCTCTATCCAATCAAAACTTTCGAGCCAGGCGTTCCGAAATTTTCTTACCCTCTTTTTGCTTGCTTTGGTGTCTGCTGGATCTGGATCCTTTCTTTTTACTGCAGAAGATGTTGTGTTGGTGACATCTTCCGTTAATACTTCTGTTGACCTTGAGCTAGACGGTTTTTCTGTATTTACCGATGGAAGCGATGGTGGTGAAGGAGCTTCTGAATCTTTTGGTGGTGGTTGTTTTGTTTGGGTTTTTGATATTTTTATTAAAAACCTGTCAAAATGTTAATATTTTAATAAAGGAACCATGCATATCCAAAATTATGATCTTACTTTTCCATTTTTAATTCATTTTCTCCTTTCTTGAAATTTATTAATGTTTGTCAAACGGTAACTAAACTAACAGTGAATGTTTTAATAAAATGTATGAATAAGATATAGCTATGGCATGCCGATAAAAATATCGCTACCTCACTTGCTCATGCATTGAATTGAACTTCAACTGCAAAACTGTTATACTTGTGTTCCAGTTGAAATTGAAACATGACATTTTAAAGTTTAACAGAGATGTTAAATTTTGAATGGCAGAAGGGATGTGAGAAATCAGGATTTAAAAATATTTTCATTAATTTTCTATGTGGAGTCTTAAGGAGCCATTTTGAGACATGGGTAGCACAGTAGCCCTTCCTACAGTAAAGGAGCCAAATGCTACTATAGTAGCCATTCCGACAGAAGTGGATGGAGGATGTCCACAAAATCATATCGTATATAAAAGACGACAAGAAGGAGTTCTACCTAACTATATATTTACATGGCGAACCACAGCTTCTAAAGGTGATGAACAAGAAGAAGTATAAAACTTCTTTTTACCATATTTTTGTATATGATCTTGCTTATGTATACCATTTTTATAAAATTACATAATCTCTACTTTTACTTAAATATTTTCTTATCATTTAATGTTTAATTTTAAATAAATCATGTATTTATTTCATTAAAACTTGAGTTTTATTTGAAATTTCATAAGGTAAGTTGCAAGAACGGAATAAGTCCAACGTTTTTAAACCGTTATACCTGGCTACCAGAACCTGCTACAAACAAAATTTGTATCTCTTACCACTCAAATCCACGTGATCTTCATTTTATCTATAGGTCTTACATTTCAAAAAAGTAAAATTCAGTTTTTTGCGTTTTCCTAACACTTTTGCAAAATGGACTTATTCCGTTCTCACAACTGACGATAATTAATATTGTTTTCGGAAAATTCATAATCCGATAATGGTTTTGGATTAAAGAAAACGGTCCTCCGATTTTCGTTTTTGAAAAATTCACTAATGTGTAAGATTTGTTTATGAAATAACAATTATAAAGTTCTTCCCATCAAATTATACTGTCCAAAATCATAAAAGCCAATTTTAAATTGTTTTCTGTTTTGGTTATACTTATTAAACTTTCGGCAACAATTTTAACATTCTAGCTGAAGACAGATGTACACCATAAGCCTCTGACAAATTCTATAGAATCTTCTTATGGAAATTGAAAAAAAAAACAAATAAATTTAAATTTTCCTTCAATAATATAATGTATTTCTTCTTAAATATATTTTACTAGGTAATACAATTGTTTCTGTTGAAAAATTTCTTTAAATTTAAAAAAAAATAATTCAATAATAATTACAAGTTTATAGAACTAAATTAAATTATTATGTATTCTTCAAATATCTACAAAATGTATAAAGACTTATTTCTATGTATTTTAATATATTTTGTATTTATTAATTAACATTTACAATTAAATAAATAATTACAAAACTCCATTTTAACTTATCTTAATTGCTTATTGCAACTGTTTTCGCACCATAATTTATAATAAAATAACTCAAAAAAACACACAATAATTTCCTTATAACAATTCCTTAGATTAGAAAAAAGAAATTAAAACAACAAAAATGTTAGTAATACTTCATACAAAATATATATGGCAGTTTGCAGTTGTGTTTTTGTTTGTATTTTAATTTTTAAAGTTTACAAGAAGTGTAAATGATACATTTAACTTTTTACATTTAAAGTCGACTTAGTGTCTTGTCTAAAACTCAGTTTGCCGTAGGAATGGATTTATAAAAGTAATTTTTACAAGTTTAATACAATATTTTGTATTTTGTTTCATATATGTACGAGTTCTTAAGTTTAAACAACATAATTAAATTGTTATATACAAATTGTTAAATAGATAAATTTATGTACAGTTTAAAGAGTAAAATGAAATTAATGCTTTTAAAGCATTATTTTTAACTATCACAACGATTTTTAAGTCTAATGAAAAACAAAAATTAAATAGGACAAAGGAACATAATTATAAAAACAAATCCTGATGAACACTTTGACGTCAGAGATTGCCCAACAACAACAAAAACAATAACTGAACTCAATTTCAAATGGAGATTCTTGTCTAAAAACCTTGAGACTAGATTCGTATGTTTCTATTTCTTTGTTATCAAGAAGCTCACACGTCAAGTCAAGGCTCGAGGCAAGAGAACTCCAAGTACAAGGAAGCTCCATCGGCAGCGGGTGAATCCCGTTACTCTTCCCCATCTTTTTTCTGCTGATGTTATGAATACTGAGGCGAATCACTGCCGGATTGAATTTTTTGTACTCGACTGACGTCGTCGTAGGCAATGGAGAAGACGCTCTTCTTCTCGGCTATTGGATTCCGACGACCCATGCTGTTCAGCAGGGAGTTCATGGCTATTCCCGAATCATGGTCGTCTTCCAGAGTGGCGACATTGAGCTGCTTCGACTGAGCCGACGCATCCTGAATGTAGATCTTCGAGTTGGTGACCTTGATTTCGTTCTCTTTGATGGGCGAGGGCTTCGGTCGCAGGTCTTTGGACTTCGCGTGGCCTTTTGGTTGGGGCGGTGTCTCGGGGTACATGTAGTGTGGCAGTTTTGTGGGGGCAAGTGGAAGTTCTGAGGTATTGTCGTACTCGTGCTCGTACCGATGTTCGGAGTGCTGCAAGAGAGGATGATTTGTATCGGTTTCGATCTTGGGCTTGTGGTTCTTGTTCATCATGACGTCTTCCTTGAGGAGGCGAGCTCCTTTCGGCGGGGATTTTCGAGGTGCTGGCTCGGGTTTGTATTTCTCATCGCTTGGTGGTACCGGAGTGGTTGAAGTTGTGGTGGGAGGATGACTGTCATCGGATTTTGGAAGGCGGATTTTGGTGATTCGTTTCTCAGAGCCACCTATTAGTTTCTTTGTACTTGATTTTGACTTCGCAGGCTTGACGTCGGACTTCTTCTTGCTGTAGTACCAGTCCATATATTTCGGGACGCTTGCACCTTTGGAAGAACTTTGATCGTCAATCGCATCGTCGTGATCCAGTAGATTGGTGTCGCTCTGGAAGTCACGTTCTTTGATTCGTTTCGAGCTGCGAACATCACTGCTTGTGACTTTGGTGCCCTTGGAAACTACAACTCGGCTGTGTGGGGGCTCTGAAGCCGTTTGTGACCGTCTTTGAGAGTTCCGCTGGATGACATTGTCTTTTCGGGAGAGTCTGGGCTTAGGGTCTGGACTTTTGACTCTTCGGTCTTCTATGTGATTTCTCTGCTCCGACGAAGACCTCGAATAGACTTTGTTATTGCTGCCGTCCGACACGTGGATTTCGAAGTGGGAAGATTCGGTTTTATGACCAGTTGATGGAAGCGCATTACTCTTGATAACTATTTCGTCGGCGTCGGAATCTTCTTCAGAATTTTCGTAGTATTCCATTTGCTCAATCCGTACGCGCTCGTCAGGACTTCCCTTCTCGTCTAGCGAGTCTGATATCTCCATAAGGACTTCTCGATTCAGGGAGGCCGACTTTTTGGACGCTAGTTTTCTGTTCTCCTCACTTTTCATGCGACGCAATAAACTGGCCTTGGTTTCTCCATGATACCGAATTGGCTTTTTAGGAGGAGACCGTTTCCGATACTCGTAATAGTCATCGTCGTCTTCTTCCTTGATGGGAGTTCGAATTTTCCTTTTGACATCTTCGACCATTACCACACGTTTTCGGGATTGTGTGCCCGGTCTTTGTTTTGAGCGCTTCTTTTGCCGCTTTCGCTTGATCCAGTACACTCCTTCGGGGCTGTTTGGTGGACTGAAACGGACGTATTCATATTCGTCCTCGGAAAAAGAGTCATCGTTCTCACTTCGTGCTCGCCGTTGTCGCTTGACCGATGACGAGCTAACGATCATATCGGCTTCGGTTTGAGTGCCTGCTTCACAATCAGTTTGAGTTGCAATTGCCATTGGCTGCCCTGGCAGACTCTGGGTTTCGAGAGCCACATCTTGCTGACTATATTGCAGCTCAACTTTCTCTTTCTCCATCAGGATCTGACGGAGCAGAGCATTTTGCTGCTTCAGGGAGTTCTCTAGCTCCTGGGTAAGGGATTGATTCGAAATGGCTGGTTGCATTTGAGTGCTGACCTCCCCTACAGCAAGTCCTTCATGCATGGGTTGGGTATGGATGATTTTGACTTCTGGTTCAGCTTGAGAGTACACAATGCTATTTGGGCCACTTTTTCCCGATGGAAACGTGTCCTTGTAGGTCGAGTGTTGGACCTCATTGGGCATTGTTTGAATGTAGTTAGCTCCTCCAGGAACAATCTGATAATGCTCCCGGATGATTTGCTTGCCATCTGGTTGTTCCTCGATAAACCGACGCATTAGAATCTCTTTGCCACTTTGGTCAACCATCAGAAGCTGTGGGTGTGACAGATTTGTGGTCGCCTTCAGCGGAAGATTGACATAGATGTTGTCCTCCTCGTCGCCCTGTTTGTCCCGAGTCATAAGTTGCAAAATTTCAACATTCCCGTCCTTGATAAAGTATTCCCGCTTAGCCTTTAAACTTCCTCGAGCTCCCCCATTGTACTCCATGTCACTGCCCCGATCGATCTCGTGCCGCCTCATCGAATCATCGTCGATCTGTTGCTGAGCTGTGCGTCTTTGTCTGTTGCGGTTGCGAAATGATTGTGTTCCAATGTCCTGTTCTTCGTCAATTATATCCTCGATATAAACCTCTCGTTCGTTGTTTACTAAATTAGTTCTAGAATTATTATGGAAACTACTTAAGTGAGTATCGTCTTTGGCTGTTTGAGTGTTCCTGTAAATTTAAATAAGATAAAGGTTATTAAAAATTCATGATTATTGAGCTTTAAGTTCTTACTTGATTCTAACTCTACGTTGCTGATCTTCGGCTGATTTGATTCTACGATTTTGTCGTTCTTCCAAATGTTCTGCCTCGGTATCAGCAGCTCGTCCCGGACGACCTAGGCTTTCGTCAGGCTGTTCACCATGTCCATTGTGGAACTCCCAACGGGTAGGTTTCGTTCGTGTATCGGATGACTTCTCTGCCGACCACGCCTCTCGTCTTCCCATCCACTCGGCGACCTTAAATAAAAATAAATACAAAATATTTAAGTTAGTTATATTTTTTTAAATATTAAATAAAAATCAAGCAAAATAAAAATTGCACTTATTCATAAAAGAAATTAAAGAAAAGAAAATACCCAAAGTAATAGAAAACTTAAAATTAATGTTAATTTTTATGTTTTATTTTAATGTTTGTATTTCTCGATACATTTTGCTGTGTGATGAGTAAAAAACCCAAATTATGGATGTTTATATTTTATAAATCAATTAAATGGAAACTTAAAAAACCGCAACTAAATACTTCTACATTTTTGTGTGTAATTTGTTAAATGAGAAATTTTAAGAAACTAAAAAAACAAAACTCAAAAGAGGAAAACTAATTTAAAATTGTGCAAGAAATTTTTTTTAAATTTTTAACAAAATCTACCTGAACAGATTTTGATTGTTTTCCATTTGCGATTTCCCTATGAACTAGATGAACATCGTCTTCAGTTCTACTGATATTAACTATTCTCTTGCTACAAGTAAAGAAAAGAGAGAACGAGAAAATGATGTTAAGGTTAAGGATTTTTGTTCAATTTGTTTTAAATTAATTTGTTTTATTATACTTATTATTAATTTGGGATTCAATGATGAAGCGAATTATTTTTGGGTGGTTATCGGTTAGTTTTTCATTAAATGAATGATATTTTTCTATGAGTCTTCTTAAAATGTTCTACTAAACACAACAACTTGCTTCCCTGCTTAAATGACAAGGATTATTTACCAATGCATAGAAAGTAAGCCGAATTGTGACCCTACAAAATAAGTTTTGTCCTGTTCGTTAAAGAACGATTATATCGATTGCTAAACTCAATTCCAACATTTGTAGTACTTTAAAAGAATAAATGGATCAAACCAAAAGAAGCACAAATATTCAAAAAGGAGCCAAGTTCTCTCACATTCAGCATAAGTCTGCAGTCAAAAATCCTGGAAACTCGCTTTAGTTTTGAGTTTTTATTTGACTCTTTATAGAACCTTTAAATAAATACTTTCATGGTTTTAAAAAATACGTTTTGGAGTTAATGTTAAGTGCTCATTTTGAATCTAAACTGTAATTTTAACTATTTGCTCAAATTTTTAGAATACCCGTTTTCAACATTACTTTCATATTTTTGAATATATAGTTTTAAGAACATAATAGATAGCTTAGCCAGCAGATTCGTTAAAAGAACAAAACTTACTTTGAAATCTTTTTGAAATTTTCTTTTGAAAAACTTTTAAACTTTAACTTTTAACTTCTCAGATTTGTAGAAGACAAGTAAAATCTAACAACTTATGAAGATTTCTTGAATACTATATGAAATCATACACGTATATCTTTCACTGAACATTAAAGAAACGGATTATAGATCTGGAAAAACCATCACGAATTTTATTAAAAATTTAAATGGCCCAAAAGCCTTATCTACATGTTTAATTTAAATTTTTAAAAAGTTATATCTCAAAAACCTGACGTGACACAATAATTTTGAAGTCGGAATTAAATTTAGGCTATCAAACCCCATCAGAAAAGTGCAATTTTATTGCCAGTAAAAAAACTGTGTCGACTTATGTAATCAAATCATGCATTTTATTTCTAAAAGGATACGTTTAAATAAACTTTTGCTGGCATTTTTTTTTAAATGAAATAATCGGGAAAAACAGACTGCACGACAACACTTCCGACAACGGATTCAGGCTTACAGATTTTGCTGCGGGGCGAAACGTCATAGTAGCCAATTCGCGTTTTTAACACTTCAACATCAGCAACAAAATTTGGAGTTCTCCAGATCAATCTACCGTCAATCAGATTGACCATATTGCGATCGACGCCAGACACGCTTCCAGCATCATGGTTGTCCAAGCTTTCCGAGGAGCTAACAGACCACTATCTCGAGTTTCCAGACTCAAGGCAAAACAGGGAATTGCTGGGAGAAGGTACAACGTCGAACGGCTACAATCGCGAGATGGCCAAAACCTTTTCCGACCGAGTTACAAATAAGCTTTCTCAAAGTTCTGTGCCGCCAACACAATAGATTATAGAGTAATCAGTCTACTTAACATCACCTATAAAATCTTCTCTGCCGTAATATGTGAACGTCTAAAGCCCATCGTCAACAACCTGATAGGTCCTTATCAGTGTGGTTCTCGACCAGGAAAGTCCACAATTGATCAAATATTCACATTACGGCAGATCCTGGAAAAAAACCCAAGAACACCAAATTGACACCCACCATCTTTTCATCGATTTTAAGGCTGTATAGAGCCATGTCTAGTTTTGGCATCCTTGCCAAACTAGTCCGTTTGTGCAGGATGACCAATTAGAATTCACGCTGCACCGTGAAGGTTGTAAACTTAACAGAACCTTTCGATGTCAAAAAAGGTTTTAGACAAGGTGATGCGCTGTGATGTGATTTTTAAACATCGTGATTGAAAGAATAGTGCAGAGCTCACACGCCAACACTAGAGGCACTATATTTTAAAAGTCTGTCCAATTACTAATTGGAAAAACTCAACGTGATGTCGATGTGGCTTTTGTGAGTATTGAAGAAGAGGCGGCAAAAATTGGTTTAACGGTTAATGAGGGCAAAACAAAGTACATGCTGTCGTCATGAAAGGACATACAACACCGACGTCTTGGTCAAAACGTCAACATCGACAGACGTAACTTTGAGGTAGTCAAGGACTTCGTCTACCTAGGCTCCGCTAAAAACGCAGAAAACAACACCAGCGCTGAGATTTAATGCAGAATAACTCTTGCTAACCGCTGTTTTTTTGGACTAAGAAAGCAATTGAGTGGTAAAGCCCTCTCTCGAGGGACCAAAGTGTTGCTATATAAGACCCTTATCATCTCCGTCCTGCTATACGGTGCAGAAAAATGCACTATGACAAAAGCGGATAAAAGCACTTTGTGTCGGTTCGAGAGAAAAGTTCTTCGTGTGATCTACGGTCCCGTATGTATCGAAGGGGAGTGGAGGAGAAGATGGAACGACGAGCTGTACGGCCTGTACAGCGACGTAGACTTAGCCAAAAGGGTAAAAGTCCAACGACTAACATGGTTGGGTCACGTAGAGCGCATGAAAACCAATGCTCCGGCCCGGAAAGTCTTTGAATCCACACCCACAGGACAGCGCAGTAGAGGAAGACCGCGGATGAGGTGGAGGTGGCGCCCACAAGTGGAAAGTGACCGCACTCAACTTGGAGCGTGAAACTGGAGACGCTAGAAGTCTAGGGACCGAGCTAGATGAAGAAGTTTGTTGGTGAGGCCCTAGTTCACACAGGATTGTAGCGCCACCTTAAGTAAGTTAGTAAGTTCGATCCATTGTTCTTTTCAATACTAAAATTTTCATTTTAAAAGCATTATTCACAAATTAAAAATTTTAACGGTTGATATTGTTTTTATAAAATAATGATTCTGAATTGAACTGAAAGTTTTGAATAAACATGATTTGTTCTTCCTTTTACAATACTGACAATTTTCCAAAAGAAAAATTACTTCCTTTCAATTTGAAGCTCTTTTAAAACCTAATATTCAAAATCCATTTGACATTATTATATTATTTTCACGTTTTAACTGTAGGCTTTGACACAGTGCTTCAGTTATATAACAGACTTGCAAGTCTACATTTCTTTTAATAATAATAATAACTCAATTATGTTATGTTTCTTTTAGGTGGCTGCTTACGTAAAAACCAACACAACAATCCAATAATTGGTACGTTGTGATACCACACGGATCTAGAAAACTGCCTTACCTGTTGATCAAGTAAGAGCTAGCTATGAAGCGGTTGAGACAGTTAATGTAGGAATTTTTAGATCACTAGGATAATTTTAGTAAAACTCTAAGACATTGTCTCCTCCTTTTCTTTATAAAGGGTGATTTTTGTTAGCTATTATCTTTTTGGCAACACTGGTTTAAACAGCTGAAGCACGTTTCGTGTTTTGTTTCACTGGCAAATATCTCAGTTTGGTCCATAAATCGTCTTACAAACGAACAACGCTTGCAAATAATTGAATTTTATTGTCAAAATGCGTGCTGTGTAAAGAAAGTTCATCGCTCGCTTCTTCCATTTTATGGTCAGTTGAATCGACTTACTTTAGCGGCTATTCGGGCTAATGTGACTAAATTTCGCACCAAATTTATATTGTTGGACATTAAACCACCAACACGCTTACGTAGAGTGCGAACTGACCAGTGTTAGTGATGATCATCAGTTATCGATTCGTCGCTGTTCGCAGCAATTGGGCTTCTGTCACTCAACAACGTGTACAATTTTATGGAAGCATTTAGGTATGATGCTTTTCAAATTTCAATATACAGCTGGTGAAAAATTAAAGCCGAACGACCTACTGCAACGTACAATTTTTGGTGAATGACCCTTTTGGAAAGTTGGCCGAAAATCCACTTTTTTACCGAAAAATTATGTTCAGTGACGAAGCTTATTTTTGTCTCAATGGGTACGTAAATAAGCGGAACTGTCGATTTTGGAGTGAATATCAGCCAGAAGCATTGCAAGAGCTATTAATGCATCCAGAAAAAGTAACAGTTTGGACCGTACTTCTTCAAAGATGATGCGAATCGTAACGTAACTGTGGTGAGCACTACCGTGAGATGATATCCAACTTTTGTTTGCCAAAGTGCAAGCGCTTGACTTGCATGACATGTGGTTTGAACAAGACGGTGCCACATGCCATACAGCACGCGCAACAATGGACTTATTGAGAGGCGAGTTCGGTTAACATTTTATTTCACGTTCGGGATCGGTCAATTTGCCGCCTAGATCGTGCGATTTAACGCCTTCAGACTATTTTTGTGAAACTATGTTAAAGCTTATGTGTACACAGAAAAGCCCGCTTCAATTGACGCATTGGAAGTCAACATTGAAGCATTTATTAGTGAGATACCGGCCGAAATGTTGTTGGAAAGAGTATGGCAAAATTAGACTAAGCGGATAACCCAATTGAAGCGCAGTCAAGGTATCATTTGCATGAAATAATATTCAAACATTAAATTATATCGAGTAAAATAAAGATTTCATGCATTTTTCTGAATTGTATCTGTATTTATTTTTTGATAAAACTTTCGTATAGCTTTGAAAAAATTACCATATATATGCAACTTTTTCAAATATCGTTTGGAAGAGCTCAAAGTCGAAAAGCATGCCTACTTATTAAGGAGTGTAATGTGATCTATCAACTGAAATAAGTTGCTTAGAGCGTTAAGCGTCAAGAATTGGCCAAAATTAATTTTTTGACAGACAATTGGTGGTCTTAGAGCATCTGTGGTTTGCTTTCTTAATGGTATCATAATTTAGCATAAATTAACAAGTAGTTAGAAATATACTGATGTTAGCTTTGTTGCCCAACAGAGGTAAAGTTCGTCTTTTTTTTGCAATTTTTTCAGCTTGGCACTTGAATAGAACGTCTCTCTGTTCTGCCAAAAGATGATCGACAGTTTTGGTCTTTTAGTTAGTTATTGAAACAGAGTCCAAATATTTTATGGCAGCTTGACTAGAGAGGGCTTCTTTAATGACCAAAAGTTCTGTCTATGTATGTTGGGGCATGACTACGGTATTTTTTTTGGCAAAAAATTTACGAACAAGCAAGGTCGAGTGAGCGGGTGCGTTATCGTGGTGAAAAACCCATGAAATGTTTTTCCACATATCTGAGTGTTTTTCTCGGATTACTCCACGCAAACGTCACATAACTTCAATGTTATATTCAATATTAACCGTACGGCCTTGTAGTAAGAACTCTTTATGCATTATGCCATTATAATCGAAGAAAACATTAAGCAAAACCTTCACATTTGTTCAAAATTGACGTGCTTTCTTCGCTCTTGGTGACGTTAGATGCTTCTAGATGGACGTGCTTTGGTTTCAACATCATAACTCTACACCCATCACAATCACCAGTTATGACACTTTCAAGCAAACTTGGATCGTAGTTAACGTAATTTAACAGCTCCTGAGCAAAATAAAATCGACCTCGGACTCTCCAGACCCGTGAAATTAACAAACTGCGTGTACTTTTTGAACACACCTCGCAATGTAGAAGACGTTATAGAATTTAAAGATCTGAATGAGTTCAGAAAAATGGAGTGGCCAAAATTAATATTGATCCACGATAAGGAGGCTTTACGCCGAATGCCTGTGTTTGCGGCTGATTGTCAGGAAAAGTCAGTACTAAACTTAAATTATTTAATAATAAGGACCTACAGAAATAAGAACAACTTATTTAGGATTTATACTAGATTCAAGGTTGAGTGTATTCCTTGTATACTTTGTATTTATGGCAAACCGTACTGTTGAAAGTGAGAATATGTCTTACGGCTTTGTTTCACTCTGTTTGAGTGTTATAAGACCAAAATGAAATAAAACCAAATGTTTTATTATTTTGATGGGCGTTATTTCGCTTCACCTACAAAAACAGTTCCTATTGCTTTTTCCAGAACTATAGACGATAAATCACGAAAAATTGGTTTTAAAATATTCACTAAATTCCCTCAATCAAACCCTTTTCACAATTGAATTTTGAAGCAATAAAAATGTTAAAGGATCAATGTTTCGTTCCTTACTTTTCCTGCAGCACTTTAAATACAATAATCATGCAAAAGACCTATTAAGTAACATAAATAGATATTATTGACAAGACATACGACCTTATAAAATTATATCACTTCCATGTTCCTATATTATTTTTGTTTGATAAGCAAGGAGTTTAAGTAGTTAAGCTTCTACAGGACTACTTCTCCAAGAATATAGAAAATAATAGTTACATCAATTGAACTTACCTAGCCGCGCCATACAGAGGACACCACGAACATATACAGCAAAGTAGAAGAATCAGAATCGTCAGGGCCACAAGTGTGGCAAGTAAGATCAGCAGCCAGAAGAGCAATTTATTTTCAGCCTTATACAATGCCTGGAAGAACAGAAAAACATGATCATAACATTGAAATTAGAAACAAAATAAGTAACAAACTTACATCACTGTCCATCTCCTCCTTTGTCATTATCGCATACGATCCATTGTGCTGCGACAATCTTTGCTGGATTTGGGAAATGTCAACAACTGAAGCTCCTTCATACAGAACCGTTGCCGTCACCACACTCCGTTCCTTGATGTCACCCTTCAGATTCTTAGCTCCAGGTTCATCGGCTTGCATTGGCCGAATGTCGTGAATGATCACTCGACCCCCGGTTATTGTGGACAATGTTTCAGCGGTTTTCTGCTTGTCCGGATTGAACCCTGGCACCACAAAGGTCACTGTCCTCGTACGACTCTCTGGCGGATAGATTCTAATGGTGGCCGTCGAGAACCTTACGGGAACTCCTAAATCATACGCTCTCGCGGTCAACACAAACATATCGTTCTCAAGAGGTGATTGCGTGACCTGCCTCCGGCTTCTAACGGCCTCCTTCTTCGATCGCATAAAGATCTTCTCCTGCACGGTCAATTCACCAGTGACTTTGTTAAGCGAAAATTTATTGTCATAATTCCCGTTGATGATCTCGTAGCGAACCTCGTTGTTAGGCGCTGTCGCATCCTTGTCCACAGCCTTAATGTATGCCGGTGAGGTAAAGCTCTGCAAATCAGCTGCCAAAATGAACTCGTACACATTCTTCTCGAATGTCGGTGTCTCATCGTTAACATCGATCATCTTAATGACCAGCGGCACCTGAGCTCGATTGCCGGTGCCATCGCTATCGCGAGCCTCCACATACAAATGATACTCTGGCATGATCTCCCTATCGAACCCGTGACTATTCGTCGAGACGGTTATTATGCCATTTTCAGCGTCCAAATTAAGCGAGGTGTTGAGGTAGCCCAAAATTGCCGTATACCGGACACGTCCTCCCATTCCGGTGTCAACATCGTCGGCATGCACTTGCACCACCTTCGTGCCGACTGTCATATTTTCCGGCAACTCGACAGTGTAAACGGTCTGAGTGAATACCGGCGGATTATCATTCACGTCGTTAATGTACACCGTTACGTTGACAATTGCCGACAGGTTAGTTGCTGGTCCAAGTTCCTGGGCCAACACTTGGAACTCCACCGAATGACGCTCCTCATAGTCTAACAGCATGTTGTCACGCACGCGTATCAAAAATGATGCGCTACGTTCAGCCACATTGGGCGATATCTCAAAGGTACCGTTATTATTGAGCAGAGTGAGGGAGAATACACCATTTTTGCCGGTGTCGTCATCATAGACTCGTGGCACATACGGATCGACGAATGTCAGTGCAGTACCTTGCGGTGCATTCTCATCCACACGTGACACATAGCTAAAGAAGAAAATACAAAAAGAAGATGTTGTTAAGGAAGAAAAAACAAGAGAACAAGAGATGTGATGAGTCTTAAGGTTGCATCTTAAAGATGCACTGCACGCCATAATATGCATTGCATCGTTCGTTGTCGTTGTCGTCGTCTTTGTTGTTGTCGTTGTCATATAGTCAACGTCAGTCGGCGGCCGGCGGGCGGCAACGGCATCGGCGCTGTAAGTCGTCGGTCTTAGTCTTTGTTTATGGTAGATACTTACTGATCGATCTCAAAGTATGGCGGTGAATTGCTTCGTTCGGGGAGAAAGAATGCCAGTTGAACGGTTGTTGCAGCTGCTGGCGGCTCATCACGACCAACCTTAACCTCTTCCGCTACCACAGTTAGAAGGACGGGGTCACCCACATGTGTTATTGCAGCGATATCTTCCAGCGGCCGCATAAGGAATATTTCACCTGTAATTTAATAAAGTTTGATTTTAATAAAAATGTTATCGATTTAACGGTAAAGTTTAAGATTATGGCAGGTATAAAGATGTTACATCAGAATGGGAATGTGTTTCTAAGTATATTTGCAGATTATGTGCACCAGCCTAATGAGGTAAGAATTCTTTTAGAGCTTTTAGAAATAGTTATCATGAACTTGACATAAGCAGGAGGTTAATGAGAGGCCTGGTCTGAGGATTAATAAACCGAAGTCCTTTGAGGGTTCCGAAACATTGTGAAAAGATTCATGTGGGAGTATAGATGAGATTATTTATAGGAACGTCAGAAAAGTGTGTCCCGTTTCAAAATGGTTAGGTAAGTTAAAGAGATGCTCAAGACATCATTTGCAAATGGCTGGTTCTGTAAAATCAAAGACTTATAATTTATTTAGTCAAATTTGTTTACCAGTTCGTTTATAAATTTAAATTGACAGCTAAGAAAAAATGTCGAGGTTGAAAATTGTCAAATATATTTCTAATTTAAATTGAATCTTGTAATTCTGATCATTAACATCTGTAGCCCAAGTCACAGGAGCAACTCTCCATTTATTTTGAAGTAAAAATACTTTTTAGTATTCCAGTAAAAGTTTATATTTCGCTATTAAAAAAAATGGATTTTTTTGGGAAGAAATCAATTGAGGTAAGTTTCATGCTTCAAGGGAAGCTACAGTTACTCCCAAGGTTGAGCGTACACCAGCAAAAAGAAAATACTGTTTTGCGGTTTAAAATTATGTAATGTTTTTGGAATTTTGTTTTCAATTTTCTTTTATTTAATATTTTATGTTAAAGAAACAACAGGAAAAAAAAAAAACAATTAACAAAAAATTAAGCGTTCACTTGGAATTCAAAGCATACAACAATGCTAATGAGTGGTCAAATTAAAATTTTAAAATTTTGTGGGGAAACCTTTAGCCATAATCACAGCTTATGGTCGCTGTCGTATTGATTCAACAATTTTGTAGCAATAAAAGACGGGGGTTTATTTTCCCAAAACTCTTTGATCTTTGCTTTCAATTGACTTTTGTTGGGTGGGTTGCAATTCTGCAACCTTGGCTTTTTTTCCCCAAATAATGGGTGGGATTGAGGTCCCATGACCGAGGTGGGGTCTTGTGCTGCTTTCTCGCATTATACAACAACCATAACATAACATTTCCCTCTCCCATGTTTAACAGTGGCAAGCAAATTCTATGTTGAGGTGCTTTTTTCGCTTATTAAATTTGGAAATAAGAGGTTTTTACCGAGCAACTCTGCCGTTAAAATTATTCTTCTAAAAACGTGACGAACAGTTTCGATTGAGAATGGTCTTTCAATAAGTGTCGCCATTTCGGCCGCCAAGTTTGGTACACTCGTCTTGAAGTTAACCTCGAATTTTCTTAAAATTATTCGTTCGTCTTGCTGAGAAAATATTTTTGTTCGTCCTCTTCCAGGTTTGTTTAGGGTCGTACCTTCACACCTTTATGTGTTAAGTATTTTTTGGACCGTTGAATGTGTTTGGCCGACGTTTACGCTAATTTCACGTAAAGATTTATTGTTCAAATGTAGTTTTAAAACTAATTGTCTTGTAGCAATGTCGGTTTGTTCTCTTTTCTCTGCCATTTGCACACAAAATGAGGAAGTGAATATTGAAACGAAAATTATTTCTGCGAAGAATATTGGTTTCCAATTCAATTTAAAAAACAAGTAAATTTAGCAGTGCATTTTTTGAAAACTTGATTTTGGAAGCCATAAATACAAAGTGTACGGTTAATTTTGTGCGATGAATTGTTAAGATAATGATTTTTTTTTTTAATATTACCCTTTGTTTATTGTTTAAGTTTTTTAATATTACCCTTTGTTTATTGTTTAAGTTATGTCTTTTTTATGTATTCGTAAGACAAAAAATTGAAATTAAAAATAATTTTCCTAAAATATGAAAAGTAACAAATAACTAACTCTCAATTGAGTGTACTGCCGCGTACGCTAAATTTTGGGAGCAACTGTATGTAAATGACAATTTAAAATGGATAGCAGTCTCTACAACTATGCGGTTGAAGTACCATATTCCTTTTTATGAAATTTAAAATGACCAATTCGTACATTTTCGGCTTTATGCACACGATAAATTCACGATTCAATTATTAAAGTGTTGAATCACCTTTGGAGTATTTGAATAGATCTTACTTTCAATGTGGTCCGTAATAAAAAAAGCCTTAAGTTTTTAAATCAAAGCATCTGCACACTCGATGGCAGTTCTGATTACATCTTTGAGAAATAACAAGACCAAGAAACTTTTAATTCAAAAAATTCCATTATCTCGATGATATTTTTAACGTAGTACCGTTTTCACAAAAAAAATGTCAACATCTCTTAATTCTGATCATAAGAATATAATAATGCTAAGTTCGTAGTGCAATTTATTCACCGTACAACAGTTGTCATTTTATACTAAGGAAGGTCCAATCATACTGCCATACATCGTAAGGTAAAAACTACTCCGAATAGTTACATATCCGTTAAGAATGAAGAGGCTTTTCAACAATCGTTCCCCGAGCCTTAAATGCAACAATTCCGCTTTTCAACGTAGCCAAGAAAGTGCTTCTTGAGGACCAAAAAGTTTTTTTGCTTGGCTTACGTCTATCAGTCTTTTAAAAATGACGCAGTTTTACATGTCAAATGTCAAAAAATGACAGCTTTTAGTAGAAAATACGTAGATTCAGTAAAAGAGAAAAGCGTTAAAACTTGTCCCTCATGCTTCCAGCAATGGATTTGGAAATCTTCACCAGTAATATTAAAAAAGATCAACGGTCGGTAATTGGTCATCTCGCATGGAGGTATTGTGAATTGACAAACGAGATCATATTACTTGAATGAGTTAGACTTTAAGTTATGAGGATTTCTTGAAGTTGAGGCCTACTATAAGCCATTTCATAAAATATTGGTGCTTTTTTATTCTGTGAGCAACTTTAATGATTTTTATTCAATTTAGTATGCCTTAAAAATTTGGAATAAATCAATGAAGACCATCATCACTTGCTCGGACCTAGTCTAATCTGCAGGCTGAATTTTTAAAGACTTTTTGCATTGTTGTCTTCCAAATGGTCAATCGTTTCAGACTTTTCGGTGTAGACCAGCGACTTTACATATCGTCACAGGAAATAGTAAAACGGCGTTAAATTGCACGATTTTGGAGGACAACTCCAGAAATCAATTATTGTAACACGAGTTGTTTGACAAGTTGAAACAACAGGCCCTCACATCATGTTATTCAATTGATGAACGAAAAACCGAGTATAGTCACGGCTCTAGCGGTCACCATTGACTTTAACGTTTTGACGAGAATAGTTTTAAAGAAGTTCGGACCAATAATTCCACCTTCCCATAAAACAGACCAAACAGCCAGATTTTGCGGATTCAAGGGTGTCTCAAAATACACCTACAAATTATTATCACTCCAAGTATGACAGTGTTTTTTATATTCGATGTAATTTTGTCCTTATTTCGAACAGAACCATGATTGTCAAAATAAATTTGCACAATTTGAAAGCGTTATTCATGCATGCGTCTATTCCAAAATATAGACTTAAATCCTTTGGCAGCTACCAAAATGGCGGTTTCAAATCCGGAAGTTTTAATTACATTCACAAGACATAAAACCCAAGCTATATTTTTCTTTTCGTCAATAAAATAACCTCCTCATCTAACTCAAAAACCTTCTTAACACCCATAACTACATTAAAAATAAAGATTTATATGAATTTGGTCTACCTCAAATTTTATAAAACATGATATATAGAACCTTTTCTTGACTTCCTCAATTCCTGGGCTAAAACGAAATTGTAATTAAATAATCAGAAAAACTTCCTTTTTTCTTCCTTTTATTTTATGTTTTCCTTGAAAGCTCCCTCTTTTACATTTAAAACTGTTTTTATGTATCGACTTTCTACCACGATTTTCCTTAGACTGTATACAGAAAAAAAATAAAAGTGTTCCATGTCGTGACCGCCGATTTATTCTTCCGTTTGCGGTTGAAAAAGGAAAGAGAGAGATACAAAGAGAAGAAGAAAAGAAAAGAAATAGCCCCCCACACTATACTTCCGTAGGGTCAAAGATATAATAGTTACCTTAGCCTATACCTTCCTTACCTACCTAACCTAACTTGAGGGCACTATTTTCAACCACGAACCTAGACATTTTATAGCTTTAAGTTAAAAAGGTGACTGAACTCATTCATATCAAGTTTGCTACCTTAAGTATAGTGCCTAGTCAACACATCAGAATAAACGATAAGTCTGGGAAACTTGTAAGAAAAAAGTTTTAGTTTAAATCGCAAAAGGAAGTATTTGTAATTTTCGTTTTTCAAAACAAAAATGACGTTAAACTTTGAATGGGACGCCATCATCATTGTCAGCGAAGATATACCAAAGTGATGTGGATGTCTGTCGCCTTTTTAATTGGTAATTTGTCAAATGTCATCATTTCGCGGTTTTTTGACATTCATAATTGACACATGACGTAAGTACTCACTTGACGGAGATGATGCGACGACAATGAAGCACGCGGTAAAAGGGTTAATGCCATCATCTTTGCAGTTTTTAACTCGCTGGCTTATGGGATGTCTCTAAAGCAAGTCTCCCAGAAAGGTGCGCCTTATTGACCTCCTGTCAACGCATTATATGGAGTTGTGTAGACATTGTGGCTTAAAGACGCGATGCGTCTTCGTCGTCGTTGTTGTCGTCGCGGAACAACTTAAAACAAACAAGATACATGAGAAAATGGTCACAAAAGTCAGATTAAGTTTTTCTTGTATTTGCGTTGTTGGTTTTGATGCTTTTTTTTTGCTATGGATGGTGCTCTTTTGGAAGGACTTTACAAGTCCGAAGGTTTTGTTTTTCTTTCGTTCGTGTTTTTTTTTCTTTATTTTACTGCAGTTTCTTGTCATTAAAGGCGCCGCCGAAGAACAACAACGACGACGCCACCACTGGCCACCGGCCGCCGCCTTTTGCGACGATATGGCAATTTGGCTAAGTAAACAGTTAACCATACATAAGGCTGTAGTTGCATCCGAAGCAGCAACAATTCACAAAAGGTCACATCATGGGGTTGACTTCTCGGGAAGAGCTTCTTATTTTTTTTTTGCTGCAAAAGACAAAGACCTTCCATAAATATGTGAATTTGTTGTTCGACAAGGCAAGTCGCTCGTTAATATGTTGCGAATACATTATCTATTTTTCTGGGCATCAACTGTTTTGTGTATGTTGGGAATTCGACAACAAGAGGAACTTACGACGACATCCAGCAACGACCTCTTGTGAGAGAAAAGATTCATGTACCTTTTTATACTCAACGATACAACAAAACAAATAAAAAACTATTGTCCATTCAATTGCAAAGGCTTCTTTTTATTTTTGGGTTTGCATGCCTTAGCCTTGGCGATTTGACTATAAGACTTATAAGACGCCTTCTTCAACTTCTTGAGTTCTTCTCTATATTCGACTTTAAAATAGATAGACATGTTTGTATCTTTATGCGAGGAGAGGAGTTCCAATCCCAAGCCCAACAAAGGAAATCAAAATCGCCAACATGGAATGAGGTCTGTTTTTTTTTTCCTGGGATATATGGTGTTCATTATGGGGACTCGATTCGAATAAGCTATGGAATTCCTTCTTCCTGTGCTCACTTCCACCCTACACCCTCCGCAAACCCTGCTCGCGTCCTTGGCCAAGTTGTCCAATACTCCAAGCCAACAACGTCTTCGTTGTCGTCCCACTACTTTGTGGCTTAAAAGATTTATTCAAATTACAAGACAAGTCACGGTTGTATGTTGGGGCGGATGACTGTAATGTCGGGATGGAACGGAGCGAGGTGGGACGTTGACATGGCGGTCGCTTAACTTAGCTGAGACACAAAAAACATTAGGAGGCGACTGACTTGCCATATCGTCGCGTCGTTGTCGTTGTTGTTATTGTCGTCGTCCGTCGTCGATGCACTTTTGGCCAATATTGTACGTATGTCACGTGGTTTACTATGGCATCATGAGCTGGGCATGGCACATTATGTTTTTCTATTACTGGCCCCAAAGGTCTGGCTTGGCCATTGGGTGCTGTCTTCAAGTCGAGACTATGAGGTTCGAGGCGACGAGCATTCAGAATACCAATATGTGAGCTTGCATACCTTTATTTAGGCAGAGGATAACGACGACTACGACCATCATCATCGTCATCACCGAGCGATGGAATAGTCGTCGCCGTTGTCGTTCTTCGTCTTCCATCAGCTTACTTGTCCGTTCTAGAGTTAAGGCTTATAGCGACCCATAGCCCATATCCTATAGAGTGTCTTTCTTAACCATCGTCATCATGGTTTTAATGAACATATTCATTGCTCAAAGTTAAAAAGACCAAAACCAAGACGAAGGAAAAGTCGAGAAGAGAGCGACGACGACGTTTGTGGCAAACGTCCACATCCACGTCGTCGTCAGTCGTCGTGGTCGTCCACGAACGACAAACAACGTGGTCCATCCACAGGGCGATGAACCGAACTACTCATTGGGATTTGCTTAGAATTCTATTTGGTTTTTGGAAGAGGTATATTGTCAATGGGAAAGAGATGTACTTAGGTAACGCTGCGATTTTGGTGACCTCTGTTGGCTGCCTTGATGATGATGATGATGGTTGAGGGAGTTTGTGGTTTATTTTATACAAGATGTGTTCATTTGCTACAAACAAAGCCAAGCCATTTCTTGCATAAGCTTACATATAAGATTCAAGAGAGAAAAGATTTATAATATACCAATGGTTGGGGATTTATCGAGATATTGATGTATTCCAATTGACCTGGGCACTTTGGACATTGGGTATTGGGCAATGAACTTGAAGAATTTATTTCTTTATTTGGCTTTGGTTTAATGAACTGAATGGGACTGAGTACTGAGACTGAGGCTAGCTGGAAACTTAAGTACTGCCGATGGTTAAATAATAAATTAAGTATTTGAAAAGTCTTCTTCTCTTTTTGCGGTAATGATGAACTTTGCAGAAATTTAAAATATTTTTTGTAGGTCAACACAAGCTTATGGGAAAGTAGGATAAGTATCAATAAAGTTTAATACAAGAGGAATACCAACTTTAAGAAATATGGAATTAAGGAGTTTCGGCTCTTATATAAACCCATCGCTCTAAGTTTATGTTATTTACGTAGAGCATTTAAATATACAACTTAGTGGATTAAGTTGTTAAGAGAAACAACTATAAATCCATGAAATCACAATTAAAATTTATAACTAGCGGTTTTCAGCAAGGTTTTTTGAAATGTTAAAATGTGACCGTTTAAAAATCCAGTTCACAGAGGAAAATAAAACAACAAATATGATTGCAATATAGACCTCCTGGTTTAATTAAAGTTTCATTTATTGAAGAACTTGGTAATGATTTAAAAGAAATGAAGAATAATGAAGAATATATTTACACTGTTTTTTTTTATAATAAACATCAAGGGGTTATTAATACCATTAACATGTTTGAAGTTTAAACAGAGTGCGAGCTTTAGGAAAATAGGGAAGGATTAAAGAGGAGATACCGATGCACATTTGTCTTAAAGTTTTGAATATCAAAATGATAGGGAAAAACAGAGCTGGGTAAATCATTCCACATTCTCGATGTGCGGGTGAAAAAAGAATCTCTATACTTGACGGTGTGTCCGAAATTGAGCTCAAGGTTAAACTGATATGCATTCCTAGAAGTACGAGTATTACGGCTGAATTGTTTTAGGGGGGAAATGCAACTGGCTAATTCTATAGAACACTGTTTATAAAAATATCGGTAGAACAACGAAAGGCATGAAACATTGCGGCGGTGTTCAAGTGACGTAATTGTTTCGGTTATAGTTCTATCACCTATCATTTGCATACCACTTTTTTGCATCCTGTCCAAAATACTTACACTTGTTGTAGGGGCACCTGCCCAAATATGCGAGTTATATTCAAGTTTTGGACGAATGAAGGCTTTGTAAATTATAGCCAGATCAGAAGATATGAAAAATGTGATCATTTTATAGGACGTGATTTGTGATAATCATACAGAGTACTGAAAGTTGATTAGTTTCCTCGATGCAAATGCCGCTCATGGATAGCGGCATCGGGGTGGGTTACGCTTTAACGACAGGAGACAGCATTGAGTTTACGAAGCATTCAATTCTATACGGTTTTTGATTCCTAATTGTACAATGCTGTCGAGATCAGAATTTAATGAGCTTATCATTCCTTGCCGTTAAAGTTCCACACCCGAAAGACAAGGATGAGAATCTAAGAACGAATATGAAAAGCTGAGGGTACTGTCATCAGCAAAACAATTTAGTGGGTTAGAAGATTCAGACAGAAAGGTAATTTCTAACCCAACGAAGAAATGAAACATCTATACCAAAAGAACGCATTTTCGATAAGGGAGCTTGGTGCCAAACTCTATCAAATGCTTTTGAAATATCAAGTGCAATAATCTTTCTTTCTCCAAAACGATGCAAAAATTTGTTCTACTGTTTGGTGAGATAAACCATGAGATCAACATTGAATCTATTGCAACGAAAGCCATACTGACGGTCATTAAGAAGCTTCCGTTCTTCAAGATATTTCTTAAGCTAATTAATAGCGTTTCCATGACCTTGGAAAGAATGGACGTGAGTGCTATTGGACGATAGTTAGAGGGGGAGGAGGATTCGGAGGATGAAAGAAGATCAGTCCCATAGAATCGTTTACGATCTCAAGAACAGGAGGACTAATGACACTCTCCAGTATCATCGAATTAACAGCAAACTGTGCTGCAAGCAAATTGGAGCTTTATTGATCGAGCCCACAAAGGGAGTGTCATTGTGGACAAGCGTTGGAACGGAGGATGACGTGGTGTTTCGTACGTGATAATTGAAAACAAAACTACAGACCACTACCCAACAGTGTATTACATTAAAACTGAAAGGCAAACCGAAAAACAGAATATTAGTAATACTCATTATACACATTAACAATTATAAATTAAACCAACTTATTCGGGAAGAAAATTGGATTTCCGTTTTAAAAGCGGAAAATGCTGAAACAATGTATCATGCATTCGCTTCTAAACTTAAAGGTATAAACATGAAATCAACAGTCACTAAAAGAAATTCAAAAACACGGAAAAACAACCCATGGATAACAACAGAACTCAATGTTGACTGTAAAAAACGAGACATATTGTGGAAGAACAACATAAAAAACAAAAGCTATGAGAACGATTATAACATCTTATGAAACAAAATAAATAAGGCTTTATTGATCCAAAAATCTAATTTTTATAAGAACCATTTTAAGGAATTCAAAACGAATCCGAGGAAAACTTAGGGATTGATAAATGAAATTCTAGGAAAAAAACTAGTATTGATGATACATTCACAGAAAAACTTTGAAACGGAATTTAAATCATTAGCGAACGAGTTTGCTGAGTTTTCCTCATCACAAACAGCAAATATAATACATCAATGTGATTTGAAAACATCCATACACACGAATACTCATCAAGTAAACACAATTTTTACACATGCTACAGATGATTGTGAGGTTTACACTAATATAAAGCCAATTGGGGTGAATAAGTGTCCGGGAATAGATGGGGTAAGATCGGTCGACTTGAAGAACAATGCTGATTTATTTGCTCCAATATTGTGCAAAATAATAAATCTTAGCCTAACTGATGCGAAAATACCGTAACATCTTAAAACTACTGTTGTAAGACCGACCTACAAAGTGGATTGAAGAAACAACTGACAAATTACAGACCGATTTCAATACTCCCTGTTTTCGAAAAGTGTCTTGAAGAAATAGTTGTCGACAGATTGCAAAATTTCATCGAAAAGCATTCACTTATTAACAAAAGTCAGTAGGGGTTTCAAAAGAACAAAAATTCTGGACAACTGCTTTGTGAATTTGGTGACTGTAAAAACGAGAGCTCAAATTTGGAACATAACGTACTTGTATGGATTTCAGCAAAGCTTTTGATACACTCAACCATTCGAAACTTTTGGAAGCGTTAGCAAGAAAAGGAATTCAAGGTAGGTTGGCTGATTGGATGTCGGACTATCTTCACATTCGAAAGTTCTCCGTCAAAATAAAAGATTTTAACAATGAATTAAAGAAAGTCGAATATGAAGTTCCACAAGGAACTAATTTGGGTCCGTTTATGTTCATCTTTTATACTACCGAACTTCTTAGTGTTTTCAAGTTAAGAATCCCGTTTGCTTTTGCTGATGATACTTTAATTGTTGTTCGCGATAGGTCTCTGGAATCCGCCACAATGATAATGCAAACAAAAAAAGAGGCTGGGATGCGAAACACAATGATAACTTCCCATCCCGTCTGTCGATTTGTATTGCTTAAAAGTTTGTCTAGATGTACTCGTTTTGTGTACAATTTTTACCAAATTTGCGTACTATTTTTTATGAAAAAACGGACTGTTGGATTCTAATATAAAAATTACTGAAATTCGAAAACAATATTTTCTTTGAAATAAAATAAGTTTGAAGCCAATATTTTTAATTTTTGATAAGCTATTTGAGTCGAAAGTAAATTTTTAAAAACTTTTGTTAATTTTTTTTAGGTTTTTAATTTTTTGTACAAAAACTGTCAATTAGATTCTTTTCAAAATTTTACTGAATGCTAACAACAATGTTTTTGAAAGATAAAAGTAGTTTAAAGCCAATATCTACAATTTTTGAAATATATTTGAGTAGAAAATCAATTTTTACCAACTTTTATTAATTTTTTGGGTTTTTATTTTTTGTAAGAAAAACTGCCTATTCGATTTTTCTCAACATTTTTCAGAATAATAATAACAATATTTCTGATAAGATTAAATAAGTTTGAAGCCTAAATTTTAAGTTTTTGAAAAGATATTTGAATCGATGTTCAATTTTTACCAACTATGAGTACTGTTTTTTTTTTTAGATTTTTATTTTATTTTTTTACTGTTAATACGATTTTTCTTAAAATTTTATCAGATGACAAAAACATTGTTCTAAGTTGCAAAAAATTGTTTTGGAGATGAAATCATATTTTAGTCGTAAAATTTTGGAGGTGACAAATTTTTTTTCTTTTCAATTTTTTTGTTTTACAAGATTTATATTTTTTCAAAAAATATATTTCTTTGATATCACGTTACAATATATTAAATAAAATTTAGTTCAAGTCTCTAGAGTTTTTAGTTCGAAAGATATTTAGGGTTAACCAAAATGTTCACCTTTTTTTCAAACTGCTATGGTAAAAAAAACCACCCAAGCAATTTTCTTGAGAGCCCTTTCTGCATCTTTCTGCCTTATTATCTGCATAACAAAATTTATTTGAAATCGATATCTCTTCTCGTTCTTGAGCTATGGACGATAAAAAAAACGTCGCGAACGTACGGACGTACGAACGTACGAACACACGCTCTTTCGACTCTAGGGACCTTGAAATGTCGAGAAATGTCAAAATTTTCAATTTGAAAAATCGGACCCATTACAATAACTTCCTATGGGAAGTTAATATTACGAAATTGGTTTAATGTCTTAACGTTTTGACATAAGACGGCATAAACTTCAATTTTGTATTGCATAATTTTCAAAGTTCTTTAAATGCCAATGGTGGCCATCACTTTACCACATACATAAATAATTTCAAATTTAGAAAAAATATTTTAAACATTACTTTTCTTTTCTTCTTTTAACTTGAAGAATTTAATATAAACATTTAATGATATAAATAGGTCTTGATTTCGTTATAAGTAAGTGTTAGTTTAGTAATCAATAACAATTAATTATAGAAAATGATTATTTAAAAAGAATACTTAAGGATAATTTGAAAATCTTTTTAAAAATATTTACTTCTTTAAAAAAAAATAAGAGGTTAAATTTTCAACTATTTGGGAACTTTTTAATTTTGAAGCTGTCATTTTTTGAAAATTGACACATAAGATAATGGTGAATATTTTTAAGGCACAATTCACAGAATTGCAACGAAGGTTTTCTACAGGTATATTCCGGTGTTAGTCTTTTCATTTTAGGTTCACCCATACAGTACGTATTTTTTCAAAAACTTTTCTGTATAGATGTACATTCTGGGTTAAAATTTTAAAAAATAGATTGAAGAGAAACAGTAAAAAGAATAGAATGCAATCTTTTATAATATTCTTTTCCAAATTTAATAGCTTCAACTGTTCCGAGATTTTTGTAATTATATTTTATTGACTAACTTACGAAAATTATTAGAAAATACTTTTTAAAACTAAAATTGTCTTAGCACATTTTTTTCGTAAGATTTTAAACAACAAAAAAGCAGCTGGTACGCAACCCACACTGATAACTTCCCGATTCCGCCCATCTGTTGATTTTTCTTAGAGTTGTATAAAATATAACAACGTTTTGCGTAAGAAAAACTATTTGAAGATAATATCTTCCTTGGTTCTCAAGATACTCGAGTCGAAGAATATTTGTATCAGCTTTGAATTTTCGTTTTCTGTAAACTGAATTGTCAATTCAATATTCCTAAGAACTTATCTAAATGTTAAAAACTAAATTTTATAAAGTTTGCCTTCGATATCCTTTCATACTCCCGGGATATCTTACATGAAACACAATTTTTACCAAGTTTTAAAAATATTTTTGAAGGTATCCATACCTTTTTAAGAAAAGCCGGTTGGATTTAAAAAAAAAAAATAATTTTTAAGTCAATACTTTCATTTATTCTCGAGGCATTTGATTCGATAATCAGTTTTTACCAATTTAGTGAGTTTTTGTTTATATGAAAAGTCGTTAATCGGATTTTTCAAAGACTTTTACTAAATGTCAGAAATTGTTTCTGTTTTATAAGATAAGGTAAGTGTGAAGCTAAAATCATTAATTGTTGCTAAGATATTTTTATTCATAATCATTTTTAAATACTCTAGGTGGTATTTTTTACAAAATCAAACTTTCCCTTTGATTTTCCGAAATATTTTACAAGATATTATAAATTTTGATGGTATGAAACTACAATCTAAAAAGCGTGTTGGTGACGTCGATTGTGATGATCTCACCTCCATGCCGTTAAACGTTACGTCATCCGTTCATTTCTTTACTGAGGAGAAACCAACTGCTATCCACAGCTCTCTGAGTTTTATAAGAAACAATAATATCAATTAAATCTAATGCTACTGGCTTGGACCAAACGGACCCTAAGTTCTTGAGACTACTTCTTCCATATATTCTGCGCTATATAACCTACACATTTAACAGCATATTGACTACTTCCGAGTTTCCTTTAGAATGGAAAAAGGCTAAGATTATGTCCATACCCAAAATGCAAATAGGTACTGCTACAGAACTTCGGCCGATTGCTATTATTCCGTTTCTTTCAAAGGTGTTTGAAAAAACTATTCCAAAAATATCTTGCAATCAACAACCTGTTAAGTACCTGTCAGTCTGGTTTTCAACCTAAGCGCAGCAAATCCGTCTTACTTTTTGTAACCGATGAAATTAGAATAGTAATGGAGAGTGATCATGTTACATTGCTAAAACTTCATTATTATTCAAAGGCTTTTGATACTGTTAACGACTTCATTTTTTGTAGAAAGCTGCGAGTCAACTTTTGCTTTTCTTTAGAGTCCTGTAAGCTTGTTCTTTCGTATCTCCGCGGAAGGCAACAATGCTTGGTGGCAAATGGATTTTCGTCCACATTTCTCAATGTTTTGAGTGGAGTGCTACAGGGATCTATCCTTAGACCAATCCTCTTCTCACTTTACATAGATGAGTTACTATAAGTTGCTAAACATTGTTTAATTCATCTGATGATGTGCATCTCCTGATAAGTCGACCTTTTGGGGCTAAAAATGATGCCGTAGCTTTAATGAACGAGGATCTCACAGTTGTCAAAAAAGGACGATCTCCGGCTTAACCCTGTCAAATCAACATCACTCCAAAAATTTGTATCAATCGGGTTTTAAGCCGTTGAAACTTGACGACAAAACCATTGAATATGTTAGCACAGCTAGAAACTTAAGATTAGTATTAAATCGAACTCTCACTTGGGATGACCACCTTATTAGTGCCATTGGTAAAGTCTATGGAAATCTCCGCCTTCTTCATGTCACTCGAAATTGCATCCTCATCAAAACTAAACTGCTACTTGATAAGGCCCTTATAATGCCAATTGTGCTGTATGGTTATGAAATCTTTTGTGAACTAGACTGTGTGACGAGCCGCAAATAGAATGTTGCTTATAACAATATTGACTGCTATATTTATAATCTACGTCGTTATGATCACATAACCATTTTTTCGGTACGGATTTCTGGTTGTAGCCTAGACAGCTGAATAAACTTTCGCTTTCTGAGTTACCTGCATGAAATCATCCAAACACAACAACCTGATTATACGGTAAGCTAAATTTCCCTCATTCAACAAGGTCCTTTGCTTTAAAATTACCCCGATACAATTTTTGAAATACTGAGCGTCAATTTTTTATTCATATTGTACGCCTTCGGAACTCTCTGCCCATCGGTATGAGGAGAATAAGAAGCATAAGTAGATTTAAATTTTTACTTTTCAACTATTTGGAAAATAATTGATTTTAAATATCCTTTTCTTTATATAAAATATATAAAAAGAAGTCTAAGGTATTTAATTTTTATTCGAATTCTGAAATTTATGTTAAGGCCTGCAACACCTTATAAGACTCATGTCCTATCTGTAAGCGATTTTTTGAAATAAATAAATACAAATACAAATATCATATTTTTTTTCGCAAAATATTAAAATTGACAAAAAATTTAGGTAATTTTTTTAACGGCCCTTGACACGTTGAAAATGTCAACAAATCTAATCTCACGAAAGTAAAATTATATTATTTTTTGACGAAATGTGACGTGCAATAATTCCTTTTAAGGAATTATTAAGAACGTTTCTTTAAAAAGAGTTCGCCACTTAAATTAACTTTATTGTATTTTTTTTTTTGAAAGTTAGTGACTTTTTTAGATAGCTTAGAGTTGGAAATAATTGATAGCTGTTTTGATATTTGTCATCTTATTTTATATATCAAATCTTGTGTGACCGATCTGACTAACGCCAAGTTCAAAAACAATCATTTTGTTCTTTGAATATTGGATACCAATTGACAATATAAATCCACGAAAAAATTGCTATAAATTGATAAAAAATAACTAATAACCAAGTTGAGAACAAAGAAGGGTACTGACTTAAAGCTTATTTCATTTAAAGACAAAACTTATTTCATTAAAAAAATGTTTACTAATATTTACAACATTTTTAATAAAAACTAAATCAATGATTTTTTTACAATAATTAAAGTTCAAAAATACTTATTATTTAATTTCGCAAATACCTCAGTAGACCAAAGTTTACAAAGCAATTTTTGAATGCATAGTTTTTAAAGTTCTTGCAATATCAAATCGGCTTAATACAAACAAACATAATTTGGAACTATCAGTGTGGTATGTGAATTCATGAAAACTTTTCAAATGATTTTCGAAAGACTTACAATTTTTATTAATAATATTGATGATGATTTTGATACCGTTTTTTTAATTTGTTGACGTTGTTTTATGAAATAAATCTAACGCAAAGTTCAAGAACAAATTAATTATGAGACTGAAATATTGGATGTGTTTGTATATAATTTATAAAAGTTGTTAAAGTCTTATTTAAATATGTATTTTAAACACGATTTTTGACTCTTGATTAATAAACCAAAATTAAAGTCTAACTCTTATCGGACGAAGTTTACGACTTTTTAGGTTCAAACTAAAAAATAAGTCAAATGTTATCAATCTAAAACTTAAGTTTGAAGTAAATATAATCTCAATGTATATCTGCATACTAATCGATCTTCTAAGTGCCATTCTCTTTCAACAAAATACGATCAAAAAAATAGTTTAAATTAACATATTTCACCTTAAGCAATTATTTACAGTCATAAATTCTGTCAACTTGACAGCTATATTCTACCTTGACCAAATGCCTCTTCGTCTCTCTTGTATAGATCAAATTCCTCCGAATTAAATCGCTGAAATAGTTAAACTTTACATATTTATAAAATTTGGATTCCATCCATTCATCAAGCAAAAGAAGGCCTCCTACTTTTACGATCATCAATTTAACAGTTTTTATTTTTATACTCTGTATTCTGTCGAAAAAGAAGTAAACTTTATAAACATTGTAAGATATTTTATTTGTGGGTTTTTCTTCTTTAATTCGTTTCTTTTTAATTTTATTTTGCCATTCCCACGCCAATCGAAACCCATATCACAGCTTGTACATATTTCTTGGATTTTTATAACTAAACATAAAAGATTCAAACACTCGTAAGCTTGTTAAATTTGTTGAGACTAAGATTGCACGAAATCAAATTTGTGGGAAATTTATAACTCAATTTTTCTTTGTTTTTAACAATAATTGAAATACTTTTAGCACTTTTTTATGAGATTTTTGGTAAACTTAAGAAATACAAAATTACTACACAATTTTTGAGGGGAAAGAAAATGATTCGATGTGGGTATGGGTTATAATGGAGATGGTGACTCGATTGCGATTATATTCAATTTAATTTTATTTCCACCTGAGAATCTATATTACTCGTATTACAAAATGTTTGAAGGCTTGAAAAACAATAAAATCTAACTATCTTTGAATTACATCTTACTCAGGAAACTTTTATGGCTAACGCTATTTCAAAGAGATTTAGATCTTTAAAAAATAACGACAAAACTCGTTGACAGTTGATTGTTTCATTGGACCATAGGTTGGTCCTTAACTTCAAACCATAAGATTGAGTTTTATAATGTATCTAAAAGTGTATCTAACATCGAAATTAACATAAAGTTTAATTTGTGAAATTGTTTGAGTGGGAGGAGCCTCGAAATGTATCTTTTTTTTGTTCAATAAAAGACATAACCAAAAATTCTTGATGTTATCACTTGTACCGCGGCGGCTTTCGTCAGGCGGCCGGCAACAGGGAAGCGATTGAAAAAAATATCGCTCCTATTTATTTATTCTTTTATCTTAAGTGGAAAAGATGCATCTGTCAGATTCCTTGCCAAGATGTGCTGTGCACTCGTTTTGACTGCGCATCACTTTGAATTTTAAGGCCGATTTTATGGTCTTAAAGTATTTAATAGCTTATTAGGTATGCATGTCCCTAAATTTATTTAACTTTTCTAGTTGCAAGTAGGTGGAATGTGGATAAGAATAGAACTAGAATTTTGACACCTTTTTTATGACAGATAAAGAAAGAGGAAGAAAGAAGAAGAAAGAAGAAGAAGGAAAACAAAAACCATTCAATAAAATGATGATGGCAGATGATGACTGTGGTTTGGTTTGACAAATGATCATTCTTTAGGATGTCACTTGAGGTGCGGCAAGACACATCAATTTTAACCAAAAACCAACCATGACATTAAAGTGGAAACCTTAATCGGTTTAGGCGAGTGCGAGAGCCTCTTCCATTTGAAATATGTTCATATGGAAAGAAGAATATCAATCCTGTGTGGGTGCATCTTATAAAGACAATATATAAGATGGGATTTCAATGTTTAACATGGGATTTGGAGGAGTCTGGAGTATACAGGTGTATCTTTGTTCTTTTGTTTTTTTTTATTCATAAATTGATGAAAATAGATGAGTTTTTGATTGAATTTTGAACAGTTCTGTTTTTGTGACTTAACAAGATTCAAAAATGTCCGAGTGCTGTTGATATATTACTTAATAGGCTTAAAGAAGAGTATTATATGTTTTTTGTTCGATGAAGATGATACTTCCCACACTAAATTCTTTTCAGTCTTGATAAGTTCTTATATATTTTGTTCAATTTAAATTGTTTTTCAAAATCTATAATTCAGCTGATAAGAGTGTTTTATTAAAAAAGTAAGGCTGATTTAAGTAAAGGCTTATGTAAAACATGTTCTTAAGTGGGATCAATTTTTTTCTGTAAGATCAATTTTTAATTAAAATAAATCAATTTTTTAAATTAATTTTTATGGAGAATTGGAGAACAAAAAATTTAAAAAGCTTCTTATTTTTGGTTTGTTTATTTCGTGGAAAAGAGTTAAGCTTGGTTAATACCTTCAATTGTGTTCTTAGGAACAGTATTGAAGATTTTATTTCAAGTAAAAGTCTTTGGGTGGTATAGCTATCTTAGTTTTTATTGGTTGGAAGCCAGTTTTGAAAATTACTTGGAAGAAATTAAAACTTGACAAAAACATGAATTAGAAAAGCATAAAAAAGTGAAGAAAAGTCTTATTTCGCAAAAGTTCTAAGGAGGGACTTAACATCTAAGGCCTAGTGCAGAATTAACTACGAGTTAAACTCAGGGCTAGTTAATCCTGAATTCGGAGCTAACTCATTTACAGGTTTTTTAGTGCGGTATTAATTTGTTCCCTTGGGGACATAATGTGGTATCACTGAAAAGTTATCGATTCAATAGTGAAAAACTATCGAAATTTGTTGAAAGATGAGATTTAAAATTTTGTTTTTAAATACTTTGTTTATTTTATCGTTATCAAATTGTACTAATTTTTATATGTTTGATGTATTGAAAATAAATATTATTATACTGTTCAGAATCTTAAAACATCAGGTTATGGGAATTAAGGAAATTTGTATTGAGAAAAGATGTCTGAAACGAAATGCAGTATTGAAAAGCTTCGGGGAAGCGAAAACTTCAAAGACTGGAAATTTTTCGTTGAAGCTTATTTCCAAATGAAAGAAAGGCTGTTTCTGATGGTAGTGATTAGGAGAAGGATGCCACGAAGCTCTTAAACGCAAAATCGGAGCTTATACTGCTTGTTGAAAGATCCATTTATTCTCATATAAGACATTGCAAAAGCGCTAGGGAGATTTGGGATTCTCTTAAGAAAATATTTCAAGATTCTGGTCTTGTGAGAAGAGTTGGGCTCATCCAAAAGTTTTGTTCCACAAAATTGAAAGATTTCTCTACCGTAGATGAAGAATGGATAGTGATCAATGCTTTAATGATGAATAATGAGAATCTAAAGCTCTGGGATTCTTATTACAGGAGACAGTATTAAAACCAAACTTCTTCAAGACGTTAATTTGAATGCAAGTCAAGATACTGTTTTTGCTGGCAAGAACAAGAACAACTTTGGAAATAAGAACTTTAAGGGTCCAGAATGTTACAACTGCAACGAATTTGGCCATATTGCTGCTAAATGTCCAAGCTTCAGCTCACATGTGCTCAAACAGTGAATGCTTTTCAAGTAAGATGAAAAATCTTAACTCTGAGGTAATTGTTGCAAATGATTCAAAAATACAAGTCCAAGGCAAAGGTAAAGTCGATATGAAGGTATCTATTGGCATATTCAAGGAAAGAGAGGTTGAGTTTTTAGAAGTCCTTTACTTTTCTGACTTATGAATTAATCTTTTATCTATCTCGAAAATTGTTCAGAAGGGTTTTTCAATGATTTTTTCCAAGAATGGATGTTAAGTGAAAGATCAAAGGGGTAATTTTGTAGCAACTGCAAACTTGGTGAACAATATGTTCCGACTCAACAGACCACCCAACCAAAGTGCATATGTTACAAAAAACGGAGCTTCACACTTTGAACTTTGGCACAAGCGTGTTGGACATCCAAGTATTGAAACCACAGAAGCTATGATTCCGGAAGTGGTGCAGACTATTGATTGCGATAGTTCAAAAATTTAACGAACAGAACACCTTGCAAAGGTACAAAAGAAAAGACACCTGGAGAAATCTGGATTGGAAGAAGAGTGAATCTGCATCGGATACGGATACTGCACACACTCAAAATAAAAAGAATTATTAATTAAAATTAATTTGGCTAAGCCATTTGGGATGAAAGATTTTGGAGAAGCTAAATTTGTGCTTGGTATGCAAATAACTCGCAATCGCGAAAAGGGAAAGTTATGGATAGACCAACGGACATAGTTAAAAATATTCTCAAGCGATTCAACATGGAGGATTGTAATCCGGTATCCACACCCTAAGATATTAACCAAAAGCTTATAAAAGAAACACATCAACAAAGCTAACACGAAACTAATTACATGAAAACCGTTCCAGATCAAGAAGCTATTGGAAGCATTTTATATGCAGCATAAGTAAGATTTATCCTTTGCAGTGGGGGCTTATCAAAATTTAATTATTATCCCTCAAAATCTCATTGGATAGCGGTTAAACGACTTTTCCGTTATATAAAAGGAACAATAAATTACAAGCTAGAATACACTCGAGACATTGAAGGATGTTTAGAAGGATTTTCGGATGCTGACTGGACTAGTGACTCAGATGACAGAAAATCAACTACAGGTTATCTCTTTAAATACCAAGGAAGACCTATTTCGTGGTATGCAAAGAAACAACCTTCTGTCGCTCTCTCCACCACAGAAGGCTGAGTATATGGCCTTAGCCTCAACATCTCAAGAAGCACTTTGGCTCCAATCTTTATTGCGAGATCTAATTCATTGGAATCAAGAACTTATATTGCAATACGATAACAAGAGTTCAATAAAAATATCTAAAATAGGTAATAAATTAAAAGTAGAATATTTGAAAACTGAAGAGATGCCTGCTGATGTTCTAACCAAAGTACTCCCTGCTACAAAACATAACAACTGTTGTACTCTTATTGGTATAAAAGTATAAAAATCTAGTCGGGGTGTTAAAAGTTGAGATTTGATACTTTGCTTTTTAATACTTAGCTTATTTTATCGTTATCAAGTTGTACTAATTTTAGTACTAGTGTGAATAAGTTTTAATTGTCGGGCCAAGACGAATATTACAACATTTAGTTTTTGATACGATAGCTTATGATCTTCTCTCACCAAGAAAAAGGTATCTTGAACATTTTAAACTTTCATAAAACATCGAAAAGTGGTACGATATATCCTTAGAATACTTAGCCTTAATGAATTTCAAGTCTCAATTTAATGGATTGAGTATCGTATTAATGACAAGAAAATCTTCAATGATTTCGAAGATTTTGCAGGTATTCTGAATGATTGTCGAAACGAGTTAAATTCGTGCTTTGACTACGTTGCTTTTGATAAAAGACAAATAATGCAAAATAATAGGATTTAGTTGTCACATTTAAATCTATCATATTTCTACTTTCGGCAATTGTATTTTTACTTTTGGCAAGCAAAAACTACGCCATTATTAAAAATATGCTAAAATGTTGAACACTTTTTATTTAAGCCGTTGTATATCTATCAATAAGCTAATGAAAATTAAAACTATTGATACAAGAATTGAAATTATGAGCATCGCTGAAGAACAGCTGAGGATATTGCTGCTTTAGCCCGACGAATTCCTAGTTTTGTCGCAGTCGAACAAGAGCTAAGCCGAGCAATGAACGTCAAGCAAATCGCCAAATCTGACAATTCTACCAAAATTCATCGTAAAATAATGAAAACTAAAAATAGGGAGCCTAGGAAATTTTGGAGAATGATATAAAGTGAATGGAATTGACTGTCCAGTGGTTCATAACCTCTATAACTGGATTATTAAATAAAAAGAAAAGTTTGTTTAATACTTTAATATTTTTAAGCTTTCAAGATTATTTAAAATAGCAAATGAATTAAATTCCTATGAACATTTTGTCTTAGTACTAAAATTAAAAAAAAAAATTTGTTGTTTTTGACAAAATATAGATTAACTTTAGAAAGTCTTAATAGATAGCTAAATTTTCGACTATTGTCAAACCGAGGTCCCACTGTGCAGTACGTGTGTGTATTTAGTATGTTTGGCTGCTGTCAGCCACCACCCTCCAACTTTTAGACTTTCGGTCGTCATCAAGGTTTTGATCAAGCCAATATGCTAATAGGGGCTTTATGCTAACAACACGACTTGGGATATTTTTTCTTCTTTTTTGTGTCTTATCCCCATACGGTCTCTTCGTGTATAGTAGAAGCAAAAGTATCTTATAAGATACCTTTTTCAGACCTCTGCTATACTATGCTTTGGCCAAGTTCCCTTTTGAATGCATTTGCTTCCATAAATTCCAGGTACTACCACTCAAAGCATACTTCCTTGTTACAACAACGTTTGGTTAATGGCTTTTTGCTTTAGCAATATAGACTCAACTCCATCTCCAGTGTAAGGAGAGTGGTTTGGTTTGGATACCAAGAAAAAAAGGTTTTTCTTATGGTTTCTAAAGTACAGTGTCGAACTAACAAGCACTCCGTTTAACTCAATATTGTTGTTGTTGTCGTTGGACTTAAGAAAAAAAAAAACAAATCTGAAAAACAACTACGAAAAAACTGTCGTGGACAAAAACAAAAAGAAGAACCAGAAACGGTTTTTCTCTACCTCCAAGGCTATATCGTTTTTTGTTGGTTTTTGAGAGCTTCTAGCGATGAAGTTGATGATTCCATGAGGAACTTGATGTACCTTACCAACATAGGTCGTATGTACGTTCCCGTACTTATTCTCATTGCAATGCAGTTAGCTAAAGGTATTAACCATATGCAAAGACAAAAGATCCAACAAAAAAGGCTCTTTATAGGTACCCATAGTACCTATACCTAAGCTATCTACGTAACGTCTTCAGTATCTAGGAAGAAAAAGAACTTCAACGATGTTGCAACATACCTTGAACATACATAAATTTGTTGGCAGTGATTTGTTCATTTTAGTCGTTTCTATAGCTTAGCTTAGTTTTTATTTTTGTTTCTTGAAAATGTTCTTTCGGTTGGTAAATTATCCTGCGAGAGTAGAGGTTCCGTTTTGTGTGCTTGTATGGACAATTTGTAAGTCGAGGGAACACTATCATGTTATTAAACGGTTGCATGCGAGTAGGTAACATAGAACATTTAACTATACAAGAACAAGCTTGGAATTTGTGCGCAAGCGGGCAATCGCTTCTAACTTTTTTTGTAAGGCTTTTGGCTTCCTCTGCCAAGGTATATAGAAATCTTTAACCTTTATTAAATTTTCAAGTAGTTTATAGACGTCTTCAAGTCAATGAATCAATATATCAATATACGAGTATTGAAGATGACTTTGCATTGTAAGTTATGGATGATGCATAATAATGAAGCCTTAAAAGAACTAAAGGAAGGTAGAAACTTGGGTAAAGACATCATCAAGACTACACTTTGATGATGAAGAGCCAGAACCCGAATCGGAAAAACTAGAAAGTCACAATAAGGGTGGTCTCTTCATAAGATTTGAGTATTTTTTTCGGAAGAAACATTTATCAAACTGGAAATGGCATTTCAATTCAGTGGTTTTATGATTCAATGGAGGTACGAGTATATTCAATTTTTTACATTATATTTGTTGTTTAAATGACTTAACCTATTTTGAATCTTTTGTCCGTATAAGAAACTAATTGAAAAAAAAACATATGCAGCTAAAACTGTATAACCTGGTAAGCCTCTGCGGAAACCATTTATAAAGGGCTTTTTAGGAAATGGAATAAAACAAAGGCAATTTTTTAAATTGACACGAAGTTATATTTGAAAGATAATTTTTAAATTTAAATATGACAGCCAAGGCTGAAACTCCAACTTGTATGACTTTTCCAAAATTTGTGGCTGTTCCTGTATATCGCCAATAACACGGGGAGTATTGTTCTCTTATTGTTCAATCATTTCGGGCTTAACGTTGTCCTCAGAGAAAATAGTCAATTGGCGTTAAGCCACACGATCTTGAAGGCCATTTCAAAGGTCCGTAACGTGAAACTATGCGGTTACCAAACGTAACCGTGATATCAAAGACATAGTAATTCCTGAGACACAGGACTTGAAAAAGGGTATAGAACGCACCATGCTGCTTTGGGTAATCTGTCATATACTTTTGATCTTCATTCAAACAACGTCAAATAATATGCTATTGTACTCTGGTGAAACCTGGAAGGTCTGGAGAAAATAGCAGGTTTTTATAAATTGCTTCCTATGCCACTAGAAACTCTATCAAACCAGAAATACTGGCACAGGTCAAATTTAGAACTACTGGACGTTCAGATTCGAGGTAGTAAAACCTGCCCTTCAAATAAAATCCACAAAGTGCTTATCGAAGTGGAAGACTTATAGCGAAAAGTGAGGACCAATGGTGCCAGGAGTGGCAGATGTCCGAAGGAGGACGTGGATGCACTGAAAGTATTTTGCGCGCTTTTTGCAGCGAGCGACGAAGCTCAATTTTGTCTCAATAAATAAGCAGAATTGTGCATTTTGGAGTAAATATCAGTCAAAAGCATTGCAAGAGTTACAAATGCATCAAGGAAAAGTCTCTGTGTAGTGCGTTTTATGGACTGGTGGCATCTGGACCGTACTTCTTTAAAGATGATGCTAACGTAACGTAACTGTGAAAGGTAAGCGCTACCGTAAGATGATAAAACAAAAAAAAAATTGGGTGGCGCAACAGTCCGTTGAGAACTAGAGCCTAATGACTGACAACTCTCAACCAATCCTGTGTGCGAGTAATATTGTCAGGAATGGAGGGGACCTACAGTTTATATGCCGAATTCGAACGGCTAATTTGAGAAAGCACTTTTTCATGGCAAGAGTTACTCTTGGAGAATTTGTCAATTCCTCGCAGTACCCGTGAAAAGACTTAAGATGGCATAGGCAGGGATCGAACCCAAGGCATCTGGCATGACAGTCCAATGCACTTACCATCATGCCACGGGTACTGCATGTGGTTTCAAAAAGATAGTGCCACATGCCCCACAGCACGCGCAACAATGGACTTATTGAGAGACGAGTTCGATAAACATTTTATTTCATGTTCGGGACCGGTCAATTGTCCCCCTAGATCGTTCGATTACCGCCCTTAGATTTGTTTATGGATCTATGTTAAAGCTCATGTCTATACAGACAAGCCCGTATTTGAAGACAACATTGAAGCATTTATTCGTGAGATACCGCATGGACCTTTTGAGGCGCAGTCAAGGCCAACGTTTGCATGAAATAATCTTCAAACATTAAATTCTATGGACCCTGCTATCGATTTAAATAAAGACTTCATGCATTTTTCTGAATTGTATGTGTTTTTCTGTTGAAAAACTTTCCTATAGCTTTTACAAAATCAGTGTCTATAACAGATCAGTTAACCTCTACTCTATAGATGGAATTATGAAGGCTTTTGTCAGTATTGATCTTAAGAGTTATAGATAGAGCATTTTCAGAATTCTTACAGTGACTAAATTTAAAATTGTGTGTGTCATTTTTTATGAAAGACAGGCTACTTTGTCGGCTAACTTATTGAGCATGAAAATCTTTTCTTGTAAACAAAATAGCTCTTTAAAGCTTGATGTAATACGTTCTTTCATTTGATTTACCTTCCTTTTTACGTTTGATCATTTTTGATGAATCTTTTGAACTTTCTCACTGAATTTAAATGTTTTTTGTTCAATACCATCATTTCAAAAACGTTCCTTATTATCCATTATATTTCAAATAATAATAATTGTCAAGTCATCACATTTACATCCCTCACTCACGATCATCTGTTCTTTTTCTATTCTATTCTTATTTTTAAACGTCGCGTTGTGTCAGTCGTCGAGGAATATTCTAGGCACAAAATTGACCTCAATCATTACCGGAATGAACCTTTAATGGAACCTTCTAAACCTTCTTTACACCACATTCATATCTAAAGCATTATGCAGTGCATCAAATTAAACGTCAATCAACCGTCACCGCATTTTCAATATCAAACGAACGAACAATAGATCTCGAAGTTCAAATTCAACCTGTGATGGAAAAAAGAAATAATGTTCCCTATTTCCACAAACTCATAACTGTACTTTAAACCCTTTTTATATTTTGTTTTCCTTTATATGGTAATCTTTGGCTTCTATTCAAATGGCATATCAAGATTCTATCGTTTTCCACCACAGATGATGATGATGCCCAAATTGAATCCCAACACCTCGAACGGCCGGCCGGGTGCGCTGGAGGCGGCAGCGGCGTGGAGCATGAAGTCGCTGTGACTGGCTCGTCAAAATGCACAAAGGGAATCTAAAAGTTGCAATAACAGTACCTATCCCGATCCCGACGCTCGGTCGGTGATCACCGATGTGAAGTGGGACAGTATAAGGTACCTTAGTGTGTTGTGTACTATTTTGTTATAGGAGGATAGAAAGTTTCTTTTTAGACTCTTTCCTTAAAAGGCCAAAGCCAAGAAACACTAAAGAACAATGCCACTACCAAAAAGAAACCCCCACCCGGCTAATGAGTTAAGCCAAGAAGTAGCTCCAACTCTAACACTCGTAATCCACTCGTGTATCCTTATTTTTGGCTTCAAGGCTCTGTCTTCTGATGGCCATTGTCAACACATCCGAATGCAACTTTGCAGCTATGTACATATATACCTACCTCAGCCTTGTTATAAGAAACCCCGTTTTGAAGGCTTCTTTTTGCATCTTACCTATTTGCAGTGTGAATTGGTTTGTTTGTTTCTTTTGTTTTGTTAAGGTTTTAACAGTCGGCAATGTAGAGGAAGTCATGGGAATGAAAACCATCTCACACCGTGCGCCATTTACATTACAACCTATTATACCCTATAGGTTATACCTATAGGAACTATAAAAGTGTTTTTATATGATGAAAAAAACAGGGTTGGGTGAAGCCATTTGTATATGTATCTCCTCCCTACTCACTTAATGGACCAACAAATAACCGCACGACCTTTAAGTGATGCAAAGAACAAACATTGTATTGTAGGTTCATTTTTCTGTTGCCAAGAAGATCGAGTAAGAAGTGTTAGAGGTCTCTTCCTGGAAAGATTTCTGCTTCTTTGTATATACTTGTACACAAGCTCGAAAAAAAGAAGAAGAATAATATCTTTCCCGTAGGCAAAACCATGAGTAAGGATTGAAGAACTAACCACGAACTGCAATTAGAATCAACCAGCACCAACGACAACAGAATAAAGAGGACCAAAACTTAAAATAATGGTTACAGAGGGGAAGGGGAACGCAGAGCTTCCACCAAATGGGTAAAATTGTAGGCTATCAATAGCTCCAGCGAGCTATCAAACATTACAAAAATAATATTTATTACTTCTTGCTTTCAAAATGTTGCCAAAAACTGATATATGCTTCCATTACAAGTTCATTTCATCTTCTTCAGGATTTACTAGTTACAAAAGTTCAGCCTACCCAAGATGGTGGTGTTAAACCTATTATTAAGATGATAAACTTTTAACCCGAGTTAGAATCTGCTTGTATTCTTTCTATAAGATGTAAAATTTGGATTGAAAACAACAAAAAGCTCAGCAAATTCAAAGCTGGTTTTCAAGCACAGCTTATATTTTTGCTATACGTAATTAGTATTGCTAGAAAATATATCAAAAAGAATAAATCCCCGAAAAAATAGTTGCCAAGCAGTTTCTTCCTTTGATGGGAGAGTGCGAGACAGCGACACAGAAAGTGCAGAGTGTCTTCATGCACCTCCTCGTCACCGCATCCTCTGCATAGATCATCTGAACTGATTCTCATCTTTTTTTTGATATATGATAACCTTACATATTATGTCCAGTGACAGGCCCAGATCTTTCTTGTAGTGCCGCAGGTATCAAGCACGTTCCACCTTTCATCGGATAGTTATTCTTTTTGAATTTCCTGTTTAAAATAACAGGTAGGAGTGCTAACTAACTGAGCTTGGCTTACGTCAAGCATTGACCCTAATCTTGCTAATTCATCGGCTTTCTTGTTGCCTAGTATATCGCTGTGGCCTGGGACCCAGAAGAGTCTAATGTTGTGCTGTGCTCCAAGAACCTAAAGCTCTTCGCGGCAGCATGAAACAAGCTTTGATTTTACCTCAGTTGCAGTAATCGCTTTTATTGCCGCAAGGCAAGACCAAATTACCCTAGGTTACTATTGGTCTAATTATTGCCGAATACATCCATCTGATAAGCGCATTTAGATAATCTGATAAAAGTGAAGAAAACAGTCTTTAAAGATCAATCGCTTTAAGATCATTGAGAACTTATGATTCAGGGAATAGAACCAAATTTCGAGATCAACAGGACATATTTTCAATAATCATAACTGAAGTGGTCGACAAAATGCATGACCAGCACTTAAGTAGAGCATCATCATTAGACTAAAGGCTGTTCTACAAAAGCCTTAACCATCAAATGCCTATTAGAGATTATTTCAATAGTAACTCCTTATCTAAGATGATTAAAGCAAGGGTTGAGTTATTAAATTTGAATTTTATACCTCGCAGGATAGATTTTTATCAAACCTGTAACCTACGCAACAGAAAATAACTTGAAAGTATCTTTGTATTGCAGATTGTCCTTTTTTACAAGAAATCCGAAGGTTATATTTCCAGGAAAGTTTTTGGCATTAAAAAGTCTATTTTAAGTTTCTTCTAGGACATGCTAAGACAAAATTATCAGTAAAATTCTATCGCACTTTTCTGCTCTAAGTTAGTGAAAAATTGGCCTTAAACTAAAAAAGAAAAGAAGCAAAATTAACAATTATCTTGAATATTCGTATAATCCTTTAATGTTTAAAATACTTTTGAGAAATTAAATTTCAAAAATCGGGGACAGTCCGGATGATGTTGCAATGTGTTCAAAATCTAATAGTGTCGTTGGTTAACTGAATCATATTTTAAAGTTCTTAGAGTTAACAAATTAGTTCTATGGTTTTTATCCTTTTAACATTACATTACATAACATTATTTTTTGCAGAACAATAATTAATGATCTAATGATGAGAAAATGCTAATGTATCAGCAATTCGAGAAATGGTTAAATCTTCAGACAACTGCTGGAAATTAGCTCTTCTGAAAAATACATAAGAAATCAAAGAATTTACTGTGTTTAGTAAGATGATTACTTAAGTAAAAAAAATGTCAAAAGGGGAGTGATATTTATCAATATTAGCAATTCCTGATCGAGATTCTAGAACAAAGGGTACTAATACCGTCAGAAGAAAGGACTAAATCGAGAATTCGATTTTTTGAGTTTTTGATACAGCTTGTTTGCTGTAAGTCAGTAAGAAGGACTTTATCAAGAAGAGATAGTTCCAATTGTGAAGAAGAAGAAGGCTTCAAGGTAGGATTCGTCTTCGGATGGAATCCAGTCAATGTGTGGTAGGTTAAAATCACCTAGAAGTAAAATATTGCTGTCAGAGCTGGACAAAAGTAAAAGATAGTTTAATGGCAAGCAAATATTTTGAAGGAATTTAGACGTTTAAAATGAAAATAGTCTTAGTCTGTCTCTGTACCATTAAATTTACACATACTAGCTCAATTGATAATTTAAATGGAAAAGATACAGAGGAAGGGGAGTATTTATTTATTACCGCTATGAGAATACCTCCACCTAAATCCTTTGCATTACCAATATGACGATCGATTCTGTAAACTTCGAACTCTTGATTAAATGTTCTGTGTCGGAAAAGCTTGAATTACGCCACGTTTCTGTAAAAACGAATACGTCGTGTGGAAACATTTCAATATAAAATTGTAATTATTAAAATTCACAACAACTTTTGCATGTAAGGTTTTCTGACCTTGTTATTGCTCAAAGATTTGATCACAAACTTAAACTTAAGGTAAGGTCAATGCAAGTGCCTTGCAAAGAATACAAACCTTTAAAATTGAATTCTTAAAGCTATCGAGAACATACATAAGTAAATGTGGAAGTTTGTCATAAAAAATGTAGGCGACTTTACGATCTTGAATACCAAGTCAAAGTGATAATGCATCCACCAAAAGTTTCCTCCGGTAAATGGACGCGTCACGCATTACCATTAATGTCGGTAATAAATTTGAACGATTTGAAAACCCTGTTCAGAAGTTAGCCTATGAGTTTTGGTATTGCAAATTAAACTGAGAATAAATCAAGTGACAACTGTCAAAAAGATCAACTTCGAAGCAATACGTCTTTAAAACAAAACCATTAGAAGGTTGACTAATACTTATATACAATGTGTTTAATGTGTTCTACCTGTTTACTTTGATGGATAATTTACAACATAAAAATATATACATAATTTATGGAATGAAATAAAAAACGTCAAAACCTATTCAAATATTAAACCAGAACTAAATGTTAATGAATAAAATTTGAATTTAAAAGCCTCCTAAAAGAAAAGTATCAACAAATCTAATTTGCAGAAAACTAATATTTTATGTATTAAAAAGTGTAATTTTTATTCTCAAAATAACTTGTTACTATTGTCTTCATGATACTTTCCGTACCTTCACTTTCTTTTCATTTAAATGCAATTATTTTTCAAAATTTACCAACAAAAACTACAAAAAATAAAAATTGAAAACTTCGATACCATTCTTCAAATTTTACGACACAGTCAAAATGTACAAAGAAAAATAATTTACGAATCCAAAAGCCGAACAACTTTATTTACTTTCAAAATACTAAATTCCCATGTTTAAATACTAATTTTATAATTTTACATCATAATTATGCATCATAACTATAAAACTTATGCTACATCAGAATTTGTTTTGTTATATTTTGGGGTGGTTAAATTATAACCTAAAAATGCCATTCGCTGTATTTTTATTATTTTTTGATCTGGCGCATAGGGCGATAAAAATTCATATCGGTTTAATAATGTAGGTAGACTAATCATAAAAATTTATATAACTGCAATATACTTGTACATATTATTTCTCAATATAAGTTTAAGTCTTTTTCGCTGTCCCTATATCCTTAAGGCTTTAAGAAAGGTCTGTCTGACTCTGACAAGAAGACATAAAACCAAAAATCAATAAAACTCCTCTAATGCAATTCAGTGAATATTTTTATTCTACCCAAAGCATCTCTTCTCCGACATCGATATTTGTATGAAGGTACACATTCCAAAGGCATCACAAGACGGGCTTCATAAAAGTCACAACAACAACAAAGTCGAAGAAACTTGGACTTAAGGTTCCTACATGTATAGCTTTTTAAAGCCTCCAAAGGTTAGCTGGATGCTATAGGGTGCGCTCTTAATTATTATTAAACAAATTCTACAAACATGAGGTTGCATATATATAAGTTTAAACACAATCCTTAAACCTATAGTTGGAAAAGTAGAAAAAAAAATAAAACAAAAAAAAACTTACCACTGGTATCGTTGATATCGAAGAACGAGGTAAATGGATTCCCTTCGGAGACTAGACCGTATCTGACCTCACGAGGATTACCTTTATCGCCATCTTCAGCATGAACTTGAAGTATCTGTAGGTATGTTAGTACGTAAAGACCAAAGTCAGATATGTTGAGCGGTATAGAGGTTCAATTGTGCAGCACAAAATGCGTTGCATACAAGAGTGTTGTTGCATTTTCCAAGTTTTGATGAAATCACATAGAAAAGAAGAAAAAATAGAAAAAAGAATAAAGTTAACAATTTTAAAACTTCAATCCTTGAGGTAAGATTTTAGTTTTGTTTATTTCTTTGTTCAAGGCTCTCCGCGTTGCATCGATTAATTAGCACATACTTGAGGTAGTACAGCAAACGAAAAAAGAACACATCTCACATGTGATGTGTCCCAAAGATATTTTACTAAAAGTTTTGTTTGTTTTATGAAAGAAACTCATTAAAAGGTTCTTCTAACAGCAATCCTTTCCTTCCAGGCATCCAGGGATACACCATACTTAAGTAATACCTAAGCACATTTGTCTATGCTCTGATGAAACTATCTCACTCCACCTTAAGCACTATACTTTACAGCACTGCCCTGCCATCACTGACAACAAACATTTCCGCCCGCCATTGCAGTCATTTTCAGGCCTTGCCATCACATATACTCGTACTCGTGTGTTAATAGCGGACTCCACAAATGGGGGATACTTGATAGTACTTCATAGATATCAATGCTTCATGGATGTTTTTTTTACCGCACCATATTCACATAAATTTAATGCCAAAAGGTTATCTCTAGCATGGATGTATGTTGCCATTGAGAGAAGAACGCGCAACGTCTTCTTATCATATGACGATGTCGCGAAGTTTCTTTCTTGGCTAAAAATTATACACGGAACATACTTATAACCTGGACTAGAAGAGTTTTTCAAGAGCTATACTATACTGGAGCTCAATAAATGTCGAAGAAAATCAGATAGTAAAACGAGAGCCTTTAGGCAAAATGCACTCTATAAAAATGAGTATAAACTACAACTATGCGAGTATAAGCTTGTTTTTTTTTTCTTTAAGATATGAGAAGGAACGCATATTACGATGTGACTTAAGGTTCACTTCGGATAGTGGAGTAATTATTTTTTGAAAATTTTGAAGCTAAATGAGAGTATGATGGAAGTTGATTAAAAAGTTATCCTGATGGTCATCTTAAAGAAAAACTGAAATGGGTTATTGACTGCTTGGTCTAATAAATATGAAGCTTATCGAAAGCAACAAAATCTAAACGTTTATCAGCTTCTCTATATGAGTCAAGGACTTCGTGACCCTATTAGCGATGAAAAGCTCCATTTTTATAGGGTTATTCTATAAGTATACGTCACTGTAACAGCGAAAAAGAAGAGCAAGTATTTGCTCATCATTTAAAAAGGCTCCTTTATTTCACCAAGAAATGTCTATAAAAGATTGTATTTTTATTCTAGATCAACTGTTTTCTTTTTACGGAATTGATTATCTATGGAATGCCTGGCTTGAGTCCAATATAGTGAAATAAGACTAACTTTTTAAAATTGCCCTATATGCTATCTAAAGTTTTTTCACGGGTACTGCCTCTTCGATAAATTGACAAATTCTCCAAGAGTAATTCTTGTCATGAAAATTGCTTTCCGTTCGGATTCGGCTTAAAAGGTAGGCCCCTTCCGTCCCTGACAACAGTACTCGCACACAGGAATGGTTGAGAGTTGTAAGTCACTAGGGCCTAATTCTAGACGGACTGTTGTTCTAGTTCTCAACGAACGAACTGCGCCACTCAATTTATTTATTAAAGTTTCTTTCCGGTTATGACAGACAATACTGTTAAAAGTAGAAATAAAACCATTTTGACACTTTAAGGGTAATTAGACCAACTGTTGGAAATTGGCTTTATTTTATAAAAGTAAAATATGGCCAATTCTTAAAATTTATCCTTATTTCACTTGGTTTTATTTTACGGCACGATCCTATCCATAAGGTTTATCTGATTCTGCATAGTAGATATTTTTAACAATATGATTGTAGATATTTTGAGAAATATCAAAGATATTTTGTCATCAATGATTACAATATTTTGAACTAATATCAAGTGAGTTTTATGGAGTCGCGAAAAAAAAGTAGAATAATACCAAACTTACAAAACTAAAAGACAGAAAAAAGAAAGTGTAAAGTGCAAATATGTGCAGGGCTAACTGTTCGAAATGAAATAAAACCATTTTGGCTACTCCTAAAAAATGAACTTATTGCACTTTGTAAAAGTAAAATGAGGCCAATTTTTGAAAGTTGGCCTTATTTTAAGCGGTCTTATTTCAGTCATCCAGTTTTTAAGCATAGCACTTTAACGGTTTAAGGAATTAATATGGCTATGGCGTTAATGCGATGAAGGTCATTTCTGGTTTATCGGGTATGTCTTTCTTGTAGTGAGAAAACTTCTTTTGAGAATATTGAGACCCCATTAAATTCCAAAATATCAATTTTTGGTGTTCTTTATACAAAACAACATTGGCCCATTTGACTTGTATCTTAAAAGCTCTTGTTATGACGAACTCAATGATGCTTCTAAGTAGGACTTGTTTTCTGATGAGAGGTTAAAGTCACCTAAAAGAAGAATAATTGCTTTTCAAACCATCGATGTCCATGGTATGGTTAAGAGCAAGATAGAGTTTAGCAAAGGCGTCAGTAGTAACGGTTGGGCTTTTTGGAGGAATGTAGAAATTTAAAACAAATAAATCTTTTGACTGTTTTGCGATATTTGAACGCAAATAATTTAAATTGTCAGGTTAAAAGGAAATGTTATGGAAGTCGTACGAAAATTAATTCTAATAGCTATTAAGACTACACCACTTCCTCAATTCGCTTTATTCACGCGACGATCTTTCCTGCAAATTAAGAACTCTTGATCATGTCTAAGAGAGTGGCGTTGAACCAAGTTTCAGTGACAGCCAATAGGTTTTATATAAAAGCCTGGGAATTATTAAAAATCTTACTTCTTTTGCTACTCTTAAATGTTGGTAGTAGAGGGAAAACCGAATGAGTCCTTTGAATTTGTGTTGTTATTAATTCTTTTTACCGCATTCTGCCTAGAAGGAACTGTAAATTCTTTTACCAAAGACTTAGGGGGCCAGTTGCTTTTTGCAAATTGACTCGAATAATGTGTGAGGTGCTGTTATCTTAAAAGAAGATATCACTTAAGTGAAAAAAGTTGAGCGAAATTATTTATGGATTAAGTAGCAACAAAGTTAGTTCCGCAATTTTCCGGAGATTACGCCATTTACCGCCTTCACAAATTTTCCAGACAAACAATTTTGGACTATTTTACACTTCGCACTTGAAGTCTTGAAAATGTTTATAAAAGACCTATTGGAGGCCCTGTTTTTTTTTTGTTTTTTTTTTGTATTGTACACTCACACAAGGGGATATGAATGCCCTTATAATGATTATACACAATGCGAGTAATTAGTAAGGGAAGGGAGGATAGGATTTAAAAAGAGATACCGATGCACATTGGTTTTGAATGCCTGCACATTGTAATCGTTGGGAAATATTGAGCCTGGTAAGACATTCCACATTAGTGTAGTGCGACTTAAAAAAGAATCTCTGTACTTTACATTACAAAATTGAAGTCAAGGGTAAACTGATAGGTATTCCTAAAAGAACGGGAATTACGGTTGAATTGTTTGAGATTGCTTATTTAAGAAGCTATAAAATAATGAGAGACATGTTACTTTACGACGAAACTTGCTCGAGAAAAGCAAAAGTTTCAGTTAGACAACGGTCACCTATAATTTTTAAAGCTCTCTTTTTAATTCTGTTCAAGAGCTTTATGTGGGTTATAGGAGCACCTGCCCAGTTACGGGAATTGTAATCGAGTTTCGGACGAATATAGGGCTTTATAAATTATAACTAGATCAGAAGGGGTAAAAAGCTCTTGCATCGACAGAGAAAACCTAAACAAGCAGCATTTTTGGCATTGTCAAACATGTAATTACTCCACAACAAGTTCTTTGTTTTATTTGTTCAATCTCCTCGATGCAAGTAACACCCATGGATAGTGGCATTGAGTAAGCTTTACGCTTTGGTGACATTAGGCAGTATTGAGTTTTCGAAGCATTAAATCCTAAACGATTTTTGATCCGTCAAGATCCGTTGCCGTTGATAGTCCACATCCGAAGAACAAAAACACCAGCGTTTATTTTGTAGATATCAGATTTGAACAGGTCCAATACTAGTTGATTTGAACAGTCCGAAAAGTAATTTCTAACCCAACGAAGAAGGGATTCATCAATACCAAATACACGCATTTTCGATAAGAGAGCTTGGTGCAAAGCTCTATTAAATGTCTTTGAAGTCTTTAAGAAGCTTCCATTCTTCAAGATATTTCTTAAGCTGATAATTAATCAGCGTTTCTATGACCTTGAAAAGAAGAGATATAAGTGCAATTGCACAATAGTTAGATGGTAAGGAAGGTTCGCCTTTTTTAGGGACAGTCTGGATAAATGTAGTTTTCCATCCTCTCGGATAGAGACCTGTACAATAGGACAGATGGAAAAGCCTACGCAGTGGTTTTGCCAGCGTTGAAGAACACCTTTCAGAACAATAGCGGCGATACCATCCGGGCCATCGGATTTGTGAATATCAGATTTTTAGGTTCTCTAGTAACTGAACGAGTGCGAAAGAAGATTCGTCCCATAGAATCGTTTATACTTTCAAGTACAGGCGGAGTCATGTCACTCACTGGCAACATCGATACCGATGAAGACGTAGTGTTACGCACATTTTTGATAAATGACCAGAAATGTTTACTACCATTGGACATTGTAGTATTTTGTGCCATAATTTCTGGTCATGCAAAAATTTAATAACAGGTCTTTCTAGCTTGTTTGAACTTATTCCGGTTCTTCTCAGTTGGGTTGGCTTTGTGATTATTGAAACTTACATTTTTGATCCTAATGCTTGGTAAGGAAAACCTCTTCTCAAAATATCTTGTTGGTTATATTCATTTCTGTTTGAGTTGAATTTACCGCTGTTTCAAACTGTTAAAATACCAACATTTTATTTTTAACTTTAATTGTATTTAAATTATCCTCAAAATACTTAACAGCTAACAATTCAATGTAACGAATTTAAACTTGTTCTTGAAAGAGTGTTTGTGCAGAAACGAAGCAATAAAGACAAAAACAAAGAAAACATAAAATGACATAATGCATTTTTCCCCCCAACTAATTTATGGTTAAATAATGAGAAACTTATAAACAATAATTCACTAAATGTAACAAGTTTGTTGCCAGTTTTCCTAATAGTGTTTTAAGTACACTTAAAAAACATGCAATAAAAATACATTGCTACACAAACTCTAAATTAATATTACTAACCAATGATTGGCTAATTACAATTATTAAGTAAATAAAAACGGAAAATTTAAATAAAATATTCACAACTAATTAAATGAAAATTAAATAAAATCGAGTTAGCATGAAGTAATAAAAAAAACAGAAAGCAAAAATCTAAATGTGCGCAACCACTTTACGGTAACTTATGAACTTTTCGATCAGTAAATGTTGATTTGCTAAATTTACATTACAACTCTGTTTCGTAAAATATCATGAATTTTCATAAGTTAATTAAAATCCCAAGTTATTATATCCAACCAACAAGTTATTTAAATAAAATCCGCATCAACCTTGGCAGAACAGGAAGAAATAACCTTCACACAAAATCTCGTTTATACCCATACTCCTTTCAAACCCTCTATTCCCGATCGAACCAGACCACAAAGTCCAATTAATAAAATTTCTCCCATGCTTCTTCATTTCTTTTTTATTATAATTACATTTTCCCTCTCATTTGGTTCAGATTTCTGTATACCCGCTTTACCCATCATAACAGTAGCGGTTGGATGGTATAGGTACAGCTATTTGTTTATGTTCTTTTGATACAAATTTATGTCCCTTATGCACAGCAAAGCACAGGCGCTAAGCGGTACTGTGAGTATACTGTATAGTATAGTTTACCTATTGGTACTTCGTGTGCATAAAAATACATTACCTTGTCACCAGGAAGTATACCAGGTGGTAATTTTGTAACAGGTGGAGCCATTGTAAAAACAGGTGGTTGATCTTGAACGTCTTGTACAATCACAACAACTTCAAGTCCAGCAATGTTTCTGCTATCTTGCCCCGACTCAGCATAGGCATCCTGTAAACAAATAAGAAAATAAATATTTAAAAAAAAAGAATTAGTTATAAAATAAATAAAAATCACAGAACCTGCATATACCTACACCTTTGCTAGAGGTAAGGTAGATAGTTATACAGTGTGTGTCTTTTGTATATGTAAAGCCTCCTAATCAATAGAATCTCAGAGGTGGAATGAGAATTTTGTGTTTAACGAGGAGTTGAATATTCATGCACGCATGAGACATGATGCGTCGTCGTCGTCGTCATCATCAGCCTCCGCCTCAGAGCATGGACTGGATGAGGACGAGGACGAGAACGCATCGGCATATCCTGTCTAATTAAATGTTTCTGACCGTAATTAAAATAAATATCATTATGCTCTGTTGAGCATTTAAGTTATGTGCGAGAGTATCTATAAGTATATACTCGTACTTTATCAGACGCTCATAACAATCTTTTTGATTAGAACTGATTTGGACCGTTTGATGGAAGTCTGAAATGCATGAATAAATTAATTGGAAATACATATACCTTCTTGAATCTTGCGGCTATGGAAAGATCGAAAAGGTGCCTTAGATTTAACACAACATCAAATGATTTTAATAAATACTTGTACACACTTATCCATCTCATGGATACAAAATAAAAATAAAACTCAACCTATAGGAAAATTAAAACGGAACACTGGAAATTTATGAGTGCAAATATTTACTCATGCCTCTTAATGTGGGCTGATAGGAGCCGGAAAGTTATGGTTAAGATTGCCTTAATTCTTGTTGACTGCTGGTTCAACTGACTGATACTTGAAACGTTATCTTTTAACGATATAACGGACGGACCGCAGTAGGTACCTATCTGTTAATTAGATCATAATTTACTGTAACCAAAGAAATGGAAATTAAAATGAGGAGCTTTTCTATACAACTTCAGTAACTTAGGTATATAATAATGAAATAAAATAAGCCAAGAAAAAAAGTGTTGTTGAATTCAAAATATTACATTCAGAGGCTTTTAAATAAAATTGGCAAGGCCTAGTGACCTACTGGGTTTTCCTGTTTGCCTGTGTAGTGGAAGGCATGGTGGAACCCTACTATTTTGATGCTGGGTTTGAACACCTAGAAATGAGTTGAAGCTTTAATATTTATCACTTTATAAGATGAAAATATTAATCAAAAGATAACACTTGCTTATCAGGGTTGTTTTTCACCTCATAAAGTGGTATGATAAAGCTGATTATTTCAGTAGGTGTATTTCATTTAAATCTCCAATACATTTAAAAAAATTTCACCTACAAACAAATATATTTAAAGACCTTTTTAAAATCTTTCAAAATTCTTTAAGAAACATTTTTGGCAGATTTGAATTTTCGGAGTAAAACAACTTAAAAAAAATTGTTTAATTGTAAAATAAAGTAAAAAAAATCATCTAAAAAAAATATCAGTCCTTTAAACCTATGTTTCCATATGGTTTCGCTGTAGAACCACAAAATTAATACTTTTTTGGTATGAACCTAAAGGTTTTATGACGAAAACCATATCTATTTGTGCGAAATGACTCATTGGGGTACAAAGGGTTTATTTGAAATTTCTGGAAGCAATTAATAACAACTAAGCCTTGTCTTTTCATTTATTTGTAACTTTTAGTGAGTACAAGTTATGCTAACAAATGCACTGCACAACAACTGTCAACTTAAAATAAACTACATTTTATTTGGGTTTTATAACAAAATTCTACTCTGGACTGCTAAATCATTACCAATAGAAAGTATTTATTTCCACTTCTGAGAAGATGTAGATGTTCTAGTATTTAACCTGAATTGAATTGTGTGGCGCAATAGCCCGTTGAGAACCAGGGCCTAGTGACTTACAACTCTCAACCATTCCTGTGTGCGAGTAATGTTGTCAGGAATGGAATGGAGGGACCTACAGTTTAAATGCCGAATCCGAACGGCTAATTTGAGAAAGCACTTTTTCATGACAAGAGTTACTCTTGGAGAATTTGTCAATTCCTCGCAAGAGGCAGTACCCGCGAAAAGACTTTAGATGGCATAGGCAGGGATCGAACCCAAGACCTCTGGTATGAAAGTCCAATGTACTAACTATCATGCCACGGGTACTACTATATAGTAGTAACCTGCTTATAACTTATTACGTATAAAGATACTTTATAGCAGAAGTGTTACCATTACGGGGATTCGAAAAAATCAGTTCTAAAATGTATACGTTTTATATTTGTAAGTCTCAGAAATTGGAACACAGTCCAAACCACTAAAGTGTTTTTTTTTTTCAAACTTATACACAAATTAATTGCTTCCTAAAAATTATTAATAATCTCAAAAACGACCCTTACAATATTATAATACAAAAATCCAATGAGGCTTTATTGAACGCCAAAAGCTTAAACAATTTAGTTTTATTTAAGAAAGTGGTAAAAGATATTTTCAACGAAAAAATAGCTTTTCGAACTTTTATTTGATCAAAAGCTGCAGACATTAAATATAAATTAAGTCAGACTGAAAGAATCCTTGGTAATGGAAATAATAAAATAACCGGTAGTGGTTTCTTAAGAGTGTTATTGAAGCATTATTTTTAAAATTGTTGAAATATTCAAACAATTTTATTTATTAGGAAATGTTGATGGTTTTATTTTCCATGTATATTCAGTAGCGAAAAATAGATACGGTAATCGAAAAGATGCATTTTCAAATTTTAGTGACGCGACAACACAGTGGTAGGTAAATGGGGAGCAGTACCCGTGGCATGATGGTTAGTGCGTTGGACTGTCATGCAAGGGGTCTTGGGTTCAATCCCTGCCTGTGCCACCTTAATTTAAAAAAAATAATTTTCACGGGTTTTGGCCTAAAATTGTAGGTCCCTTCCATTCTTGACAACAGTGCTCGCACACAGGAATGGTGGAGTGTTGTAAGTCACTAGGCCCTGGTTGACAACGTACTGTTGCGCCACCCCATTTGATTTTTGATTTGAGGTAAATGGGGTCTCACTCTATCTTCTTAAAATGTTTGAACTTAAAAAGTTTTATTTTTCTGTCTTTCCTAGTCATTGCAATATTCAGGAATTCAAAACCAATGTGCACCGACATCTCCTTTTAAACCCTCTCTCCTCTTCCTAGTGCTCACACTGTGCATCTGCATAATAAGGGTAGTAATATCCCCTTGAGTGTGTGTTTATTATAAAAAAAAAAAAAAAATTATTCTGATCTATAGTCTCATGATTTACATGATAAACACGGTATTTCGTAGTCACTCTAAAGTACAAAGTATAGAAAATGATAGATAGCAGTTTTCACAATTTTCGCCTGATTTTCAAATATGGTAATTGATTTGATTAAAACATATCACCTATAGTACCCGTGGCGTGATGGTTGGTGCGAAGGACTGTTATGCCATTTAAGGTTATTTTCACGGGTACTGCCTTTTCCGAGGAATTGAAAAATTGTTCAATACTAATTCTTGTCATAAAAAGTGCTTTCTCAAATTAGCCGTTCAGATTCCACTTTGAACTTCAAGCTCTCAACTACCTATAGGTCCTCTCCAATCCTTAACAACGTTACTCGCACAAAGAATAGGGTTGTAAGTCACTAGGCCCCTAAGCCAACTTCAAATTTCAAAGAAGCATTTTACCTTTATTATCAAAAACCAAACAAACTTGATTACTACCACTGTAACACGGTGTTATCCTTAATTTGACTCAGTAATGACGAATTCTGAACATGATTTTGTTCAGATGATTAGTCAAAATGCTGATTTATTGTTCGTAAGTAACAACCTTAGAAATAACCCCTGCATTATGAATATTGGACAATGATTCAACTATTTTCTGATCTTTATATACATATCGAAAAAAAAAAACTATTTAAAGCACCGCAACAATCCAACTTTAAGAGCAAGAACATCAGACCATGTCCAGTAAGTGGATTAATTAAACAATTTTCTTTAAAAATGTAAAAATTTTACTTGCGTTGATAAATGTAGTAACCGTAGCGTGATGGCAAGTGCCTGTAATGCCAGAGGTCTTGGGTTCAAACCCCGCCTGAGCGGGTGCTGCCTCTTGCAAGGAATGGACAAATTCTCCAATCCGTTCGGATTCGTCACCTAGGTCACCTCTATTCCTGGCAACATTTCTGACACACAGGAATGGTTGAGAGTTGTAATTCACTAGGCCCTAGTTCTCAACGGACTGATGCTTCACCTATTTTATTTTTTTGATACAATATTTCCGAAATTAAATAACTCTAGTGAATCAATAAATAAACTCAAAACTGCATCTCATAGAGACATCGATTAAAGAAATATTGTGTAACTTCTAAATGAGTTGTTGTAAGAAACTTGTTACAAATTGTTCAAGCATATTTTTGCAGTATTTTAAAAAAAAGAACTAAATCTTTTTTAAACTTATTCTTATTTTCACAAGTTAAAAAAATATTGAAATATATTTAAATAATAAAATTAACTATTAACATTAGGGTCCTGTTTTACCAAACACTTTTCACTTTGCAACTTTGGACTTTTATTTTGCAAAGTACGTTTCGCCAGACACAAATTTGCAAATGTTCTTCTCTGCAAAATATTTTTGACCAAGCTCAAAGTTGCAAAGTGCAGAGTTTTGTTATTTTGGAAAGTATTTGTGCTTAGTGTTTCAACAAACAAAAAAAACTTTGCAAATTATTTTTGGGATTACTGAAAATCTTTTCTGTAATATGCAAAGAGAAATTTGTATTTCCAAATAAGAGTTTGTTTTGAAAAGTTGTCGAAAACTAGTAAAAATATATAGGAACCGTTTTAAAATGAAGAAGTAACAATTTTTTTTTAATTTTGCCGGATTTACAAAGAATATTAATTTTGAATTTAAGAGTTAGAGCGTTTGTTCATCTCCATTTCAAAAATGTCTTATTTTGTAAAGTTTTTTTTCGATGCATTCCACCATCGACATCGCAGACAGCTCTCAACGAAAATTGACAATTTATAGCAAAAAATGTTTCTTTTGAAAAGCTGTTGTAAATAAAATGAATAACTTAAAAATAGTGATTAGAGAGAAGTGAAACTAAGAATTAACTTCGATATATTAAACCATTTTTCGACATAAGAGAGTTTAATTTGTTTTGACTAAAATTATAAATAAAATACAATTCAATTGCCAAAGAAAAATGTGCTTAAGTCTCTTGCACCAACTTTGGTGTATACTTAAAGCTAGGAATGGAGCCCAATTTCACAGTGTTGCATCTATGCACGGAATAAGCCAAGCAAATGCTGAGAAGTTCATCAAGTGTCAAATATTTTCATTGATTAATTTCTCTTTAAGATGATAGATATTGTTTTACAAATATTTGCCAATGTATATTTGGTCTTAATAAACAAAATTTAAGATTAACTTTGCAACCTTTCAAAATACGAATAATTGAAAAGTTGTTCTTTAAATTGGTGAAATACTTTTACTTTTCATATTTAAAGTAAACTCCAAAAAATTGAAAAGTGAGAAGTCTTTTCACTTTGCAAACTTCGTGAAACACTTTGCACTTTACTTTGCAGGATATTATTTTTTTTTTGCAAAGTGAAAAGTATTTGGCGAAATAGGCCCCTGATTTGAAGAAAAAAATTAATAAATGTATTCTATTTTTTTATTCCACTACTGGACGTACACATCACAACAAAATGTTGACACCTTTTCGTCAATTACATTATTATTTAAGAAAAGGTCAATAACCGCATTTTACTACTCTTTTATTATGATGCCAATATTAAATACCTAATTGGTTACTTAAATTATACACATTTATGATTTGACACCGTTAAAATTCTTTTTAGAAGAAATTTCAAAGAGAAGGTGTACTTATATTTAAAGACCAGCAATCATTCAAAAATGAAGAGAGAGCTAATTTGACAAATTAATGAAATTGAGTCCCAATTAGGCTTCATCATCTTTTAAGTTGTATACCGCCATCAAGAGCCATGGTTGACATTTAATTTTATCACATAAAAGACTAAAATTAACCACAAAATTATAGCTAACCTAATAATTATAAACATTAAGCCGTCAAATAGTGAGTTAGTAAATCGTACCTCTTTAAATAACATATCTTTCGAATGAACTCTAGCAGCACTGTTGGAGATTCGTTAACAGTTACAGCACTTTTCCAACTCAACTTTAATTTAAACCAAATTAGCTTCCAACTTATGTTTCTTGAGAATTCGTATACTTTTCATCATTAAATTTACACCCTAAGACAACTTAGAAAACAGTTTTTGCAGTGCTTACAAAATTAGCCACGAGTATCACATCTCAGGAACTGTACAGAACCACAGCAACGAACGATGTACCTACCCTACTTTATAATAATTTCTTCAGTAAGTAATGGGTGTTTTTTTAGGGATATAAACATTTAAGTTAGCAACACTATTTGAAGTGGCGGCCAATTTGTCAGCTGTCAAGTAATCTGTTTTTATTTTATTTTGGAACTTCTGGAACTATTTCACAAGGTCAAAACCACAAGACTAGCTTCTTACTGGGATTCTTACAAATTATCCCTAAGAAGTTATAAGATGGCACCAAGAAAATCTTAGTAGTATTCCTGATAATAATTCTGTGGCCAGGCTAACTAATCCAGCGATGCTTAGCAGTCTTTAAAATGCAGATGGCTCTTGGGCAAGTTCAAGGGAAGAATTGCTTTGGCTTGGTACTGGATACTCATTTACCTGGTAGCTCTCTAACCGCAACTTACAACAGTCAAACTCGTTCAATGTAACCTATTTACAATGTCTGATCACAAGAAACAAGTTGGCTCTGAATAGCTTCGAAAAATTTGAATCGGCGGGTCCAAATGGCATAATACCAGCTGAATTGCAAAAAGCATCAGATATATTTGCACCAATCCGTGAATTGGGGAAGTGAATTGTTTTTACACCCAAAGCAGGTTAATGCTCGTAAGTCAACCCTAAAGATCTATGACTTATGAGTCTATATTATCATTCCTTCTTAAGACCTTAGAAAGATTGATTGATATCAATTAAAGGGCAAGTATTGATACAAGAATTCTGTGATATTAACATAATCACGCTTCCATGTTTCGTAAGGGAATCAAATTAAGCTTAGAATAGGGCTTTAAGATTTCAGTGGTATTACAAGACCTTGGTACTACAACTAGAATTAGAATAATGCCTTAAAAACGCTTCCAAATTGTGCACACTTATTTTGAAAATAATGGTTCTCTTCGAAATTCTTTTAGTAATACTCGTAAGGCTCAATCTAGGTTATCGAAAACTCAGCACTTGTAACTAAAAGTATACTGCCACAACCACTGGAAAAAGTTATCCATTCTCATGCCAGAAATCATACCATATCAGAATATTAGCTTTCGAATACAGCAAATTTGATATCAATTCAAAAAACCCATCTGTGTTCCATTCCTCTTCAAAGTTCTACACCTTTGAAAAAAAACAACCTTTATCTTTCTTACTTGAAGTACTCTACTTACTCTCTGTTTGCACTCTGATGGTGTGGAGCAAAAACAAAAGGTACAAAACGTAACATTATGGCCATCGCTGCAATTACAGCTAAACGTTGCATACTTGCTGCACTCCCGGCCACAATGAACGAATACGAATACGTAAACGTGTCGGTGGCAACGGCAACGCCATATACCGGCTGGCCGGCCAGCTCATCAGCCTCAACCATACGACTGCTCGCCAGCTTGCCTGCCTTTCTCACCGTCAAGAGTGACGACGCTGAGTGGACTGGTTAAACGTTAAATAGCAGGGAACTGAACAGTGCATTGCCATCGAAGCGGCCTCGTCAGCCAGAGCTAATAAAACGAAAATGGTGGGTGGTTGGGTTGAATCGAGCGGGGTGGTGGAATGGCTGTTACAAAATTGAAAAATGCATTTTACTGCGAAAAACGTTCAGCGAGAAAAACAACAACAACGACGACGAATAAGTATCAGCGAAGTAAATGTATTTCGTGCCTGCTGCTGTTGCTGTTGCTGCGACTGCGGCTGCACTCTCTGTGCGCAGAATTCTGTTTGCCTGTTAGCGGTGTTCGACGATGTTGTAACTTGTTAACATGGGAATCGGCGAGAAGTCTCGAACGCAGCGCAAACTGCAGCAGTCTCAGTTATCCGTCCGTCCGTTGCTTGTCGGTCGGTCTGAATCTGAATTGACCATTGCCGTTTGGAGTGTGGTTAGTGGTTGCACTGTTGCAGCAGCAGCAACAGCTTACAGCACCAGGCAGCAGGCAGCGGCATTAGCATCAACAGCAGCCCCTTTGGCCAGAAATTGTAATGTATTGACTGTGGCCAGGGCAGCCAGCGGGCGATGTAATAAGATTTCTGTTCTGGGGAAAAACAAGCGTTTTAGATTTTTGTAATGTGTGCCCCTGCTTGCAGCGATTTAGGTTGGCCTGACTTTGGTTGGCCTACGTCTGGTCAATGGCCCGGTCCGGTCCGGTCGGTCAGTCGTTCAGTTGTTCGGTTGTTTGGTTGTTCGGTCAATAAGGGTAATTTTGGGTTTTTAATGTTTTGGAATGTTGGTTGAGTCGTTGTTTTTGGTTGCTCTGTCGGTAATTTGGGACTTTCTGTTATATTTATGTATATATTTCTCTTTAAGTTTAAAATTGTGTTTTAGAATTGTTAAAATTTTGTTTTTATTGTATTTTTGCTCGATATTGAAACAAATGCATCATGGGTAGAGATATGAGCTTACAGCTGTGGCTATGGCGGGCTACTGATTAATAAATGTTGAGGTAAACAATGAACTGGTAAGGTTTTAAAAATAAATAAAAAACGAGGTTTACTCGTATGAGTCAGCGGCACAGCTTCAGCGATACGATAATGCAATATTGTTGAGAAGGTTATCGCCCGAAAGTCACAGAAACAACAGGCATTGTTTTTTTTATTTATTTTGTATTTTTAGGACAGATTGGGGGTAAGAAAATGTTAGTTGTAATTTTTTGTTAACAGAGCAAGAACAGTTGGGATAGTGGCTTGAAACAGGCGGTCAGAAAAATGTGTTGATTTTTTATTTTTTATTTTATAAGAGGCAAAGGTTAAGCAAGAGAATTATAGTTATGGGTAAAACAGAAAAGAATTTTGTGGTGATTTCTTTTCGTAGATAAATTGATTGTGAGTTTATTCTTACTTAAAAAACATATTAGTCATGATAACATTAGTCAATAAATGTTTAAAGCACATAGTTTAAGTACATTTGATTTGAATGATGAAGAAATTTAACTGAAGATTGAGTCCCATGGGCTTTAAGTTATTAAATAAATGAGCATGTTAAAATTCGTCGCTAATATATATCCTTTTTAGATTGGCGCCTCGTGGCGGCCATTTTGAGTTGGTGACATCTGTCAAATCTTTTGTTTGTTTTTCATTTGTTAATGCCAAATCGTCATGGCAAGTTACACGATTGAACAGCACGTTCAAATGATTGGACTTTATTATCAAATTGAGTGTTCGTTAGCACAAACATTGCGCGAATTGCACTTATTTTACGGTAGACGTTGTGGCCCTTCCCAATCGACTTTTCAACGTTTGGTCAATAAATTTCAAACGACTGGTTCAGGAAACAACTAGCCAAGATCCGTACACAAAATCGGCCGAAAACATCGCTGTGGTTGATAAAAGTGTAGAGCCAGACCCGAGGCAGTCTATTCCTAGCCGTGCTCACGAGCTCGGCCTTTCGTAGACGAATTTGGCGAATTTTGCCAGAACTTGGGCCTTCACCCGTACAAGATCTAACTGACTCAGGAGCTCAGTTAATGTCCAAAGACAACGCCGTTTGTTCACCGACTGTGCTTCGAATCGTTTGGAAGAAGACACCAATTTTGACCAAAAAGTAATTTTTAGCGACAAGGCGCATTTTTGGATGAATACTGTGTTAGAAAGCTAAATGTTCGTATATAGGACGACACCAAACCACGCGAGGTTCACGCGGTCAAAAAGGTACCGTTTTGTGTGGATTTTGGGCCAGGGCTGTAATTGGTCCGTACTGAAAACGACGTTATTGAGGCGGTCATCGTCAGTAGCGAGCGCTCAATAAAGATGATAACTAATTTTCTGTGGCCCAAATTGCACCAACAAGACGGGCGGCGCTACGTTCCACATAGCAAACGCTACTACATTAACCCACCCTTATTGAAAAACCCTATAGTTTGTTAATGAAGTTTAAAACTAAAAAATTGAATTAACAATAAACCGTAGATACCGTAGATGTGTCACAATTTTTCTGACAGAATGCAACGGCAGATGGAACAGTCTACCCATTACAAAAACCTTCTATCTAACTTTTATGCAGGTCCATGCATAATACTAGTTCTAGTGTCCCTTATATTTTCAATACAAATCCGTCATTAAATGGTCTTTTTGTCAATACATAAGTCTAACGAGTTTATGATATCGAAATGGAGCTTTCCAGTGTTAATTGAGACAGCAAGGGCTTTGACTGCCATAGTACCTATATTTTCTGCTGAAGGTAGATGTGTATTTTGTATTGAGGTTAAAATTTAAAGAAAATTACCCAAAAAATTAAGAACTTTAGTTAGAAAACTATTATACATTTTATCTATTGTCCATTATTTCTGCTATAGTCTAGGTATTTTGGAATTTCAATTCTCAGATATCTAGTAGAATACTAATTCGGTTTTTTGGATGACTATGCATTTTAATAAGTTTAAATAATAACAGTTTGTGCAAAATGTATAATGTCAAATATTCAAAAGTCCTATTGTTCCTTCGATATCGCAGTTGCCAATTTACTCTCATTGATTAAAAATGCAACATTTAATTTGCTGAGAAAAGTCTTTCAGTTGCATTAACAGATGTAATAAATAACTGGAACCGTATTAGATTCTTATGGCCAATTTCTCAACAAAGTTCTAGTCTCGGTTTATTGATAAGTTGGAACTTGATTGAGTTCTTACTCAAATCTTCATTAAGTTCTCAAGTGTTAGAATTCTGATTTAGATCTCAGTTTGATATAGAACCTCGATTTATTAAACCCTCAAATTTGGGGGTTTAGGATATAATAACTCGGTTTAGCAATGTGTTTACTTCTTCGAAATGCTTAGTTTTCAGATTCATTACAATTTTGGATAAAATTTAAGACCACAAGAATTTTTATTTGAGGTAGCAAAATATTTTAGTAAAGTACATAAACATGGAGTGTTTATAACGACCACGAGTTTTGAGTCTGTAGAAATAGACACAAGATCTGCACATTTCAATTATGTTAAGAAATGACATCCAATTAAACATATGTAGTCACGAACATTAAGATAAATCCGTTTATAGAAAGCAAAAAGTCCGTTTATACACTATGTGCATCTGAAGAAATATTTAAAAATACTTAATTTTCATAAATATTGCTGCATTTTTAATCTCTGGTATAATAATCTAAAATCTTTGGGCTGAAACACACGACTTAGTGAATCTTTTTAGTAAAATTTTTGCTATCATTCAAATTTCATCCATCATATAGATTGCATTACTTTAAAATCTGAATTAATGGTGCAAGTTTTGAAGAACACTGGACAAAATTAAATCTAAACCCATACAACACGAATATTTGTACATTTATCAATCTTTTAAGAAATACATTGTACATTGAACCACGAAAACATAATTTTTTATTTCAAAAATAAAAGAAACAATATTAAAATTAAATTCTAAAATAAATGTCAGCTATTCGTAAAATGTTAGAATTTTTAGTCATATCTAGATATAAGGTTCTTCAAAAACAGGAAAAAAATGAAATTTTATAGATATGATTAGATGTGAAGAAGTGCTCGATCTCAAAATATTTTAAAAATTAAGTTTCAAAGATAAACTGAGAAATACTCGATCGAGTTTTCAATATTTTTAGAACTAACTTAAGAAATTGCCCGTTAGTGTTGGTTTGTTTTAAGTCTGTAAAGCAAGATTCTAACGTCTCTGTAGATCTATATGTAGTGATCTGAGGACTAAAAGGACTTGTTTTTACTCAAGCTTGATGTAAAAGTTCAGTTATGGCTTAAGAACTTGAGTTGAAGAACCTAAAAATAATTGTACCTAAGCAAACATTATTAGAATTTTAAGCATACACTCATTTACAGCAAAAAAGGATGTGTGATTACTAAGATTCCTATTGAGTTGTCATATGTGTTAACTAAAGGAGTTTCTGTTTGTTGACATAAGTAAATTATTTAAACTCTGTTTTTTCGCAAAGTGGGATTCTAATTTGTTTTCAAGGCGGCTACAATTTTTCTTTTTTTTACCGAAAAGTTATTTCTTGCCCCGGGTATATTTAATAACAAGGACCTACACCATGTTCAGTAGTAGTCCAGTAATAATGTTCCGGAAAAAATTGTCATTTTTTTGGATTTTGACGCGGAATGTTCTTTTTATTTGCAAAAAGTACGCTAGTGAGGTGGCCATCCAAGTTGAATACTATGTATTCTAATGACATTTTTTCACTGCAGAATAGCGCTACACGCCACACAGCCAGTCAAAGCTACAATTAGCTTTCAGTATGAGCTATCTGAGGGTAATGTAGACGATGTAAATTTACCGCCAAGCTCATGCAATTTGACCAAGCTGGACTCTAAATTGTGGGGTTCTTTAAGGACACAGGTTATGTAAAAAAAGAGGTTAGGATGCGACATTCTCTGATAACTTTCCATCCTGTTTGTCGAATTGTCTTGCTTAACACTTCAACAAAATATTCATATCAATATCTTTCTTTGTTCTTCTAATACTTGGGTCGAAAACCGAAAAAAATTACTTATCAGTTTTTTGTTGTGTTTGTAGGTTTTCGTGTTTTGTTAAAAAAGATGTCAGTTGAATTTTTGTTAACATTAAATAAAAGTTACCAACAATATTTTGCATATGATAAAATTGTTTCATTTCGAAAACAATTGGTAGCATTTCTTGAAAATTTGTATTTTTTTGTATAAAAAAAAACAGATTGTATTTTTTAAGAACAATATCTGAGATAGAAACAATATTTGGCACAGAATTAAATATTTACGAGGTATCGGGAATAATTTATCAACTTTTATCAATTTTGAGTACTATTTTTCGTAGATTTTTTTGAAAAAACTGACAGTTGCATTTGTACAAAAATTTCCTGCCACTTTTCGAAAATCACATTTTCTTTAAATGAAATTAGCTTGAAGAAAATATTTCAGATTTTTGAAAAGTTATTTGAGTCGAAAATCAATTTTTACCAACTTTTAACTTTTAACCTAAAAAAGTTTTTTTTATTTTGCAAAAAACTGTTAATTCGATTTTTTGTTTTAGAATTTTACCACATGTCTAAAACGTAATTCTTCTTTTGGAGATAAAATTATATGTTGTATGTAAAATATTCGAGAAGAATATTCAAGTAATTTTGCTTCAGTTTTTTGAATTATATTTCACCACATGATTGTTTTTCAAAATTATATCAGTTTGGTATCAAGTCAATAATTTAATAATTATTTAACATTTAATTGAAGTTGCAAGCGTTATTGGTTCATGGAATATTTTGAGTTTAGAGTTCTTTTTTAATGTTTTTGCAATATTATCTGTATAACAAAGTTTATTTGAACTTATATCTCCAATGGTTCTTGAGATATGGACGACAAAAATATCTCCCAGAACCTAGGGATGTACGAACCTACTAAAGTACGTACACACGCAGGCACAGACATCTCTATACAAAATTTTATTTTTATTCTAGGGACTTTGAAACGTCAAAAAATGTCAACATTTTACAATAACTTCCTATGGGATGTTAAAAGTTCAGTATATGGAATCACGCAAAGTTCATTAGATAATAATGCTCCCAAAAATGTGTGGTTTTGACTCCAATAATTTTCAAAACGATACACAAAAGGAACCAAAAGTATTAAAATTCTTGAATTTATAACCATATATTTGACCAATTGCGGAGTTTCAAAATTCAACCAAGATAACAATGGATGATTCGATCTCGCACATCCGTCTATCATAAAGCTTACTCTGATTGAAAAAAAGAAAATTATTTTCATATTAAAAATTGTTTCGATACATTTTGTCAAATACATTAAATCACAATGTTACGAAAAAAAGCTTTTTCATTCCCTTTCCTTAGAATTTGATATGAATTAAGGTTTTTGTGTTTTATTATCTACTAAATGGAAGCATTTTTCAAATTAAAAACTTTGACATTTATCAACAATAAAGTTGTACTTACGTTTGTAAGAACAAACAAATATTTTAGCTTCTGACAATTTTTTTTACGGATGAGCACGTTTTTCTTATATTTTTAATACAAGTATTACAAGTAAAAAAAAAACTAAATGAAGTAAAAATAGTTTTCTAAATCAAATGTATTGTTCGAAGATCGTAAAAATCTCAAAAGAAGACAAATTTAATTCATATTTAATAAATAGCATAATCTGTTATTGAAAAATATATTTCTATTACAAAATTCAAAATGACAATTTCGAATATTTTCAAGTGGCGAAATAGATAATTAAAAACCAAAGCTTTACAAAAGAAGTACGCACGTGTGCTTTTTTCTTTTGCAGAATTTACAGCTTATATTATATAAAATTTAACTGATTACATTTAAACGTGAAAAGTATCAAATAATTCCTTGAAATAGTTAAAACCTTTGCTTGCAGAATTTTAAAGACCTCAATCGTTGACTTACACTGTTGCATCAAAGTGTATAGTAGATATCAAAATACTGATCGACATTTTGTAACAAACCTTCGGAAATCTATTTAATAAGACGTCAACTTAAGCATTTTAATACACTAACTTTATACGACCAACTCTCTAACAGAGATATCTATAAATGACTCAAAGGAATGCAGATTAACTTAGCTAACGAAAACCGAAAAAATAAAAATCAAATCGAAGTACATAAAACCATAAAGTTCCATAATGGTATAATATACTCATGTACTTGTGATATAAACTTGAATTCGCGATTTGAAGAAAAAAGAAAAGAAAGCTAAAAACAGGACGCAATCATTTTCATTATAGGGTACCTACATTACAATACAAAGTGTTTCCGCGTTATTTTTCCTATAGATACATTTGTATCTTATTTTTTTCTTTGGTCATATACAGCAGGCCTCAATTCACTGACATTCTAGTCAACCACATACCATTGCCAATTATGGCCACAACAACTGCGTTAGTTGGTGGCATGCAACAGGCACACCCATTATTATTATACGACTATAGGTATCAAGCTCGTACTATGTATCTTATGTGTAGTATAGGTTGGAATATGCGAATGCGCCCAAAGACCTTGCAGAATATTGTATAACTGCTCAAATGGAAATCTATATATCCTCCCTATAGAGTCAGTCTCAGCAGACTCAGGTATTATTTTTGCCTTTATAAGTTTGTAGTTTTGTGCCCATATTTTCTGACCCTCCGCCTCTCCCCTCCGTCTTTGCCTTTTTAGCCGTTTTGTATTCACTCACGACGAAACCTAAACAAGATGCTCTTTCTGATTTGCCTTTGGCAGTATTTCACCGAACGTTGGTTGATGCAATTGTGAAGCTATTTTTATATAAATGCTATGCCCCATGTGGACACAATTTTATTTGTTCGCTTGCAATTGCAGAACGCAGCTTTCATATAGAAACACACTTGAGCTCTTCCAGGCTGAAGGAAGGCTTAAAGAGGTTTCTTACATAAAGTTAATAGGAGAGTATCTTTTCGGTGATGAAGCGCGTCATTATTGGTATTTCTGTCATTAAGGCTTCTCGAATGTTGGTCATATGACATCATGTCGTCCATAATGTTAGACCCATGTCCTCGGATCCTCTCGTCGTCGTCTTCTCTTGCCCTAGAACAAGATCTCTTTCCACTCCACACAGCGAGTGTCACATATCTTATGGATTTTTATCCTGGATCGGTAATTACTTTCAGTTTGAATTAGCATCAGATATCCACCAGATGGCCTTTGGCCATTGTGTAAACTTATCCCAATGGACGCGTCGTTGTTGTCATCGTCGTCGTCGTCCTCCATCCGAAGTTTCCTTGCATATAAATAACCCTCTCGGGTGGTGTTGTGCATATTTTAAGGGATGATAATGAGGCAAATTAAATCCCTGCTAGATGGGCGATCAAATGACACTCCAAGAAGATGGCCATCAGGCAACATGAGAATAAGGATTCGCTTTGAATCTGGTCAATGTTATGGCGACGGCGGGGTTCAAGCAATGGCAGTAACTATAAATCATAGAATTGATTGTTATCTCGCCTTTGGTGGGTGCTCCAAGGAATACCTTACCTACCTACTTTTTTTGTTTTGTTTTGATATCTTTTTTGTTTTTCTTTTTCTTGAAAGACTGCGAACAAAGTTTGCTATTATCTTAATATAAAAATCTTAAGTGAGGATGCTTAATTAAAAACTATAAATTGCCATAAATGTCGAACTGTCATGTCGTGTATAGGGGGTTATTTTGGGATAACAAATCTGTTAAGAAAGGAGGAGCGAAGAGGTGTATACAAGTCTAAGAAGGATATTTTTTTTGTTTGTGTTGTAAAAATCTCGAGATACAACGAATGATAAATAAATTAAATCCTTTAGCTATGTTATCTCAAACTATAAAAATATACCTAAGTATCACAGCTCAAGTTTAGGAACAAAAAAATATGTTATTAAAAATAAAGATTTTTATTTTTTATGGATAATGGGTGTTGAAGAGGCTGCGAAGGAGTGTTATGTTTTGATTTTTAAAAAACTGGACGTGGGGAAATGTTTTGTTTTTTTTTACTCTTAGATAGATGTGTGTTTTTAATATTTTGGAGTAATATATTTTCAAGGACGTTTTATGGCACGAGTTTTAGGATATATTTATTTATTTATTTTTTGAAGGTTCATTTGAATTAAAATTGTAATAAATTCAATAAACATCATATTATCTCAAAGAAATAGCTTCAGCTTTCAGTATGTGGACATTATTTTTAGTGAGGCAGAACAAATAGCTTAGAATTCTTAACCAATATCCCAAAAATGTTTGTTAATTATCGGAACTAAAGAAGAAATTAGTATATATATATATAAATGTGAAATTACCGGTAAGGAGCAGCGAGAACATTAGCAAAACTCAGCTTAAAGGGGCTGAAATCAACTCTGATAACGATGCTTCCCACACAAATCAACAACACAAGCAGCCTGCATTTTAATAGCGCAAAGTTAAAAGCTGAAAATCTGTTGCTAGTCCACAAATCTTCACTGAAGACTATCTCATTGCTAGACTAGACTCCTGCAGTTAATACCGCCGATACTACATATCTTCGGAGTGTGTTGAAGCGAGTCTTACCAATGTCGATGGGTTCATACCGTATTCTTCTTGTTTGCGAGGAGATACAAAATTCCTTAGTTTTGATAAAAACTAAATTCGAAACGCAATGTACGGGAAAGAGTCCAAAAATCTTCTGTAGCTCTCTTTTCTTACAAAAAAGTCATTGGTAATAAATTAGGCCTACAACCCAAAATCACGCATTGGTTTTACACATCGCTAATTAGACCGATTGGACTAGACACCTTACTCTACCTAAAACCTCTTGAAAACCATCCAGATCTTTCTGGCAGGATAGGGTATTCCTGGAATGAAATTAAGTCTCTCATTCTGCCTTCCCAATCATTATATTGAGTTCCAGGTGGAACTTTTGGCGATAAAGGAAGTTTTGTCCTGGCTTAAGGACAACGTGATATCAACATCTAATATCCGTATCTTCTCAGATAGCCAGGCTGCTATCAAAACTCTGGACTCTGTCTCTACAAACTCTATAACAGTCTTTAACTGTCTATCATCTCTTAGGAAAACCATTTGTGCCTTTCATCGTGTTCATCCATTGCTGAAGAAGAGCAATGGACTAAGTCAACAGACCACGATCCTGATGTACAAACAACTGCTGAGACCTATCAATGGGTACTGCTTTGACGTTTGGTACACCAGCTCCAAAACGGCTATGAAGAAGCTAAAAGCCTTTAAAAGAGAATCTGCACTGGGCTTGTCTTTGAAAGGAAGCGTCAAAAATACTTCAAAAACCACCGAATCTATTTTGAAGTGAGAATAAAAGAATAAATACATAACTTCTACTCTTGCCTAAAAAGCTACTAGGTAACTCAACTAGCCATCAACCGAACCATGACATCCCAACAGCGACTGCCAAAGCCCAGGTATCCCAGTGTCATGAAAATTACGGATGAAAACATAATTGAATCCAAAAACGAAGATGCTGTTGCATTTTACGGTGACCCCGTGTCAGCAGACCGACGTGGCTAAACATGCTAACAAGCCCCTAACAAATCCAACAAATGACAACCGGGGAGAAACACCCCAAGTATTACCAAGTCAACAGACTTTTATTGTTAGAACGCCATACATTTTAAACAATATTTTAATTTTATCTTAAGCCGATATATAAAGTTAGGCCCCCTATGTGCCAACAAACTATTTTATTCTAAGACAATGTATCTTGTTAATCTTAAGACTAGAGACATTCCAGGTAACTGTAATGCAGATGAACTTGCCAGGAACGGTACAGTACAGCCCATCCTACCACGTTTGGCAAATGCTGGCATACCAATCGCTACTTGTAAACTGTTGCTAATGCAAGACGCTATGAAGAAGGCAAACACCAGGTGGAACAACCTCACCAAGTGTCAGGCCACAAAAAACATCGTGCCAACACTAGAATTAAAGTGATCAAGGTGAGCAGATCTCATATAAGCTCGATAATAGGTGTCATAACCGGACACTGTCTAATAAGAAAGCATACCACGCGTCTAGGCGTATGCTCAAAAGACTTTTGCAGAAGCTGTATGGACGAGAAAGAGGAATAAATAGTTCTACGCCTTCTCTGTACATGCCCTGCACTAGCTCAAAAACGCAAGAGTTACCTAGGGAATTCTTCTTTAATGATCTTAATCATATCAGCATAATCAGCCTCTCGTAAGGGATTCAAACTGGTTCCATTGAGCTTAGGAGGAAGCCTCAAGATTCATATGGTATCACAATTTGCCATTAAACTGGCAGCCCCTTCAACTTAAAGTCACCTGACCATTTTGAATTACGAAAAATCTTAACTAATAGAAATGTTTGATATTTAGTACAGCCAAACAAACAAAAACAAAACTTGATCCTTAAACTCAAAAACTGCAAGAATAGCCTACACGTTGAGCAAAACTATTTTCCAAAAAGGAACCAAAGCCATTGGATATAGAGATCAAGGAGAAACCATTTTTAGAGCTCTATATTTAGGCGTTCGAAAAAGAAGAAAACTAATCTCCTCTACTAGATTATTTCCAAATAGAAAACAGCATTTGTTCAACCTGTCCTTAAAATTGGCGAAACCTTCTTCTTCTTTAACTGTTGTCACGTCCCTTCTTTCTTAAGTCACGTAAAAATTGATCAACTTTAAGCTTAAGAAGTATCTTAAAGAAGAAAGCTTCGGAAAAGACTGGTCGTACGGCTTTCGCAGAAATAGGTCCACTGCTCACCTTATGGTTTATCTCACCGAATATTTGAACAAATTTTTAAATCGTTTTGGAAAAAGTAAGATTACTGGACTTGATATTTCAAAGGGATTTGATAGGTTTAGCATCAAGCTCTCTCATCGAATATTTGGTTTCAGTAAATTTTTTTTTCGTTGAATTAATTGGCTTACGGACCTGACTGTTCAGTACAAGTCATATTGGACGAGTTCAAATTGGGTACGCACCAAGGAAACGTTTTTGTGTCGAAGAACTGTGTTTGTCTCTGACACTTTTCCATATGTTTATAATTGATCTTGTTACTGAAACTTCAAATCAACTTAATTTCTTTGCTGACGCCATTTCCCTCAACTTTTGAAATTCGTCTAAAAATTCAAATACTTGTTCCTCAGAGGTGGCCTTCTAACGGCCCGCATCGTTTGATAACCTCATGGAATTCTAATCTTGACAGCAATTTTTTAATTTGGAATTAATAATAATGTGAAATGTAAAGTTTTTAAATCTCCCCCAATGCGACTGTGCAGTGTTAGTGGCACTTGCGTCCCAGAGATTAAACAGCTTCAGTTCTAGGTATGTACATCGCAAACGATCTCTGTTAAGTGTTTATTTTGTATCTCCTGATGATAAGAGTTTTGTACCCCTTCTTTCTGATCACCTGTAATTTTTAAAGCCTTAATTTGTTTGAAATCCATACCCACTTAAGTTTTATGGACAGACATTAAAAAAGACCTCTAAAAATGATAGTCGACCAATCGTCTGAAATATTTGAACCTCATGATGTACGCTGCCACAAGGCTTTATGCCATTAAATATTTTATCACTATTTTTATAACCAATACTCTAAAAATACAGAGGCTTGCATTCCTCCTCTGAAACGATTCATGATACCCGTACTTGGACTAATGCTCACCGCTTTATCTTAACTATTATATTAGCGTCGCAATTAGGATGATCTACAGCCAGTTAATTTTAAATCTTCAAGAAAGTACCTTTTTCTTAAACCGATCTCCTCTTGATATGATAACCTTGATATTTAAAATGACAAGAGAAACAATTAAAATCAATTATATTCCACATCGGCCTGAACTGACTGTATTGTGCGACCTTTGTAGCCTAAGGAGACAAAGGATGTTTACCATATCATTGGAGAGTGCTCCATTTTGAGAGAATTCCTGGTAAGAAGTTGTAGAATAATTGAAATCAACTTTAAATATAAAACCAAAATAAAAATGTTACATAAATGTCAATCTGGTAGACGGCCTTAGGCCAAACAATATTATTTTTAAGTTAAAACCAATTTCAATATTATTTTATTCATTTAAATAAAGATTTCAAAACTAGTCGCACTTCACGAATGTGGAAAGCTAAACTATGCTCAATGTTTCTAACTCAGTGCCTCCTCTGTGTTTAATTATTGTAAGGGTATTCATCATCCCTTAAGTAGGCGTACAATAAAAAACAAAAATCTAGAAACTAATCGTTCAAATCTTTTACTAAAAATGTTCGACAATTTTTAACAGTCCGATCGATAACGCACATGAGTAATTGAGGTTGGAAATACCTTGTTTCGATCTTAATTGCTAAGGCATGATAATTGTATAATTATTATGGAACTCACATTTTTTAACGTTGTAATTTGAAGCTTAGTGTTCAGTTTCTTGAGAATAGCTCATAATGTCATAAATCAATATTAAAACATTCGAAAGTCTGTTATTAAAACTTAAATTAATTTTTTTTTTCAAATGTATTCAAAATCTTTTGTGCAACCACTTTTAAACACTTTAAACTGTCGAAAAGGGTTATTTTTAAGGTCATTTTTAATCCGTAACTTCTTATACTTTATACTTACATTAGCCAATATGGTAAGATGATACATTGCTTGTTTTTCAAAATCAAGTGGTCCCAGTAGAAATATTGTTCCCTCTGTTGTATCGGTTGAAACTATTTTTTGTCTAATAGCAAAAAGGGGTGATCCCTATAATTATAGAAAAACAAAAACCCCCAACAATCAAAAACTATGGTTCTTTACCCAAAAACGAAAATAATCAAACTTACCCATAGCTCGAGGTAGACTGGTTTTGGAAAATGTGGATTTTTTCTTGATATGACATAATCTAATTCGGTTCCCCTTTTGGCATCCTGAAAGAAATCAAAGACAAAAACAGAGAATTTTAAAATTAATACAAAAGTTAAAGAACACAAAAACAATTAAGATAAACATAAATAAAACATTTTTCAAAACTGATAATTTTCTGGTCAGCAATCTCATCGCCCTAAAATTTTACATATATATTCGAAGCCATGTTTATCTCTGGCTTTTGTATCTTAAAGGTTCATCTTGACCAATCTGTTGAGACACATAAAATTTACGATAAATTTTTGTTTTAGTTCTTTTCTTTACAACTTGAGAATTCAAGTTTCTTATATTGACAACGGATGTGATGTATAGCTTAGCGGATATCTTCAAAGCCCTCCACGGATTTAATATTCTTATCTTTTGGAAGTTTTATGTTAAGAAATAAGGGGGGCTTGGTAGGTTTGTTATCCCTTTTTCATCTCCCTAAATCTTAACTGATTCGGATCGAATTACCAGTGTGCGTTAAGATAGACATAATTCGATTAGGGTTTCTTTTTGTTTTGGTTTGGAATTCCCCTTCAAATAAAAGAGAATAAAGACGAAGAAAGATTTATCTGAGTCATCAATGGTGTAGTTTTTAATTTTTATATACTCGAGCTAATTATAATAAAGATGCAAAAGATACGCCTTTTAGTGTGCAACATCGATGGTGGTAAACAAAAGATATACGAGGAAGGGTCCAAAGGAGTTCCTTCCTGGTGATTTATGTTTTTGAAACGGATACGGAAGAGTATAGAAGACCGCCAATCCGCCGTAACCATGATACAGATATGATGGGAAGACAAAAATCAGAAGCATCCTTCACTCTTAATTAATTTTAGTCTCAAAAGAAGATCTGAATTCATAATTTATAAGCCAGTATTTTTTTTCTTCTGATTTTTGAAAAGAACGAAAACGTCTCTTCGCAGAAATGGAAGTAAATTTATGGACTGAGATAAAACTTAGAAGAAATTACCTACCTACCTGAAACTTAGATATCTGTTGATCTCAATCGCTGATGTCGATCGTCACTTGTCGGAACCGTCAAAGCTTTAGGCATGGACATAAATACTTTTTCATATGAAAATATTCTTCAAGCCGGTTTTTTAGTTTGCTGGCTTATTTTAGTGAATTTTAAGTAAATGACCAGGCTAATGGGTATCATATCACAATGAACCCGACAGCAGCGGCTTAAAAATGATGTTCAAGAGTCAGAGTCAAAACAGCTTTCATTTGAAGATAAAATGATGCGACCTTGATTTGTGCAGACACATAACCTTAGCGTAGATGACTTTGTGTGTCTATATAACGACCGATCGTAAAATTTCAGGGAAATTAAAGGAATTCAATGGAAATAAACGTGAGCATTGCAAAAGCAATATTTCAACACCGAAATGAAGATCGTCATGAATGGACGAGAATTTATTTGGCAATAAAGAAGAACCAAGTCTCATGAGCTAATGGTCTAAAAATAATAGACAGATTGGTCCTGATTAGATAGTCCTCTTATTACCAACACTGCTCAGTACCTATGCTTTCTGAATGTGTTTTAAAGATTCCCCCAGTAAGAAAATCAAACGAACTAAGAAGAGCTACTTTACGTGACATGTTCGAAGCTATAGACGTTTTTTCTTCGACTTCTGACTCTTAGTTACATATGTTTATGGCCAATTTTTAAGTGGGAAATAACTCGAGTTTTGAGTTTTATCACAAATTAACTATTCTTAATCAATTTTTAAAGCGAATACAGATATTTCTCAAAACTAAAATCTTAAAATCTTAGAAGAAGAAGATAATTCATATTTGTAATTTAAAAGCATTGTTCAAAATTTAAAAAAAAAATAAAAAAGGAAAACCGTTTTGGGCCGTTGAATAAACTCTTAATGAGTTAAAAGAAAGTCGTTATACTACTTGTGAAGTGCCTGAAGTCCGTTTTGTTCTTCAATTGAAAAAGTGGCTTATTAACAATTTTAATGTAAAGGTAAAATTTGACTTTGCATAAAATGTAAGAGGAAACCACAAACGGTGTTTTTAAGTCTAATGCAAGACCTAACATAGTTTTTTAATAATAAACTGTATTATGATTTTGAAAATAACAAATCTTTGTCTTCTAACATTTTACTTTATTTTTTGAAATTCTCATTATTTATGAGTCTTTATGCGACTCTAAATTAAGTTTTGAAAAGACCTGAAGTTATTGATTTCATGGTTTTAGTGTTAATTTTATACTGCGGATTTCGAATTCGAACTTGAACTTTAACTACCTCCACAAATTTTAAAAAATCCAGTTTTTAATATTATTATTTAACAAATAAATTGGGTGGCGCAACAGTCCGTTTGAGAACTAGGGCCTAGTGGCTGACAACTCTCAACCATTCCTATATGAGACTACTGTTGTCAGGGATGGAATAGACCTACAGTTTTAAGCCGAATCCGAACGGCAAATTTGAGAAAGCACTTTTCATGACAAGAATTACTGTTGGAGAATTTGTCAATTCCTCACAAGAGGCAGTACCCGTGAAAAAAACTTTAGATGGCGTAGGCAGGCATCGAACCCAAGATGGGTACTAACTTGCTATGGCCCGAAAAAAAACCAAGTGATCATTGTGTCAGTAATTATTTCAAAAACCATCGTTTTACTCGATAAATTATAAAAGAGACACTTCCTCTGCCTTAACGCGAAGTATCCTTAGAACTTAGTTTTACTGGCAGCTAAAACAAGGGAGAAAGATAATGTTAAGGCGAGTTTATCCACGATTCGCCATGCTGAACACTTAAAGCGCCTAAAGCTTAAGAAAATAACCACCACTTAATGATGCAAGGAAGTAGCAACGCTTGTATTCCGCAAAAGAAAAAATAAGCTGGGATGTGCAAAATGGAATGACCGCAAAAGATTTGCGGAAGGTTATTAATTCCGACGAAAAAATTCAACCCAGATGGGCCAGACTGTTCGAATTATTATATTCATGATCTTCGGAAAGAGGAGCGGTTTTAAAACCGTCACCATAACAGAGAAGGAGGCATTAAAGACTAGGGCTCAATTTCATTTTATAGCGTTATGGACTTGGTATTCCAAGACACCAAATGACTAGAAAAGCCTACAAAGCCTTGCTGGAATTATTATAAAAATTTAACAAAAGCTTAACAAATATGCTTCTAACCGATGACCTTAATTATTTTTTCATAATCATGACTCAATTAACAATTTGATATAAAAGTTCCCTTAGCTAAATATCCCAAATTGTATATTTTGTTGTTAACTAAATAGTCTCTTATTTACCATAGTTGTTGTTTTTTTCTAATCCATCATAAAAGGTGAGAAATATCGACTTTACTTCTCAAAAATGTCTGCTTCTAACCTTATGACCGGCAGTATAGTTTTAAAAAAAATTAATATTAAAGATAGGGATTAAAGATTTTTAGAATAATCACAATAATGGTAAAAAAAGACTGATTTTTGAATTAAGATAGTCTCAAAAAAATTACATTATGTGTTTTTGTCTCGGTTTCAAAAGATAATATTTCAAAAAAAGTCCGTATTAGAGTGATTTTTGAATTTTATTTGAATAAAAGAAAAACATCTTCGGTCTGATTTAAACTAAATTGGCTTTGTTTATTTTATTAATACTCAAAAACATGCTATCATTAATTTAAGAACCTAAGTTTCCCATTTTTAAAGTTTTACGCATTCACAGAAACTTACGTCAAATAGAAATTTTTGTTTTTTAAAACATTCTTCGAGATCGAAAATATCCTGTTCTGAAACGCTGTATTATGGATTTTTTGGTATGAGCAATAATTCAAATTACATGATTGCCTCGTCTGTCAATTTTCCAAGACAGACTCTATGCTGTTTTCGAGCTGTATAATACGAATCGCTTAAATGATATTAGTAAAAGTTTCCGGACTGTCCAATTGCACATTTGGGAAATTAAGTACGCAAAAGATCAACGTTCCAGCCCAGAAGGTCTTCGAATCCAATCTCGAGGGATGGAGCAGTAGAGGAAGGTCGCGACTCAGTTGGCGCACTCAGGTGGGTAAAGACCTTAACTAACGAGTGCGAAACTGGAGACTGGAGAGCTAAGGACCGAGCTGGCTGGAGACGCATGTTGGTTGAGGCCAAGGTCCGCCCCGGACTGTAGCGCCACCTAAAGTAAGTAAGTACGCAAAAGATCGATTGTAGTATGGACTGTTAGGCATAGCGCTCCATCTAACTTTAACCAGGAGTAGTCTAAATCCATATGCTCCTAATTTCACTACAAATTATCTAATGATCCTACCTTTCAAAATTGTCTCTCGACAATAACGTGCTGGTTTCTTAGGTTCAGATGTGCAAGCTTGTTTTTGTTGACATAGCCGTCAGAAAATATGGATGTTTGCCTAAAATTTTTGTACCGTCGATTTCTTAGTCAATTTGAACATACAAATCGCGATATTCCCTTAAAGCTAATTGATGGCAACCTGATTTTTGTGTATTTTATTTGTGTAACGGGAACCATACCAGCATCACTAACTTTTTGCACTTTTTCAGCCAAAATTTCTTTTCAAGCAATACACTAGTTTGGCTTTTAATCTTATTACACTCACTCTGGATATCAGTCTCTAATATTTCCTAAAGTAGGCGTAAAACAACTGATACTGACTTTCTGTCAAAATTTTGAGTAAAAAAGCTATTGTATAAAAATGTCAAAAGCAAAAATGACTAAACATAAACACCTAGATGCCCCTCCATGTTTCGTTTTTTAACTTTAGCCAAAAACTATGATATTTTCAAAGTCTAATTAAAATGTACATAGACAAAATTTGTACAAAACTGTTTGTAAGTCCAAGCTAGAAGAAGAAGATGAATTCTGTGTCTATTGCAATCCAAAACTAAACGGCCATCTTCTGTATCAAATTTAGCATGGTTAAAGCTTTGGAAGACAAGAAAATAAACAAACTTTAGAGGTTATACAATTTCTTACATACATTAAGTAACACAATTATCTGAGATTGAAATCTTTTAACTATCAACCTAAACATTTTTTTTGATCTCCAGAACACTTCAAGAGATGCAATCTGATTTAACAGTATAGTTATGTCCAAGGCCAACAAATTTTAGTTTAAGAAAAATAAATTAACTAACCCAATTAATTTATTTCTTTTACGAATTGTTTTGTAGTTTTCAGATCAATCATTAAATCTAAAACCCTGAAGGTTTGTAATGCCAAAACATCAAGATTTCACACAAATTTGACCAGCAAATACTGTTACTGCGAGTTCAAAATCAAACCTCGCGGCACTACAGCTTATGCAATTGTATTTGTACAACTTCGAAGCTTGAATATTTTTCGTTTACGTAAAAACGCAGAAGTCTAAAGGCGGTTTTGTGCAGAGTTAAAGGTTTACAAATTTACGAATTTAAAGAAATTACCCATCGGAATGTGCAACACTTCTGTTCAATCTCAGACCCTAAATTGGCGACTACATCATCGACGTAACATGAATTAAACCAGATTCTTTTGGTTAACCTCACATTTCACCTTCGCCATTATTGAACCACCTTGAGGTTATATATTCAAGTCCCACAAGACTTCCCCACATGGTTGGAAAAATAATAAAAAAAAACACACTGCATTCATCAATCGAATCACCTTAACAGTTTCCTGTTGAAAATCAAGTCCTGCCTGATGGCTCTGCTGGCCCGGCCGGCGATTGATGGCGTTTCATGATGATGAGCTCTCGGAATAAGGAGAAACCTGTACCTGTACCAATACCATTGATGCCACAACATTGTGTGTTGTGTTGATCCTCACTTTGCAACCCCTTGGGGGTATTCCTGTGGTTAAGTGATTACCACGAGTGGCCTTTCACTTTTTTATCCTCTTTCTTTCAATTCACGCAACACTCTTTCAAAAGGAACTGGTTTCCTTTTAGCCTAACGATGATTGCTGTATCAGAAGTGGCAACTGCTTTATAAAACGCATCCTTTATCCTGCAGGTAGGTACCCAAACCTCTGTCCTATTCGGATCAACAAACAGAGACCAGACTGGATCGAACCTAACCGGACGAGACCAGGCACTGGCTAGCCCAGACGAAGCCAGGTGATGATGATGACATTGACGTGACGATTCATTCTTTTATACCAACCAATGTGACTTCAAGCAATTAAGGATAATTACACGCTACAGATGCCATGTTAAGTGCGATGTTTAAAATTAAACTGTTTTGACACCACATTCGGTCCTTGTTATTTATATAAATAAAATATCTAGACGCAGAGAAGGTACCTACGATTCTACGACTTCAACGACGACGACAACGGGGACTATTGGGCCCACTCTTTTTGAAGCCCAACATGCCAGATAAAGTATCTATAACTACTATTTTTATATTTGTCTCTCTGATTTCGAGTCTAAGTCTGCTTTGGCATCAAGCAAAAGAGCCCAAGTCCGTTGTGTCACATTCTTTGGCCGGCGAATGATTGATTCCCCTTTTTGGCGTCTGCGTGTCGCTTGTCAGACACTCTGTTCTGTGTTTGGTCGTCGGCTTATAGCTGGCTAGCTGGCTTTAAGATAAGTGCTGATAGAGTAGCTCTAGACTGGAATGCTGACTTACAAAGTACAGATACGGCTTCTGGCTTGGCCATTTTGTAGCTTGCAGGCATCACCACCACCAACCGTTCCTTCTCGCTTCTTGCGCTATCTGGGCTAGGTGTGTGGTGGCTATAAATCTAATGACATGCGTGAATGTGGGCTGATGGCGATTTTGATTTAGATTCAGATTCATATCCCCAGATTTATATATGTATACGTAAAAAGATCACAGACCAATAATAAAAACAATTTCAATTTTATTATTTTTGTGTGTTTTCTTTTAAGCAAAATACTTACGGGGGCATACTTTAAGGCGTCTGGCGATTAAAGGGTTCTTGGACTTATTTTTGTTTTATTTTAATGTTTGAGGCTTTAGAGTGAGTGGTTTGAAGGAATTTATGCGTCTGTCGCTGATTTGTTGAGAGATATGAAGAAATTAATTTCAAGTCAGAAGGTGATCAAGTTTTGTTTTGGTGGAATTATTTTTATGTAGAGCGAAATGGTAACAGCTCAGTGAGCTTAAGTGCCCAAAAGTGTTTTAGCAAAATTGGGGACATTAATGTAGGTGAATTGATACTGAAGAATGTTGATTTTAAAAATTGATTTTTGGAGGAGTCCAGATATATTGTGAATTGAAGAAATTGTGTTAATGATGTTGATCGAAAAAGCAATATAAAGGTGATTTTTTAAAAGCTAAAGGGAAGTTTAAAAAAAAAAAAAACACATACAATTCAGAAAAATGCATGAAATTATTATTTGATTCAATAGAACGGTCCATATTATTTAATGTTTAAAGATTTTTCATGCATATGATGACCTTTACTGCGTCTTAATAAATGCGTCTTGTATAAATGCTTCAATGTTGTCTTCCAATGCGTCAATTAAAGCGGGCTTGTTTGAATAGACAGCTCATGTATAACATAACATAGCCTCAAAAAAATTGTCTAAAGGCGTTAAATCGCACGATCTAGGCAGCCAATTGACCGGTTCCGAACGTAAAATAAAATGTTCACCGAAGTCGACTTTCAATAAGTCCATTGTTGTGCGTGATGTGTGGCACCGTGTCTTGTTGAAATCACATGTCATGCAAGTAAAGCTCTTGCATTTAAGGCAAAAAAAGGTGAATATAAGCTCACGGTAGCGCTCACCATTCACAGTTACGTTACGATTCGCATCATCTTTGAAGAAGAGCGTTCCAATAATGCCACCAGCCCATAACCAGTACCAAACAGTGACTTTTTCTGGATGCATTGGTAGCTCTTGAAATGCTTCTGGCTGATTTAATTCTGCTTTTTTACGTACCCATTGAGCCAAAAATGAGCACCGTCGCTGGCTGGAAGAAGCTCGCGATTATTATTCTTAACAGAGAACGCATTCGCTGTTCGTTTGTTAGACGATTTATGGTTAGATTATAGACCAAACGGAAGATGTTGGACATTGAAGCAAAACACGAAACGTGCGTCAGCTGTTTACACCAGTGTTGCCAAAAAGATTAAAGCTGAAAAATCACCCTTTACAATCAGAACATTCAAATTTAATCTACAATCAGGACTTTCAAATTAGAAAATTGTAACACAATCATCGACTCCAAAGTAATACCAACTTCAAAACGGAGACCAAAAAGAAAAAGCATCATTAATTGATGGTCTACAAGCTCTAGGAATGTATTTATTATATCTATAAACTTTCCTTAACGTTAGAGAATTCTACTCAGCCTAAGGCTAAACTTCAATTAAGTATCGTTTTAAATTCCTTTACGACATGAAATTCCCCAAAGGGTCAATCGTATGAATAATTTATTTAAGCAAAATCATATTGAGTTTAACTGACTCTTTAAAAATCTCCTTTGACTTTAAGGAAGTGATAGTATTTTTCGGCCCAAGGAGCCAGACCATACCTTCCTCTACTAGTTTATACTGTAAATCTTCTCTGACATTTATAAACGATCGTTTGTATATTATTTCTAATCCATTGAACTGTTTCGATTTTATATTTTTTCTATAAATTGCAGCGTAAATGATAAGCTCATAAGAAGACGAATTATTAATAGTGAAAAATTAATTTATCAAAAACTGAATGCAGTCTCCTGTCGTTAAGAGATTATCCACCCTAAATGCCGGATTTTGTTAGAAGCATTTTATAAATATTTTTATAAAAAACGTAAATTTCCAGTCAATTAAACCTCATACCCTTTCCAAATAATTCTGCATTAATAACTTAATAAAATTCTAGTAAGTTCCATCATTTTTATTACAGATATTCATTTTTCAGCCGCACAGTAAGAATGTGGAATATACTCTCTGACTCTGTTTTTCCCATTTTGATATTTAAAACTTTAAGACCCATTTGTTTTTTATGGATAATTTAATTAATAATATAATAATTTATATCAGTAGGGTTTTTACTAATTATAAGCATATAATTAATTATTTCTTTCAGCTGATTTTTGTTAGTGAGAAAATAAAAAGTCAGTACTTGAATTTACAATTTTGATAACCATAATTTTTTATCAGTGACATCTGCTTGACTCAAGAATAAACATTTCCTTAACTTGGAAGGAAAGATGATGTTAAAAATATTATTCTCTTATCATTTTAATAATCACAGTTTCTGCATTTAATGTCTCTAAGAAAACTGAGATAATAATATCGTTTGATGGGAATAAATTCTGTATATTCCTGAAGTATTTTTGTTCAACTTCCTGAGTGATCCAAAAGATATTAAAATTATTAAATATCATTCCAAGACAGAGTTAAAAATTTTCAAAAACGTGTCCAATCATCAGAATCAATCAACAGAGATTCTTACCTTATCAAACTTTCCAAGGCCAAATGATCAGCACAAGTCTTCTAAATTTTCAAATTGAACTTAAGTGTTCGTAAAAGTATAAAATCTTTAATAAATGTTTTTCTACGTATTTTATTCCTGCGTATAATTACCATCAAGAGGCCCTTTTGAATAAAGAACTTCTTCAGAAACTATGTTTTCTATGGTGTATCGGATACAAAAATAAAAATTTCTTAATGGAAAACTTACAACATGTAAGTTGGTACTTCATGATTTTATGTCATAAATTATTTTGTTGCTCTATAAAGGATAAACAAAAACCTCTCATTCACATCCATCAAAGATCATTAAACGAAATTGATATCAAAACCATGTCCATTAGCTTCAAAAATTGCATTAAGGGTTCACCTCTATATAAACTTTTTTCAAAAAAAAAGAACTACTTCAGAAGAAGATGAAGAAGGCGCAACGAAGAGGCTATAAAATAATCTTATAGATGAAGGACATTAAACAATTTTATAACAGAATAAAGTACATAAAGTTTTTAGTTACCAAAATGATGCAACATTCAACGTTCATACACAATAAAAATACCAAGGTTTTTTTTTAATTGGCCCTTAAATAGAATTAAAGTCTTTTAGAATTTTTAAACACCATCACTTCCATTTCCGTCTTCGTGCGTTCGCCGTCGTCGTTTATTAGTTTTTCCTGAGGGAATAATTCAATTCTATGAGTACCCTTCTATAAACCTTACATACCTAACCTAGACCTTTCTAAATCTTTAGAGCCATCATCAGGGAAGAAAAGCAAAAACCCTTTAAAAAATGACACTTGTCTATCAATCACGCCGTCGGTCGTCTCGTCCGTTATAAGTTCTTAGATTCAACAATAAACATTTATTTATTTATTTTATTTTGTCTTTGGACTTGGAATCTATTTTCTAATCAAAACGCCTCTGTGTGACTCGCATCCAGTTTTTGATGATCGATGATGGGCAACGGACTGGTCTTTGTGGTAGGATTATCACTATCTAAGGTTAACTTGGGTATATCACCGGTCTTTACTCTATGCCACACATAAACCGGCTACCAGGCTTTGCTTGGTGCTTGGTGAGCTGGAAAGGCTTGATGGCTGAAAGAAAAGCAGTTTTTTTTTCTCCGACCCTTTCTCAGAGGCAGACACGTTCACGTGTTGCATTATTGATTAAACATAAAGTTAATGATAACTTATTAGTAATCCCATCATAAAGCCACCATTATTAAAGGGCCCTGAGTTTTCATTAAAATGATCGTTAAAGAAATAAAATAAATGTCTATGAGACTTGCGATTTGGTTGGAAGATTAATTAGCCTATTCTATGAAAAAAAAAGTTTGTTTATTTATCATAACTTTATTATCAGACAGACGGAAGTGCAGCAAGGGTGGTCTTGGTCATTTATCAATACATTTATTTTGAGGCTACATTCATCAATCTCTGGGTACCTAAGGTTGCAACTTAAGAAATATACCGTCTACATTTTCACACTATAACCTTTTCTAATTTGTATATGTTTTATAAAAAGTGTATCAAAGCTTTAGAAAGGTTATAGAGATTACAATTTTTAAGTTGCAAGATATTTATGCTGTCAGTTGAAAGATCAATACTCGTAGGTGTTTTGGAAATCCACGCTGAAAGTTTAACAGCAGTTCGTAGTACAGACAATATGAAGTTTAGTGTGAACACTAATGGTCTTGACCTTATCATCTGCACCTCAAGGGGTCGTTACAAACTTTTCTAATTTTTAATCTTCGAATATATGAAAGTGGATTAGCAAAAAAATAATCTCCACGTCGCGTCGTCGCAGGCGTGACAAGGTGCTCTGTGTTTTTCGATATTGTCTTCAAAAAGAGATTTCAGAACTTTGACATTTGATATTGGCCATATTCTTGAACTCACATCTCTCAAATAGACTGCAAGTGAAAATGGACTGAGAAAACTTGCAACAACCCTCATAGAAAGTTATCTCCCTAAATTGAGTGCTCTGATAAGGCTTAACTCAACGTGCTTCGTTCATTTTACAGTTACTTAAATCTTCTTACCGGGAGGGTTAGTCTCAATGTGATGCATACTTTTCAGTCCACAAGTCAAGTACCATATCAATCAATCCTTAAAAGTTAGAGACTTTAATGAAAATGATTTAGACTGTCCATGAGAGTATGCAAGAGAATCCAAAGCAGTGGATTTAGTGTAGCTCATAAAAACTCGACCATTCGCAGATTTCAACTTGGGGAAGTTTAAGTCGTGACTTGGACCCGTGCTTAAACAAAATTTCACTGACTCAGGAGATGAGGGTAAACGACAATAGAGAACTAAGTGTGTTCGATGAAAGAGCTATCGAGAAAAATGTCAAAAACGAAGCTAAAATCGGCCAATGCGTTTCGAAAAAGTCAATGTTTCGTGATAATGTCAAGACGGCCGCTTCATTGGTGATCGGTTCATATTCCTTTAAAGGTGAGGGCTGTACATCGATGACTACGCAACAATCCGTTGAGAATTAGGGAGTAGTGACTTACAACTCTAACTATTTTTGTGTCCGAGTATTGTGCCAGGGATTGAGGGGACCTTCAGTTTTAAGCCAAATTTGAGAAAGCATTTTTGATGAAATGAAAAACTCTTGGAGGATTTGCTAATTCGTCGTAAGAGGCAGTACCCGTGAAAAAAACTTTAGATGGCATAGGTAACGATTGAACCCAAGACCGTGTTGCGCACTAACCGTTACTCCACGTGTACTTCTTGAGGAGTTTTTGAAGTGCTCGTTGGTCACAAAAAAAAAACAGTTTCTATCTTAAACATAGTTAAAAAAGTATTATTCATAAAGCCTTGACTATAACGCGTCTAAGTCTCAAAAACCCGTAAAATAAATACTATACCCGGAATAGAAATTCGCAATCAAAAGTTCAAAGTTTAAGATATAAAGAAAAGAACCGAATAACCTTATAATTGTCCACATTTTTTCTCTTAAGTCTCAAGAATTCTTACAACATAGCATAAAGGGTATCCCAATATATTCGGACGACTTTTTTTAAGCGCCCACTCAAAGGGATATTTTTACCCTTATTATATAAAGAAACAGTGTGAGCACTAGGAAAGGGAGAAAGGGTTTGCAAGGTGTTGGTGCACATTGGTTTTGAATTCCTGAATATTGCAATGGCTGGGAAAAACAGAGTGTGGTAAGGCATTCGACATTCGCGTAGTACGGCTAAAGAACGAATCTCTGTACTTGACAGGTCGAGGGTATACTGATGAGCATTTCTAGAAGCGCGAGTATTACGGTTGAACTTTTTAAGGGGATGAATTCAGTCTTGAAAATATCGATATATTCAGTCCCCTCGATGCGAGTGCCAAGTGGATAGGGATTGAACTCTGGCACTCATATTTGTGTAAACCTTTAGCTGTCATCTGTCAAATATTTTTTCTTTTAGGACTGTCAAAGGCTTTCAACAAACATGGGTGGACATTCGAATATTCCTTAAATTTTGAGACACCCTTTACGCAATTTACAGTACAAAAGTTAAAAATAATAAATGTGTTTGAAAAATAAAACTTACTTCTGGTATCATTATAATGCCGGGTTTATGGGGAAATATGAGGTCGTGTGGTGTTGTAAAATTGGTTGCTGTTATTGAACAACGTTGCGTTGTCATGCCACCCTTTGTGTCCTTAACCGACACCTGGAAGTCATAGTATCTACCCGGCTCCAATCGCCGCTGTAAGATCACATTCGCTTGGCAAACAGAATTGTACTTTGTACATGGAAGCGATTCGATTTTCACGGTCGATGCTGAAGCATCACCAACCAGTTCGAACGTCAGCGGATAATCGAACTCCTCGTCAGTGGCACGCAATCGATATATCACAGAACCCACCTGGGCATCCGCCGGCACCAAAACCAAACGCATTCGTGTCGATGGATCGAATTTTGGATCCACGCAATGAATTTGCGTTGGCCAACAGAGGACACCAATTAAAAGGCTGATTGTTAGAATTCGATGCGTTGCAGTTGCAGGCTGGAAAAATGCTGATGGTGATTTTTGTTTTCTTGATGTTGGTGTTGTTGTTGTTGGAGGAGGAGGAGGATTGCAGCAGTGATGATTGTGATGGTTGCGGCAGGGGTATGTTGATGATGATGTTGTTGGTGCTGCTGGCGACGAAGGCGGCTGCGGCGGCGGCTGTGACGAGGGTGGCGGTTTGGGCTTCGGTGCTGGTGCTGGTGTTGGGGATATGCTGCTGGAAGCCATTTCTGTAAACGAAAAAACGAAAGAATTAATTTCATTAATCATCCTGTCATCGAGGTTTTAGGTACGAGAATATAAAAATAAAAATATATGTAAGGCTTGAGGTTGGTGTATTAAGATAAGTTCCATTGTATAAAGTCACCATCATCAACTCGATACGGCAATGAAGGATTAATTTTGTGGGTTTGCTTTTAAAGTGTATACCTACAGTTGGCGAATTGCTAATGCTGTCAAACACATCCGGTGACAAAAATCAGCATAAATCACTTTTGGAGTTGATTATAAATTATGTTGATTGTCGAATAAATTGGTTATTACTGTGAATACGTATCTACCAATTGTACAATTTTATTGAGATGCAGAGGAGCAGCAGCGGTGGTAGGTAAAAAAAAGGTATTAAATATAATCGTCGTAAGAATTTAAGGTGTGTCTTGAGTCTAGATATAGTGTTATAGTGGCTTTAAGTGACTTTTAAGACAAATTAAGTTGCAATCGGGTTTTCGAAAATTGAGGAAGTCATGAATTATTTTCTACTTATTTAATATCGATTGACAAAAACAACAAAATTAAGAATTCAAAAATTATAACATTCAAACACTGATAGTATTAAGTTGTCAAACTAAGTTTAAACTCTTTCGCATGTTTTCAGAGGTATCTATATAACTTTCAACTGGCAATACTATTTTATTTGGTGGCCATTTTATCAGATGTCTGTACTCTAAGTTCGGTGGATAAGCAAGTCAGAAGGTGGAAAGAACACTTTTCCTCGGTTTTAAACCGAGTGTTTGCAAACAACGTGCAGCCGATACCTTCTGAAGCGACTGAAGAAACTAATCCCCAAATACGCACCGCACCTCCCAGTAGAGATGAGATAGGTGCCGCAGTTTAAGCACTTAAGAACAACAAACCGGTAGGACTTAATTGAATTCCCGCAGATCTTTTACAAGAAGCTCCAACTTCATCAAGCGAACTGCTTCATCCGCTCATAAAAGAAGCCTGGACCACCGAAAGCTTCTCCGATGAATTTAAGAAGGGAATTATCGTCAACCTCCCAAAAAAAGGAGATCTTACAAAGTGCGAAAACTGGAGAGGAATATGCGTTCTACCAGCCGTTGCCAAAATAGTAGCAAAAGTTATACTCGAACGCATCAGAGACCACCTTGAGGCCACACTCGATTTCGAACAAGCAGGATTCCGCACTAGATCTTCCTGTATTGATCATAGGTAGGTAGGTAGAAATGGCGATTTCAAGGCAACCTAGCCTCAGATCCAATTAGCGCTGTAGTGCGCCGTTTTGATACCAAAAACTCGTTTGACCTTTGATTGAAAGGGATAGATTGATAGAGAAGCTTTATAGCGATTATGTTAGAGCCATTTTGTCGCATTGAGAAAAAAGATTAGGTCTCTAATCTTTGTCTCAGATAGCTCATCAAGTTCTTGAAAGAATGCTTTTCCAAAGCATTTCATTCTGGTGTTTGCCAAAGCAGGACATTTGCAGAGGAAATGGATTATGGTTTCACTCTCTCTTTGGTCACTACAGCTACGGCAAAAGGTGTTGTAAGAGATACCCAACTTCTTTACATGAACTCTTATAGGCCAATGTCCGGTACAAACCGCAACAATCCTGGCTATGTCTTGCCTTGGCCTGCATAGAAGATCGTTTGTACGGGTTTTGTTATAGGTGGGCCATATCTTCCTAGATATAATGCAGTTGGGTAAATTGCTCCACCTTCGGATTGATTAAGTTTGGTAGATAGAAAAGATTTTACAATTCATAGCACCAAGAGGAATATTAACCATTTCCGCAAGTGAGCTATGAAGGGCCGATCCTTGCCTGGCTAGCTCGTTAGCCCGTTTATTTCCCACGATACCACTCTGGCCCGGAACCCAGATCAGGGTGACACCGAGGTTAATATTCAGGTTCGCAAGCTCATCGCGACATTGCTGGACCAATTTAGATGAGGATATGGCAGAGTTAATGGCTTTGACAGCTGCCTGACTGTCTGTAAAGATAGCCACATTTCGATTTTGGTTTGGGTTTTGTTTAAGTATCTTACATGCCTCCCTTATTGCCAGCAGTTCAGCCTGAAAAACGTTAGCAAAGTCGGGAAGCCTAAAGGATTTGGCTACATTTAGGGACTCAGAAAAGATCCCAGAACCAACTCCGCACTCCATCTTTGAGCCGTCAGTAAAGATGGTTGTGTCGAAACCTATCGACACGATGTCATCCTCCCAATCTTCTCTCGATGGGAAAATAACCTTAAAACCCTTACTTAGGTTTAAAGTAGGAGTGCAGTAGTCAGTGTCTACCGAGATAATATCTGAGGGAATTAATTTCGTAGTGTTGCTGTGACCGTAAGGTTTTGACAACCAGCTATTGATCATATTAACACCCTTGGGATTATTATTGAAAAGTGCGTAGAACATCGAACACCACTACACCTGCTGTTTATCGACTTCGAGAAGGCGTTTGATATCGTTAACAGGGAGTATGCCTGGTTGCTATTATGAAAGAAACATATTATGATGGATCCAAGTGTCACGTTCTGCACGATGGTAGATTGTCAGATTATTTTGAAATCCGAAGCGGATTGAGACAGGGCTGTATTCTGTCGCCAATATTGTTTTTGTTGGTGATAAGCGATGTACTGCGCTCAGCTCTGTCAAGTAGCGGAGGGATCCAATGGACTTTGATATCCTATTTAAAGCACTTCGATTACGCGGACGATTTTTGCTTACACTCTCATAGGATCATGGAACTCCATCAAATGAAAATCAAGAGTGGAGAAAGAAGCAAAAGTTGTGGGACTGAAAATTAATTTCGGCAAAACAAAAATGATCAGCCTTGGAAAACGACCATCCTTCAAATAAATATTTCCTCACAACCGGTGGAAAAAGTGGAGAGCTTTCAATACCTTGGAAACATCGTTTCCATCGAAGATGAAACCGAACAAGACGTCATCTGCCGCATCGGCAAAGCAAAAGCGACATTCGGTATCATGTCAACATTTTGAAGGAATAACTCTTTCAGCTTGTAGTACCCGTAGTGTGATGGTTAGTGCGTTTGACTGTCATGCAAGAGGTCTTGGGTTTAATCCCTGCCTGTGCCACCCAATTTTTTTCATGAGTACTGCCTCTTTCGAGGAATTGGCAAATCCTCCAAGAGTAATTCTTGTCATGAAAAAGTGCTTTCTCAAATCAGCCGTTCCGATTTGGCATAAACTGTACCCTTCCATCTCTGACAACATTACTCGCACATAGGAATGGTTGAGAGTTGTAAGACACAGGGCCTGGTTCTTTATAGACTGCTGCGCCACCTAATTTTATTTAAGTAAGTCTATCAGTTTAAGAACAAACCTACGACTATTTCGCACAAATGTCAAATCTGTGCTTCTTTATGGGTGCAGCACTTGGAAGGTTACTTCATCCATGACAAGAAAACTTTAAACCGTCGTAAATTGATGTCTTCGTAAAATCCTAATTTTATTCTTGCCAAACCGTATTTCAAATGAGGTCCTTCATAGAAGGACAGGTCAGAAACCTGTAGAATCTATAATTCCAAGACATAAGTGGCGATGGATTGGACATACGCTTTGAAAAGTTAACGACTGCACACAAGAAGGAAGAAGAGCTGGACAACCGAGAAGCACATAGCGAAAAACAATCGAGGTGAAATCAGCGTCACTAGGCAAGAGTTGGAGAGAGCTGAAACACATCTCCGGAAACCGTACTCGATGGCGCTTAGGCGTAGTAGCGGCCCTATGCTCCTTAAGGGGTTCCCAACGGACTTATCAGGTCTGAGGCCCTAAGCAAGTTGTCAGCTGTTAATAGATTTTTTGTATACTTTTTCATAGTTTTACGTTATGGATGTGACTCCAGCATCGTGCAATTTAACTCCGCTTCACTATTTTCTGAAACAAGCTAATGTCATGATCTTTAACAGACGTCCAAAAACAAATTGTTCAGTTGCTGCAAACGCTAGAAAATCCATCCACAAAAAGCCGTATATGACATCGGTCTTCAAATTTGTTCAAAATTTTACTAAATTCTTGCGTAGTTTAAAGTGTATTACTTTGAATTCCCAATTTTGTATAAAGCTTTTTTAAAGCGTCTTTCGACTGTTCCCATTGTGATCTATCATCGAAAGTGGCAAACAGTCAACTAATATTATGACAGTTCAAGTGACAGCTTAGTATGACGGGTATCAAATGCCAGAGCTACCAACTTCAAATCACGAAATTAATTATTTTAGACGTTGAGATATCATTGTAATTTTGTATGAGTTTGAAAGGTCATATGAAACAAACGAATGACGGACAATTTTGACAGATAAAGGTTCAATAACATGTCCGATGTTAACGGTCAAAGTTCAAAAGTCTGAATTGAAATATCTTTTTCAAATGATTTCTTTTTATATTAAGTGATTGGAGTTTCAAAAACTGGGCAGAACATTTCGCTACAAAGAAATCAGTGTCACATTGAAACTAGACCTTACATCTTTATAATATTAAATTTGCATCGTTTATATCGTTTTAAAGTCACACCTTGCATTAACATGTTATCCAGATCTTTTTCGACTTAATTCATGTTACTAAAACAAAAAACCTCCTAAAATCAATAAGTTTATTAAAGCATTCTTGATGCAAACTTTTCACACAGAAATTCCCATACAAAAACCTCCCATGAAGTCATATCAAAGAACCAAGATGTCTAACAAATTATTCTCGAAGCCGCATCTAATCTAACGAGACCATCAAAACTTAGCTTCATAAATTTAATTATATATACTTTTTACCTCGTACATTGAACATACGTATCTCAAAACGCCATCACCATCGCCATTGACTTGAAAAGCTTGTTAAACAAATTTGTTGCAGTGCTGAAAAAAAGTACAGGCTAACTGCTAACTGATGTGATATTTGAAGAAATGACTCATTTTGTACCAAAGATATTGTAACTTTAATGTACGACACGAAAATTTACAACATAGGCGCCATGTCTTACCGCTGCCATAACGGCGGCGCAGCAGTGGAGCAAGAACTTTGTTAAATAATAATAACATTTTGTGGCTCTAATAAAAGGCGGTTATCCAAAGTCTATACATCAGGAATAATGTCAGACCGCCTCCTCCTATTTTTAAAGTCGACAGTCAAGCACTCGCGAGCAATGTGTAGCGCTATCTTTTGCGGTATTTGAGCCGCAGTCCATTGTGTCAGCACATTCATAATTCGTCGCTAAAAGGCAGGGGTCTCTGCGCAGCAGTTGTCTCCTGAGTATGTCTATTGTCAAGCTGCTGCCGCAACTCTCCAAGTCTCATTATTCAAGCGTTGCCTTTTTTTTCCCGGCTGCATTTCCATTCCATTTATACGACGCGACATATTGCTAAAGGAGTATACAAATGTGGAGCTATAATTTTCCGCCCACCCGGCGAATATGCTAAGTTATGATCTTGTTCTTTTGCATTTGAATTTTAAGCAAAGGCGAAATACTCCACTAATAGAAAACGCGCATTTCACACCTAATTTTTTTTCTGACGCTCCTGATGCAGTCCAAAAAGACTGCGCCTCCGGCAATAACTTTGATCGAGAATCCCCAGCGAATTCGACAATTTGAGGCTAGGTCAGCCGATGTCTGAAGTCGATGGGAGCTTGTAAAAAGCGACGCCGGACAACGATTGCTTCATCGCTGCTAACTTGTCTCTCAAGTCTCAACAACAAGTAGGAACAAAAAAAATTGATTAAATGCAAATTTTATTTAATTAAATTGGAATTATAGATATGCACGCCAAGACTAGCGCCTGAGGGGGAGGTGACTTATAATTAGCATCAACAGATCATTTGCTATAGGAGCTGCGCCCCCTTGATTATAGATACTAGCGTTGCATTGTTGGAAACATCGTGATCGAGTCTTGTTTCCATGAGTTGAGTTACTTGGGGTTGGGGCTAGCTTGGTACAGTCTTCATCATAGAGCTATGGAGAAGGGGCGGTGAGGGGGGTGGAATAAACGCATCTGGAATCTAGCATTTTTATGCTAAGTTAAGGTTTACCTATCTAATGTACAAATCAGTACAAGAAATTTGCATTGATGGAACGATAAGAATCGTGTGAAGCGTCGCGTCGCATAGCGTCGTGTCGTCGAGCCAGCTCAAAAACGACGACGGACGTCATGTCAGCACAAATAACGATGGACGACCACAATGAACTGCGGATGCAGTTTGTAAAGAAGCTAGATAATATTATTATTAAAATGATTTGAAGGTGTCAGGTGTCAAATGGCCTCCTCTTTTGATGGGTTTTTATGATGATAGACCTTTCGATATGAGAACCATCATCAGTGAGAGTGCAATGACGACGATGAGACGACGGACGGTCGCGAGACTGTGGGGTTTTCAATTTCAATTGTTTATTCTGGTCACGTTTTAGGGTCGTTGGAGGCTTCTTCCGTTTCGGTAGCCATCATCATGTTGATGGTGATGGATTAGGGAAAAATTTAAATATCTAAAGTTTGTTTCTTATCCAAAACCCAACAACTCATAAAATCCATGTGCCAGTAGAAGCTTCATCACAAAGGATTTATAAGTGCATATTGTGTATATTTATGATGAAGAAGAAATTCAAGTCACGCAAAACATTCAAACGGTTGCATTTAACTAAACAAAAAAATACTTAAAGAATTTCAAAAAATATGAATAGATTACTCAATTTTGGGGAAAAAAGCTAAAGGTGGTCTTTTTTAAAGACCATTTCCTGTTGCAATAGGACATTTATTAGTTTTTGAGTTTTCCTTTTTTCAAATTCTATGTTGATTTCTTCTTTTTCCTTTAACTATCGTCCTATCGAACTTTATGGAAACTTACAATTATCTTGAAGAACGAAAGTCTTAACGACTGGCAGTTAGGATACCTAAGAAATAGGTCCACACGTGATTTTATGGTTTACTGATCTGTTGAACAAAAGAGTACAATGGAGAAATAAGGATCATTGTACTTGATTTTTCAAAAGCGTTTGATGAGCTTAGCACAGCTTTCTTATGGACTTTTGCGATTGACACGGACGAATGTTCGTGTTCCGAATCTTACTTTACTTTAAGTTGGCACTACAGCGCATCGAGTGTCTTGGCCTCAAGTAATAGATCAGATAAGCTTACTCGATCTCTAGCTTGCTGTCACCAGCTTTGAATACCAAGCCAGCTTGCGTCGACCTCAACTTAATCACACTACCGAGAGATGAGGTATGCTTCTGGTTCTGGGTTTTTCAGGTTAGACTTTAGTACCCTACGAGCTGGAGCTTCGATGTTCATACGCTCTAGATGCCCTAGCCTTCTTAATCGTTGAATACGTAGTTTTTTGACCAGTGGCAGGTCCCTGCACTGCTCCTATTGCTGGTTTCGTCTCCGCCAGATATTATTTTGACTGTCGGCATAAACCGGTCAATATACAGTACGTAGAACATTCCACTTAAAGATATCAAGGGATCTTTCATCCATTTGAGAAAGAGTCCATGTTACAGCACCAAACAGCAGGACAAGGATGATAAAGGTTCTGACTGAGTCTATGATGGGAATTAACTCTATTAGATGGCAGTAAATACATTGTTTGTCCTCTTTTATCACAAGACCCATTTCGTTCACTTAAGACTCGATACCAAAAAAGGCGTACGTAACTGCTCGTTTGGTTCTTCCCCCAATTGTTGAAGTTATCTGCCTATCAAAGATATTGTGTGGATTTTTGGAAGATGGTGATGTTGGTTTTTCGCACAGCTTTCTCAAGAACAATATACATAGAAGCAGCTACATGACAGCTCAATGCCTTCCTGAAGTTCTCTAGTGGTTTCGAAGGTTTCTATTGAGTCTCTACCAATTTTGACGCAGCAACGACAATTTTCAAACGTCATGCTGATAAGTCTTATCAGTTTAGCAGGGATACCAAAACTCGAGATGGCACGGTAAAGTTCGTTCCTGTTGACACTGTCATAGGCTGCTTTGAAATCGATGAGAAGATGATGCGTATCGATGTTATATTCTAGAGCCTATTCTAGAATCTGGCGCCAGAGTGAAAATTCGGTCGATGGTAGATTTTCCAGGCTTGAAACCACACTGATGAAGACCAATCCGATCATCTTTGAATAGCTTAAGACGTTAACATAATACGCTAGATAGGATCTTGATGTTTAAAAGGCGATAACTTTGCAGTTGTCTCAAAGAAGGTGGTCACCTTTCTTATCGATCGGATAGATAGTGCTTAAATTCCACTTGTCCGGAATGCTTTCTTCCTACCAGGTTTTGGTTATAAGTTAGTGCATGCTCCTTTCCAGATTAGCTGCCACGTGCTTGAAAAGCTCCTTCTGTAAACTGTCATCACCGACAGCCTTGTTCAACTTCAGCCTTGTAATGGCTACTCTCATCTCATTCAGGTGGGGTTGGTGGAACTGCAGTTCATTAACCAAGTGGATTTGTCGCGGTCTGCTCTTTCAGAATCTACCTTTTTCTTATTTTCTAATCCATTGAAGTATTTCGCTGATGACAGTACATCGTTCGTTGGAAAGCAAATGATAAAGTAACCTGAATCAGATTTAGACAGCCTTGTTCGATGGGGAAATATCAACCGTGCAGAATTAAATACTTCTAAAACTCTCTTGTTGTCAAAGCTTAACTCACCCTTATATTGCTTTAAATGAGCAGAACTTGCATTGAGTTAACTAATCAGCTGTTAATTCTCAGCATGAATATCACAGATCACTTATTCCACCACGTCAAAAATGCTGATGAAAATTAGAATATTAGCCCCCCTAACCCTTATTTTGTTTAAATGCTTCCAACTTTGACTAGAACTGTTCTGCTTCCAACTTTTACTAGAACAGCTCTGCTGAAATTTGGCTTGATGTAGTGAACACTCTCATTTGTTCCAAGTTGCAGTATTCTTTTTCTATAAGGTGGCTGTATTAAGGGTTGATTCTTAAATTGTAAGAACTAAGGTATTGGTATTGTTCGCTTCTAAGCTATTTCCTTTGTTTGAAGATCTGTTTGAGCTAGTTTGTTCCTGATCTTGTTATCTTTATAAATGTTACCAAACATTTTAAAGTTTCTTACAGTTTTACAAACTTTGAAAGAAGGCTGGTAATATTTTCAAACTTATTCAAAAGGTCATTTAGTTTGAAGAACACACTTCCAATGAAATTCGGCAGAGTTTCTAGAAGATTTTTCATTTGGAATATAACTTTTACGACACTCGTGAAGAACAAATAACCCTCTTTGACAACGAAATTGAAAAAGAGTTTAAACTTTTAGGTTAGAGGAAAATTGATTAATATTTTGGAGAAAAATAAAACATAAGTTGATAAAACACCTTTAAGATTTAAACACAGATTATAAACTTCTTAATTTGTGTATCTTTGAAGACCTTACTATTTAACACTCATCCACAGAAGGTGCAAACCACTTCGCCTCGAAAACCAACCAATTTTTCTTCCACTTAGCTTAAACTATCATTTCGTTTACTTCTTCTGTGAATCAAAAAAAGCTGAAAGTTCATCGATCTATGTTCATGTTCAATTCCAAAAGTCTCTCGTTTATGGATAATTATTTCATCAGAACACACAACAAGATAATCACCCTCCGCTGAGAGATAAGCTAAATATATTTATAAAGTCTGCCGCTGCTGCCGGCTTGACTCTGCTTTCTGTCGAAAAATGCAAAAGAAAAACTAGAGAACCAAAACAAATCTAGGCTAATTGCTTGAGTTCTGTGCAAGCTTCTTTCTCTCTGTGATTGCAACTTTAATTGGGGATGCCAATTCTGCCCATAAGCATTTATATACCTACTTTTACATACAGACTCTAGGAGGTATAATGTGCCTGATTCGGTTCAATAAAATAACAGATCGCGATTGATACCGTACCGAAAAAGCAATTCACAATTGCATCCCAAGAAGATATCATCTGCCGAAACACTCAATAATTGAGTGCATTGAGCCTTCCGTTTATGCGCAAAAGACCAACATTGAATTGCATTATTGCCCTGCTCCTGTTGCCGCACTAGCGTCTTCAGTCGGCAAGTTGGTCTATTCATAGATGGAGATATAGAAATAGATGCGCCCTGAAGAGGATTGACCCCGCTCAAGGTATCTTAGTTTATTCATCGGTTTTATAGGTTCCACCCAAAATAATAATAAAAAAAGTCCATTGGAATATAGATTCTCCAATCGGTATCTTAATGATTGCACCACCTTTGCACCCATGATGATGATGAGGATGATGATGCAGCATTGCGAGTCTGTGCGCGGCACGATGATCTATCGTTTCAGCCATAATACCACGCAAAATCTCATGCAACTTCCTAATTATAGTTGCTTCAGTGGGCAATCAACCAGCGCAGTGCGCGCACTTAAGAAGCCCCAAAAACGAAAAACGAAAAACCTAACTCACAAACTCGACTTTCCGCTAAGGCTTTCGTGGGTCTAGCCAGCCATCTAGCCATGCAGCCAGCATCATCATCAGAAGAGTCATAGAATCTGCAGATGGTCTTGAGGACTTACGACCGTCTGTCGATGCAACATCCGCCATGGCAGACCCGAGCACATCGGTGCAAACTCCGCTTCGACGAAATCACGAATATCTGCGATTGTATCGGTATCGCAATGATGCAGTGGTCCAGTGCTGTGGCTTGCTCTTCACTCCTGCCTGATGAGAGAGTGCAAGCCCACTGCACTCTGATGGCATAATAAGGAAGAAAAGGTATCTACAGTCGGTCTCATATATTTTCTGGCCGGCTCTATGGTCGTTTGGGGGCCTTAACATCTGCACCTCTTTATGCGGGAGCCTTATATTCTGTTTGGCGATTCGATTTGGTTCGATCGACCAGCAGCAGTGGAGCAGCCAGCGTGCTGAGTGAGTGAGTGCGCGTAGTGATTTAAAAGGTCCGGTCGTCATCGTCGTCGTTAAAAAGTCCCCATCTCCATCTCCGTCGTCGTCGTTGTTGTTTTTGTTTTTGGTTTCGTTTTAGTTGGAATCGGGATAGATTCAATCCTGGTCACAGGAGAGAGGGCAAACCTTTTGCAAAGGCACACAAAAAATGTGCACTATGCACGCGCATCATGAGAAACCTGAGCAATATTTGTAGGTAAGGTAGGTACTTGCTTGCTAGTTTAAAAACGGTTTAAGTAACCTGCACGCTTGACCGTAAAAAAATACATATACTCCTCATCGTCGTCGTCGTCGTAAACATCCAAGGGACCTATGGTCTTGAGATGCTAAGCAATATTATGCTCTTCCACCAAAGTCCATTGACGTTATAGGTAGGTACTCAATATAGGCTTCAGCTAAAGCTGAATCGCTGAATCTGTAGAATAGCCAATAATTGTGAATGTTTTGATTCTGACTATATGATGATGGCTATATGACCAAAAGGTGAAATATTTGACCGTTTGCGTGACTCTTGGTCATATATGTAGAGCGTGATGCAGTCAAGTTTGATGATGGTGAGGGTGGACCTAACTATAATGGAATTTTTTCATATACCGAAGAAATCAAGTTCTAGATTGGCAATAGAAGATGAAGCAAGGTGCATCTGCTGTTCTCTAAAGATAGTCTCAATTTAAGTGTAGGAAAAAGAAGGTAAAAAGAGGCACAAAAAAGTTTCAAGCTTAACGAGGTTATTCTGTCAAGAGACAAAGGAAGAAAGAAAGAAAAATTTGGAACACTTTTCTATAATCGTGATGATGAAAAATAAAAATAAGTTCTATCCAACAACGATTCATTGTGGTGCTTTGGTTTTTGGTTTTTGAAACTGTGTCATGCCAGCATAAGAAAGGCATTTATATGTCCAACATGAAATGCAACTATATCAAAACGCTATACCTGTGCCATACTTTAATAACGGTAAGTGGACGAAGGAACAATGATGACATATTTCTATTTAAGATTCTAGTAATAAACATTATGGTTTGGTTATAGACTATACAAAAAAATGTTCAAGATTGTCTAAGCTCTTTCGTGGCTCTAGTTTTTCAATGGACATACATATTTGTCGAAAAGAATTTTGCTAAGCATTCGTGCAGTACGGTTTAGAAAATAAAATACTTCGAACTAAATAAAAACACCACGAAAGTCCAACGAAACATTTCTACACATTCTCTAAATTATCTCAAGTTCTTTTAGTTATTGCAGGAATATACCTAAGTCAAAGAATATTGGTAACACTTATGTAAGGAAGTTTACTTTTAAACAAACTACTTTTATTTTTTATTTTAAACGTTGAACCTCGTTCTGGATTAATGAATATACAACAATCAAAATTCCCAATTCTTTAAATATAAGAAAATTAATTGCATTCGAAAGAGTCTCTGATATTTGGTGAAGAACTTGGTTGATTTCGGAAGATTTTTAAATATGGGATTTCTGAAGTCGTGGATTTCTGCAAAGCAGCACAAAGGACTACGAGCCATTAATAAATGGATAACAATAATTGATGATTAAGTAAAAATGTTTCATTTTACCAGTGCGAAAAATCAGTTTAATATTGCACACTTCCAGAATAATCTTTGATTTATTTTAATATCTCTTATCTAAAGATAGGCCACCAGCTCAATAATACAAGAGGAAGGACTAGAATATCGATTTAGTACTTATTAATATATTGAATCTAAAATACGGCTAATTTTTCGAAATAGACTATACTTTTGTCAGTTGGACAATATCTACCTTCTGCTTTTTTGCTTTTTCTTCAATGCTTTATAAAAAGTGTTACAGTGATCGGATTTAGTTCAAATATGCTCCGTTTAGTTCGATAATCTGTTTCCATCTAAACGAATTTCAAAAAACCCCATACAACCACTTTTCACAAGCCTCTTTTGAGTTCAACTTTACACCACCAAGGGCGTTTGTCATTGACAGGAACAAGTGGTAAACACTTGGCGTGTGTTATGTATGGTTGGTGTGATAAAACTAAAATCCGAGTTTCCGTAGCTTCTGAGGAGTGTGTGGTCTGGCGCTGTCCTGGTGGTACGCTACACCCTTCCTGTTGCCTAATTCTGGACGCTTCTGGTCAATCGCCTACTTCAAGAGGTCCAGTTGTTCACAGTAGATGGTAAAATGCAGCGTCTGGCGATATGGGAGCAGTGGATGATTCGCTTCCAATCCTATTAAAAATACAGCAGCATCTTCCTTATCGTTAATCTTAACTTGTCCACTGTTTGGGACGATTCACCGGCCTTCGACCAAGAGCGTTTTCGCTTGATATTGTCGTATGTAATTTATTTTTCGTCGCCAGTCACTTTAAAAATGGGTTGATTTCGTTAGGTTTCAGCACTATACCACAGGCGTTGCTTCGGTTCAGAAGGTTTTTTTGCAAAAACATCAAGCTTTCTTTTTTGTATCCAGCATTTTGCAGATGGTTTAAAATGGTTTCGTGACTAACTTCCATCTTCTGGGCGATGTCACGAGATGCCACATGCTGGTCTAACTCGATGTTGTTTCCCATGATTTGATCGGTATTCGTCGTCACCGGTCTTCTACCGGCTGGATTATCTATGGTGTTGTTTTCACCGGCTCTAAATTGTCGAAAATATTCTTTCGCGCTTTGAAGTGATAGAGTACCATCCCTCGAAACACAATTAATCTCAAGCAACGTTTCTCTAGCGGATTTGCCTTTAACAAATGAAAACTTCTAAAAAGTGGGAATTTCGGCGTTAATAAACTCCACGTTTACACGTTTATAACTGTTGAACGCAATATCCAAAGTAATTATTCATAGCGTCGTCTTGTAGGATATGTCAAGACCTTATAAATGATGTATAGTAGTGCAAGATACAAGCTTCATAGCGCTTTGTACGTAACCGCGAAATTCAAAGGACAAAAAAGGCGGAAGGGAGATATTTTCGAACCTTATATAATGTTCCCACTTTGTTAGAATTAAAGTTGTTCGAAAAAACATATTAGCCTGTCTTAAGGAAAAATATTTTTTTTGATTTTTCCAAAGACATCGCATATGTCATTATTCTTACGTGAACAAAAAACGGAGTACACGTTTCATATAAAAACAAAATTACAATACACTTTTCGAAAAAAGTCATTCGTTATTTTAAAAAAAAAAATCCGAAAATCACCCGAATTCCCGGAGTATACAATGCACTCAAGTGCTTTTTGGTATTGATGAATCTGGAAACTACCTTTCAAACCGTTCAATACAAGTTCTATTGGATGGTTTCAATCCTCACATTCATAAGATAATTGCTGACCAATTCTCCGTTTTGTCCCTAACTCTCTTCCTGATATTCATAACGGATCTTTTGTTTGCCACTTATAACAAACTGTTTCGCTGATGACAATACCCTCAGCTTTTCATATTTGTTTCTGAATTCACATTTTTGTCCTTCGGATGTGGAACTTTAACTGCAGCGTATGTTAAGCTCTTTAAATTCCGATCTTGACAGGTATAATGTGGATTTATTATCCGTATAGAATTAAATGCCTCAAAAATTCAATGCTCCTTCTTTTCTTTAAAAGGAAACCAACCCTAATGCCACTATCTGTCAGTGGCATTTTTATCCAGAAAAGTAATGAACATTTAATACTCGGTACGTGTATTATAGAAAACATCTTATGGAATGATCACATCTTCGATATTGCCAAAAATGCTGCTAGGTGCAAGAAATTTTTCACCCCTTCTCATCGGGATGTAATAGCTTGAATATAACTTGCGTATCTGGGCTAAGGCCCCAAAAGCAAGTTCAAATCTCTTCAATAAAATCAAAGAAACTAAAATGAAAGCACAAACATTTACATCGCTAAAACATCGCCCTTAAAAACTTCGTTGTTTTACTGATATTTTTACAAAACATTCATCATCAGTTTACAGCTGAGCTCCATTTCAGCAGTATTGCCAAGTAAAGAGATATTTTTTTTAACTGCATGTCGAAGTCGAGAATGTAGAATGCTTTGGCCAACTACTTTTTTTCTCCCATTTTGATATTCATAAAACCAATTTAAAAACATAAAATAATATTAAGGAGACCTAAATTCAAGGCCGAATTCAAACGGGTAATTTGAGAAATAACTTTTTATGACACGAAGGAGGATTTATCAGTTCTTTCGCAAAAGACAATACCCGTAAAGAAACTTTAGATGGCACAGGCAGGGATTGATTTCCATGCATAACAGTCCTACGCACGCACAAAAGTGTAAAGTTCTTTTATTGTGATATGCACCTCAAAAACAATTGTTTCCATTTATATTTAAATCACTCGGTATAACAATTCTGCTACTGAAACGTTGAAAATATTGCTGAAAGTCTTCATTGGGCAGTTCGAAAATAAAAACTTATGAATTTATACATTTTCCAAAGAGCGTGGAAAATAATTTGGAAACTAGGTTGACAAACTACCCTTGTTGGAATATCGGAAGGATCGGCGTTCAACTTGTACACCTTTGATCATTTCATTAAAAATTCAACGTTTGTATTTCGTTCTGCAGCCACTGTATAAGCTGAACTTAGCACAATATGATTCTTGGCTATTTACGGCAAAAGTTGTCCTCTAAATGTTCAATCGTTTTGCAACTTCATACAGCCTAAAAGAAAAAAGGCAAGCGGTGTTAAATCCACTGATCTTGGAGCCAATTCCGAGTCCTTAACCTGAAAGTATGCAACTACCAAACGTTTTTTTCAATACATTTATTTTGGCACAGGCTGTATGACATGTTGCCCCAACCGTCTTGTTGAACTCACATCTCCTGCATATCATGGTTATTAAATTTATTACCGAAAAAGTAAGTAATCATGGCTTTATAATAGTTCCATTAACTTTAGCTTCCTGACCAGAATCGTTTTTAAGGAAGTACGGAGAAAATAAAACTAGGAAGACTGCTTTGAGGGTTGTGAAATGAATTTAGAAATATAAATAATGATTTTTAGATATCGAAATTGAACTGTCGATATTTTCTGCAAATAGTGATTTTTTAAGGGTTAGAATTAAAAAATTATAAAAATATGAAACTCAGAGCTGTTTTGCTCAGATTTATCTAAAAAAGTACAAATTTATGGCATTTTTATTTTTCTTTCTGACTGATAACTTGAAGTTTGCTCAGGTTCTAATACTTCTGTTGGCTGTCCAGGTTTCATCTTGAAGTTGTGGTTATAAAAATAATTATGGAAAAGAGTCCAAATTGTTCTTGTATTAAACATTTTCATTGACAAGAATTGAATAAACAAATTTAAAAATTTATAGTTACATCCATAAATTTATGAATTCAATTTAACTGTTTCAAATTTTTTTACGACTCTCTTTTAGTTGTATAATAAAACAAATTAAATTATATTGTTTTTATTTTTGTTTAACAAACCTACATCTCAAAAACATAAAATAATAATATTAAATCACGATCTTTACTATGTTCGTTTATACTCGATGAATTTATTCTCCCAGACTCTTCGGTCCATCACATAATCAGTTTCTTTTTTCAATTAAACTTTTTACTTTACGATCAAAAATACTACAACAAGAAATTATCAAAACCCAGCTTAGCAAGCTCCCAAAACTATAAAAACTGCAATAAAATTGAGAAACTTATTATTTTCTCTTCAAAAACAAAACCAAAGATATAAACCGATGAAAAAAATTAAAAAATATGAAACAACAAAAAAGCAACAATCTTCAAAAATAATAATGAATACACCCAATGTTGCCGAAAAGTAATAAAACCTTTTTCTTTGTTGGTTTTGATTTGAACAATAAAAGAAACCCCAAGCTCCATAGAATAATTTTCCATAATCAATATCAAATGGAATTTCCATGTTTTTTAGCTTAGCTTTGATTCGATTCCTACATCGATTGCACATGAATACAAACAAAATATATAAATTTTATTATTTATGCATTCTCAATAATAAAAATCGATGAACTAAAAAATATACCTAAGGCTCGATTTGATACGTATACTCGTACCTTTCGTGCGCGAAGAAAAATGCGAACAAACTGTTTCCTTATACCAACCTCTGGCTGTTTTGAGAATTTGAAACGTGCTTAGGGTTCTAAAGAACCTACCATCCCAGACACAATGTATCCAAAGCTTAAAAAAAGCGACTTGGTGACATAACGAAGCTGTTTCCATAACATCAAGAACCTGAATATAAAGACTATAAACTGATACTGATGGGCTGCGAGAGATGTGATCAGCGGCAGTGGCTCATTCAACAAGCCTGCGACCTGCGCTTCCATTTGGCTGTTTTGTGGCATTTTTATTGTTTCTCACCAAGCGGGAGTCCATCCTCCAAAAATGAGCTGAACGAAATCAAACTGGACTGAGCTGAAGGCCCCCAGAAGGGTTCCAAAATTCCAACGAATTAATATTGTCGCAATTAATTGAAGTTTTTTTTTTCTTATTGTTTCAGTGTCTCATTTCACCAAAAATGGCGAAATTTATGAGCATGTTTTGTTTCTTTGATCTTTTGCCGAAATATTGATAAAGATACTACGCATCAGCATTCAACATCACTGATGCTGTCCAAAGGTCCACAAGATCCAATAATCAAACTTTGAGGTCCATTGTCAATCTGATCGTAAAAATCAATGAAGGAACTTGGACCAAAGTTCCAAAAATAGGAAAAAAAAAACTTTTAAAATGGTTTCGGGATTCTACCTGAAATTTTGACGCACTAATTTGTATACCTTTTTATTATGCCTAGGCGAGATCCCACGGTAAGATTTAAGGCATTTATACCTACCTACTTTGGCTTTTGGGTGGTTTTCCAAAACCAAAAGCATAACAAAGGTTCGGTAATTTTGTGATTTTAATGATTGATTCTAGTTTATGTCGGATTAAGGGCAAAGATGCGTCCGATATATGCTGATGAGAAAAGACGTCTGCTTCCATTATTTTTTTAATACCGTCTATAAGCGGCTTAGGTATAGTTTTTTCTTCTAGATCATTGATTAATATTTTGAGATGATGATTTATGGTTCTAACAAGATCAAAAAGTAGTCCAATAGATCACTATCTATATATATCTCTCTGTCTTTGAAATGTATCTATAAGAACGCCTACTCAAAAATGGCGCTCTGTTGTTTGTTACACAAGAACAATGACACAACGAGTTAGTGACGGCGCGTCGAACCTCAAACCTCGAACCCCGAACGCCGAGCGGCGGCGGTGGCGGTGGCGACGACTCAGCTTGTCTTCTCATTTACATAATCACGTGTTTTTCTTTATCTTAATTTTTTTGTTTAAAGAAAAGATACATACTCGTATTTCAAGCCAAACAAAAGATACATTTGAATTTTAATTTATTTTAAAGTTAATAAATATGAATTTATTCGTGTGTTCATTCGACATTAGGAACGTCATCCAATAAGAAATATCAAATTAGTTTATAGGCTCGCACTTACGGAAGTTGAAAACCAGGTTTTATGTTTTTGTCTTAAAGGAGCTTAGGTATAGATATTGTAAAGCCGATGGCAGTGGGTTGAATCATTCACATTGGAATGTCAAAATTCAGTTAGATGATAAATTGACAAAAATTTAAAAAATTAGGTAAAATTTTGGATTAAATTTAACAATGACAAAAATAAACAAATGTAGGTGTAGGAGTTTTGAAGAAGAGATTTTATTGATTTTTGGAGCTAAAAATAAGTATCTACCTATTGCAAGTTATTAATTCATATTTTTATATTCTTTGCAAGGTTGAGTAGAAAGAAAATCCGTATATCATTGTTTATCGCGTGGTAGCAAAGAGATTTATCATTCACATTTTACGTGATTTAGAAGGTTTTTTTTACCACTAACCTACTTAACAAAAGCTGGTAACATTAAAATCTCTAAAATTTACGACATTTAAGTACCAAATGCCCTATGTTTGAAGGTGACTTTATTTTTTTTATTTCAAACTTTAAGTTTTTGCGTAACACGCGTATACTCCGTAGTCACTTCAACTAATAAAAATAAGTTTGCTGAATATTGTAAAAGGTGGAACCTAGTGGTAAATTGAAATAAATCCAAAGTAAGGGTTTTAAAGAATGGCGGAAGAAGATCGTGTGCAAGTTAGCAATGACGCTATAAAAGTGGAAGAGTAAAAATAGCTAAGTGGAAAAACCGCTTAGATTTTACATATAACGAAGCTTCCACCTTAATTCGAAGTACATGATCATGTTGGAAACGGGTTTATCGCCTTTATTCATAAAAACACTCAAGCTACAGATCGATTACATCTTCAAATCTCTCGATATGCCAAATTATCGTCTTCTAAAGAAAGTAGTTCTTCAAACAATCCAATCCCGAAGTGGATGGGTTTGAAGACTAGATAGAACTAGCTGATTAGGTGGATGCTGACCTGAACTATAGTAATCTCCTAGTGGAAATTTATATCGCTTAATAGCTCGTCTGGAGGAAGCCTCAAGCCTTAACAACATTCCTCACCGCGAGGACTAACCGATGCATGCAACCTGTGCAACTTGAAAGAGGCCGAGGAAGTTTTTCATTTTGTTGGACGATGTGCGATATTGAAAGAACTCAGAAGACTTATCCTAGGCAATGACTTTCTTTCAAATAATGAAATTATAAGACTTCTACAGAAAATGGATGGATAGCTAACTTTTTGTCTTTCACTTGTTAAGTTAAAATTTATTACGAAAATCATTTACTTTTTGATAGCAGCAGTACAGCTTTCAGTACAACTACAACAAGTTGTTAGGAAATTTCATCTTAGTGCGTACAGTAAAGCTAAATCTGATGAGAAACTTGCGAGAGTATGTTGAAAGGTTCTCGCAAGTTTTTCGCACAAAAACTCTGCTGACTAATTTTTCAAATTGCAATTAAGTCAAACTTTAAAACAATCGAAATTGTTTATCATTATAATTAAATAGAAAAAACAATAAAAATAATGTTACGACGAACATTTTAAGTACCTTCGAAATTGGGTTTTAGAGTTGAAGTGATGATATCAAGTATGCAGTTGAAACATTTGAAAAAAGGTACATATTTATTGATAACATACAAATAAGCATTCGCGACTTAAATCTAGATAGTGAGCAGTTAAAGTAGTTAAAAAATTGTCGGTTCCAATTATTTTTACCATATAATTGATGAAAAACTAAAAAGCAATTGCAACTTTTATAGCGATATACTGTGGTTTGGTTTGTTTAAAGAGTCTTCTAGTTAAGCTTCAATTTGTTTAGATTAAAAATCTTGAAATTAATTTACATAAATTGTTATCAAAAACCATTTCAAAAACACAACAATAACTCTCATTAATTAAATCGAGAGTGTCAAGAGCTTAATACCACTTCAACTTCTGATGCTAATTTTGAATTTTCTTGGAGTTATTATCTTTCTTTTAACATATGACAGAAGTGGTTTCCCTCAAAATTACATTACTAAAAATTTAATTGAAAGAGATTTGTATCGCGCTCACCAACTGTTCATTTGGTGCAAACTTATTTTTTGTATGTATACATAATTATACTATTATATAAAGTCAAAGGCTTTCAAATGCAACCAATCTCGGTGACGACACGTCTGCTAGCCACTTTGACGTCTGTCATGTACATATTGGCAATCAGGGAGTCAAAGGCTTCTAGATGAGACCAATTTCAAGTGGTTTTCAAAAAGTCTAAGAACACCAAAAAGAAACGCGTTTTCAGAAATCTCTGTAGGACAAATACTTTTGTCGAAACCAGATTTGAGATCAACAAATTGTAGGCGTCAAGCTGCAAGGCATTTCAAGTTATTTCCCCCCTGATTTGAATTTTCGGAACAGTTGTAATTTTGATGCACTTTTTTTTCAAAAACGCTGAGACTACTTGCAGATAGATGAACGTTTCTGTTTTACCAACTTTAATATCAACTAGTTTCCTTTCACGCAAAAAGTTAGCCTTCAAATCTGGGACTAAATAGTAAAGATGGGTACATTTTTCGAATTATTTCAGTATCAAGTAAAGTTGGTTAATTTTTAACGTTGTTCTTCCTTTTAACAGCTTTAAACATTAATTTGTACTTCAAAATTTATTTTCAGATGCCGAACAAATACTTTGAGCGAAAGCGTCACAAAATTGTCGCATCTGTAAGATCGGAAGTTTTTTAAGAACATAAGCACTTTGATAATAATACAAGACCGAGATTTTGTAATCTGGTAGATAATTTCATTTTTTTGAATATTGGCTTCCAGTGCTTCAAAAGCTTCTAGTTCGTCAGCAAAAACCAATTCCGTGACATAAGAAGTAATAAAGGGTAATTTTGTAAAAGCTTTAGAAACTTTTTTCAAAAAAATACTTAAAATAAAAAAAATGCATGAAATCTTTATTTGAAGTTCGGTCCAAATAATTTAATGTTTGAAGATTAGTTCTTGCAAATGTTGACCTTGACTACACCTCAAATGGTCACATCGCTTAGTCCAATTTTGACCTACATTTTCTAACATTTCAACCGGTATCTTCAATGTTGTCTTCTAATGTGTTAATTGAAGCAGGCTGGTCTATGTACGCATGAGCTTTAACATATACCCACAAAAATTAGTCTAAAACCGTTGAATCGCAAGATCTTGGTGGCCAATTGACCGAGTTTGAACGTGAAATAAAATGTGCATTGAGAATTCTGCTTATTTATGTACAAATTTAATCAAAATCGAGCTTCGTCACTGAACACAATTTTTCGGTAAGAAAGTGGATCGTCGGCCAACTATCAAGGAGACCATTCAATTAAAAATTTAAGTTGCAGTAGGTTGTTCGGCTTCAATTCTTGCACCTCCTGTATTTTGAAAGGCATCACACCTAAATCTTCTGCATCCAAATATCAACTTGTTTATTCTTATAGATGTGCGAAAAATCACACTTGAAATCATGAGTCAATGGCCAACAGAAAATTCGGTCTGATCAAAAAGTGGATTTCAATTACAAATGCTGACATTTTCTTAAACTTGTAAAATAATAAAGTCTGATTTAAAACCTTGGACTTGGCTTTTACGGTTTAGTTTAAAAATGGATGATGTAGCTTCTAGGATTTTTAAGGACACATTTGGTGAATGAAAGGAAATCCTAATAGCGTTTATTAGAAGAATACAATTTATTTAGTGATAGCCATCGATTTTGTCCAAGAAATTAATATCACACCCATATCTTTAAAGCAGCTACATAATAATATTTATGTATGTTTATATGAATTGAGGGTTAAAATTATTTAAAACTTAGTTTAAAGAAGTTAATAAGCTTTTAGTGTTTTTATTATTATTATTTTTTTTTTTTAGTGAATGCAATCTTCATATTAATAAATCATATCTCATATTTATGAAAATCAGTATTGATGAAGAAAATCATAATTAAAATATTTAAGGGCAATCAAAATAATTATAAACGATTTTGTTCCCATTTAGATTTATCTCATTGACAAACGCTTTCAACATATTTATGATTTTTTTTTTAATTCATCATATTGATGGAAGCAAACATCATATTTATGAATAATGCTCAGCTAATGGTTCATTCATCGTATTAATAAATATATTCAACAGTCTTACTTTTCTAAAATTTATTTCGTTTTATTGATAAATGCATCCATAAAACTGAGGAACGAATTCTTCTTGGTTGACGAATAGTGTTTCATGTTATGCTAGAAAATGTTCACTGTAGTAAAAATTAAGATTATTTCATCAAATTGAAAACAGTTAATAACATGTTTCGGGTTTCAAGTATCTGAAGTTCTTATTTTCTTCTAGTTTAGAAAACGCCTTGATTTATCGTGATCTTTGAAGTCATGTTAAATTAAGAAATCTACACATCTATATTCCACGCTGTGTCTTCTTGAAATTTCTTTGTGTAAATAATGAAAAATTTTGTACCCAAAAATAATGTATTCATAAATAAATCTCACAAACTCAGCTTTATTTCCCAAAGTAAACGTTTTTTGGTGTAAATTGATTCAATCCTTAGTTCTTTGCTAATTTCAATGGTTTTTAATTATTCTTTCCTATGCCAAAAATCCGAAAACCATATCAATTACCTCCTCATAAATAGTAATTATATACACTTAACTATAGAAAATTGTAAAACGTTCAGTGAAGTGGAACGACTTCCTCAGAAGCGATCATCTGTCATTAAAAATGAGAAATAATTATAAGAAAATAAAAGAACAAAAATTTAACTACTTTTGTTGCTGTGCTGCTGTCGCTGATGTTTAAAAGAATATAAAAGAACAACCATGAAACTGCTATACGATTATACTCGTAGATACTCTTAACTGGTACCATGAAATTTTGTATCGCCCCACTGCGCTCACTAAACGGTACAAATCACACAAATTTACATTCCTTCAAACCACATACTGCTAATCCCGTTGACACATACTGACTTTAATCCTAGCCACCTATTTCGCAACCCAACCTATCTCAGCTTAGCTTACAATAAGCGATATGCTGAAATTCTCAAAGTAGCTTTCCTCCTTCTCGCATCATCATCATCATCATCAACATCATACCATGGATCTTTGGATTTTATATACGGATACATATTTCGAGGCATTGTGCATTTTATGTACCTACTTATACCTCAACCTTCCAACAAGATTCTTATACCTCCTTTACAGTTGATGGGATCAGAAGACCTCGGATCGCAGTCGTCGTCATTCTTCCACAGCCATAGCTAAGCCATCAGATACCGAACCCATGGAAACTGCTTGTAGAAACCAAGAAACCAACTATCACCAGCCCACTCATTGTTTCCCACTTTTTGAAATCCCTGCCAGATGTCACCTTCCATCTATTCCATTATAGACCTCTACACATCCTTCAAAATGTCTGCACGTCTAGTTTGTATTCAATGTTGGTTGGAAATTGAAGAGAGACTCATGGGTCTAACTAATTCTAGGGTGGTGCGCTGCAGTAGTTAGTTATAAGTCGCCTTCTTCTAGCTCCCCTAGTTCGCCCGCCGCGCCGCCGAAACCGTCCCGTAGTACCGACGATGGTTTGTGCATCGAAATAAGAACTTAGAGTGCGCGTCGTGTCTCAATTATTTCCAGCGAATTACGGTAATAAGCGCATATCGGCCAAACGACCGAAGAAGACGAGGACGACACAAGAACCCATCAAGACAAAAATCGTTCTCCAGACCCAAGGCACACAATTCATATACAAAGATGGCTAAGCTAAGGCTAAGGCTTAGGCTAGTAGCTGGTAGCAGTGAAGACGAAAAGAGTATTATAGTTGATGGTGATGGTGGTATTCTTTAGGTTGACTTGATGGTCATACGTTGTGGCACAATATCTCCCCTGGGTCTGCACAGTTCTTGCCGTTTCCAAACTGACATGGGACTTGTATATGGTATACTCGTTTATAGCTAGGAGAGATACGAGTATAATATCTTTGTATCTATATCTTTTCACTGAAGACTGAAGCACCTAGGAAATGCATTTTTAACCATGACCATTAGATAGAAGGCTTTCTTCTCCCAACTTGACGACTCTGATGGTTTCCTTCAATTCTTTGGTCGTTTTTTTTCTTTGTTTGTCTCTATTTGTTGGTCTTGAAGACTAACAGTTGGATACGACGATGACGACCTCTAAAATCAGTCTCTACAATCTTAAAGATATACACTGCGAGACAAATAAAATTGCTAAGGCATGAGAATCTTTATGTATATAATTTTCCCTGCAGTTACATGCACTGTGAGAAAATTCCATCAACATCAGAAGATCTTAGAGCAGGAGAACCTTAGTCTTAAAAAAGAGGTAAAAAAGATTAAGAAAAATACAATTTTGATAAGATGAAGAATATCGATCAGCATCATGACTCTGGAACTTGTGAACTAGCATATCTAGCAACTTTTCTTAACATTATAACTGTAAAGTTTTTCAAGACTGGTCTGAGGTTGCAGCAATCTGATTTAGAGAAACTTATTGGTTTACTGCATGCCTACCAAATATTAAAAATCATATGTGCAGAACGTTGAAACTTTTTGTTTTCATTCAAAGCTGATGGTTTCTAAATGGTAGTATTAATGTTTCTTTTTCAGTTCTAAGTTGATACTAGATTTTATTCCACAACAAAACTTGTGAAAACGAATTAATTAAGCTTAAAATTAATCTGGTTTTCGATCTATGGCACTAAGGATAAATGCATGTCGCTTACTGAGGCGAAATCATAGTTGTTTCCGCACAATCACAGTTGTCAAAAATGTCAAATAATTTGAGTTAAATTGAATTTTTGACTGACTGACAATCATGTTTCAGTTGCAAAATTATTTTAACTTCGAATCATGAATTATTTCTGAAATACCTAAGTTTTAGGCAAGTTTGAAAATCAAAATAAATTTTCTATAGTGACCATAATTAGTTTTTGATCACCCATTATTTATCGCGATTGACAGCTTTGACTGACAAAAAATAGTGTAGACGTTCTAAACAATGTTTTATTCTAAACATTTCTTCAATGAGATGATTTTTGTTGTCAACTGATGTCATTCAAAACTGTCAATCATGAGCCATAATATTATTTTATTATTGTACTTCGTTAAGTCTAACGTTAACAATTCTTATAAAAATAATATATACTTAAAATCTTAAACTGAAACTTGGCTGTTGAAAAATTTTAATTTGCAATTTATACTTTATATATTATCATTTGGTGAATTAATACAAGAGTTAAATTTACTATAGATTTCAATTAATTGATTTGAGGGGCTATGTACACCATAGCTTGATCTGCTAAAATTAATATCCAATGGTTTCTGGTGTCTTATACTTGAACGACTAAAACTAAAGTTTAAACTACTAAGAACTTGTCCGTTTGAATATCATGAAACTACGGGAGGGACAGAAACCAAGTCATTTATAAATAAAAAAAATAGAATAGGACCAAGGTGACTACCCTCGGGGACACCAGAATTCACAACAAATGAAACTGAACACTCATTACGAAATTTAACACTATAACGTCTATCTTGCAAATATGAGGAGATCCAGTTTATGAAATAGTCGTTAAAACCTTGGTGCTATAGTTTTAAAAGTAATGTTTATGACACAATTTGTCAAAGGCCTTATTGAAATCAGTAAAGATACAATCTACTTGTTCACGTTTTCGAAAAACATCTTAACAAAAGGACTTAAAGTTAAACAGATTAGTAAGTAGTTGAAAGGTTTTTAACAAAACCATGCTGGTTATCTCAGATAATTGAACTACAGTGAAAAGAAAGGTATCACAGATAGTTTAGCAATAGGTCGGTAGTTCATTATTTCGTTTTTAGGACTGTACTGGTTTTATAAAGGAGCTTTTCCAGATAAAAGGAAACAGCGACGGGTGTGCTAAATACACAGCACATTTCCATAAAATGGTACACCGTCGGGACCAGAATTAAAACATCCGTCAAGTTGTAGGATACTATTAAGGACAGTATCTTCACTTATAACGAAATTGATAGAATTTAAGTGGGGGAAATTTATAACAGTGGTAGATGTGTTAGGAAAACTAATAGTATTATAATCTACAAAAGCATCTTTGAAACATATTCGCAATTATTCTCGGCTCATTACTATTTGATGTCGAATTAGTTATCAGTTAGGGTACCCATGGTTTTCTTCTTACGATTAACGATTTCATTAAAACTGTCAGGATTATTTTTAAGGTTTAATTCAATTTTCGGAATCTAGTCATCATATAGGATGTTAGAGTAGTAAGCTTTGTTCATTTTGTTTTTTAATTTTTCAATGTGAGAATGAACTCAAGTTATTTCGAGTCTTTTTAAATGGAATAGTTTTGTAGAAACAGTAAAAAAATGTTACACATATCGTCAATATTTAAGTTACAAAATAAGTGATCCCAATTGATCGTATTTATGAAAACCACCGTGTAAGTTAAAAAGGTTTTCAAAGTTACATTTACTAAAGTTGAATTCTAATTTGTAGTTATAAGATAGCATATGGGGTGAAGCCATGTTTGAATTAAGTGCTATGTCTAATGCAGGATGATGCTAATAATATTATATTAGGGGAAAATTATCTGATTATATAACCAACGAAAAAGCCTTCAGGCGAACCACAATCAAGTCCTTGCTTTTGACCATTTTTTCCATATCATTTGGTTTGGGTGTTCGATTTCTATATGTAAACGGTGATTTTTTAAGAGCTTGAGAACTTTTTTTTAAAAAAAAAACGCATAAAATTTTCAAAATCTCATCGATTCTTTATTTGAAACGTTAGATTGGTCCATGACATTTACTTTTTGAAGATAATTTCATTTAAATGTTGACCGCGGTTGCGTCTTAGGTGGTCCATTCGGAAAGTCCAATTTTGGGTAACTTTTTCGAGCATTTCGGCCGGAATAGCCCAAATTTCTTCGGAAATGTTGTCTTCCAAAGCTGGAATCGTTGCTGGCTTATTTGTGTAGACTTTAGACTTGACGTAGCCCCACAAAAAATAGTCTAAAGGCGTCAAATCGCATGATCTTGGTGGCTAACTTACCGGTCCATTCCTTGAGATGAATTGTTCTCCGAAGTTTTCCCTCAAAATGGCCATAGAATCGCGAGCTGTGTGGCATGTAGCGCCATCTTGTTGAAACCACATGTCAACCAAGTTCAGTTCTTCCATTTTTGGCAACAAAAAGTTTGTTAGCATTGAACGATAGCGATCGCCATTCACCGTAACGTTGCGTCCAACAGCATCTTTGAAAAAATACGGTCCAATGATTCCACCAGCGTACAAACCACACCAAACAGTGCATTTTTCGGGATGCATGGGCAGTTCTTGAACGGCTTCTGGTTGCTCTTCACTATAAAAGCGGCAATTTCGCTTATTTACGTAGCCATTCAACCAGAAATGAGCCTCATCGCTGAACAAAATTTGTCGATAAAAAAGCGGATTTTCTGCCAACTTTTCTAGGGCCCATTCACTGAAAATTCGACGTTGTGGCAGATCGTTCGGCTTCAGTTCTTGCACGAGCTGTATTTTATACGGTTTTACACCAAGATCTTTGCGTAAAATCTTCCATGGTGTCGCATAACGCAAACCTAATTGCTGCGAACGGCGACGAATCGACATGTCACGGTCTTCAGCAACACTCTCAGAAACAGACGCAATATTCTCTTCTGTACGCACTGTACGCATTCGTGTGGTTGGTTTAATGTCCAATAAAGTAAACTGAGTGCGAAACTTGGTCACAATCGCATTAATTGTTTGCTCACTTGGTCGATTATGTAGACCATAAATCGGACGTAAAGCGCGAAACACATTTCGAACCGAACACTGAATTCAATGATTTGCAAGCGTTGCTCGTTAGTAAGTCTATTCGCGATGAAATGTCAAAGCATACTGAGCATCTTTCTCTTTGACACCATGTCTGAAATCCCTCGCGATCTGTCAAATACTAATGCATGAAAATCCTAACTTCAAAAGAATCACCCTTTAGTTATCGCACTTGATCAACCTTTTTGGTATTCGATCAAACTTGGTCGAGATTTTTGGTATTTGATAGATTTATCGGCAGTTCACCAGCTGAAATAAAGATTTCCCTGATACAAAATCATTAATCATGACTCAGTAGCGTAATCCATTCACTGTAATAGTTGCGCTATCTTCGAATTGATTTGGTCCAATAACATCGCCAGACAAAACACTGCACACAAAAGTGATACTTCATGTGACAATTCTGCTTATTATTGTAGTTTCCTACACTTCATAACTAAAGTTGATTTTTCGTTTAATATCTGAATCATTTTGATACATCTCAAGGACCCAATCAGTGAAGACATGAAGTTGCTGTCTTAAATCGACCGGCTTGAAATCTTTTGTTCACTGGAAATTAAAAGCTAAGTACTTATGAAAACCACGGTGTAATGTAGTTTGTGAAATGCCTAATTCCAAAAATGGATGAAGAATCAATACGACTACTGTCTATACTAATAAAATTCTCAGTTTTTCTTTATTGACCAACACGCTTTCAATTCTTCCCATTGATAACTTTTCTCAACAGCCCAAAATTGTTAATCATTTTGCCTTACAATGAAGTAAAAAAGCTTAACATTTGTTTGTTAAACGTCAAAAATGACAGCTTCTTAAGTAATAGCTAACTTTCAAACTGCAAGAAAAATGAAATATTGAAATCCCTTTTCTTAGGCTTCCAGATTGTCAATAATTTCGGAAGACAATTTTTGGAAATAAAGGAAATAACAGAAATAAAACGATAAAGCTTGAGCTGTTCGAATTAACTTCAAGATTTCAAGGAAAATAAAAAAGCAGCCTGTTCCTGTTCCTGCTTTACAAAATTTTACTTCAAAAGGCACAGTGGTTAAAAAGATACAACCTTAAACAAATCGCTAATTAATATCTTCCTTCAATCATGGAATAAATATTTTTCTCCGAAAAGGTGTAAGCCTTGTGCTGCTAATGAACCAAATAGTTTATCAGCTTTCAATATATAATTTGGTATCAAAAGAACTTCACTACTTTCAATGTTTTGAAAATCATAAAATTTGACAAGCCGGTACACATTGGTGAAAACATTTTGTGAACGAGCTTTATTCTTCCAATTTTCTTAAAATATGCATTTCTGTTGAAGACTTCTAAAAATTGTAGAGTTGATAGATCAATTAAAGCGCTAAGGTTTAAAATACTAGTAAATACGGGTTTGCAATGCTTAAGAATTTCGCTTTTTCAAACATTTTCGTTTTAAGTAAACCAACTATTAGCTTAAGCAAGACCAAAATAACCAATCCTATTACAGAATTCGGAGAATTTATTAGAGTGAATGTTTCAATTATTTTTCGAAACTTTTGTTAATATACCAAATCCGACGAATGAAAGTTCAAAGAATGCCGGTAACATGGCCTGTTGCAACGATATTATGTTCAACTTATCTGATATTACTGATATTGCAAACCTTTTGAAATGTGTTTTCAGCATAATGGTAAATCGTAAGGAAATGAATCATACCATTTTAAGTATTGTTAGAAGTGGCTATCAAATCTTTTACTCAAAAGTAGAAATTCAAAAAAATCATTCTTCATATTCAAAACAGGTTGAATATGGGAATTCGAAAAGTTATTTCTTCTTAACAACTCAAATCAACTTTAATACTCGCTTTGAAAGCGTCATTGTTTCCCTGAAACTTACCTAAAGGACAACGTTGGAGTAAAAGTTAAACTTTCTAGAGCACATCTGAACACAGAAAAATGCAATGGCCTTCTGTGATGTCGTGTGTGCTTTGGACATGTCAGAAACTGAAACATGTCTTAGAATTCAACAACCCATGCGAAAGGTTATTGGGTGGCGCAACAGTCCGTTGAGAACCAGGGCTAGTGACTTATAGCTCTCAACCATTCCTGAGAATTTGTAAATTTCTCGCAAGTGGCAGTCCCTGTGAAAAAAAAAACTTTAGATGGCATATGCAGGGATCGAACCCAAGACCTCTGGCATGACAGTCTTGAAGTATTGTAATTTTTTTAGAGCTATTTGTTGATAGAAGTACCTGATTCTTAACTTGTACTATCTACAAATTATCAAGGTAAGTTCCCTATTATTTTGAAAACATTATTTTAAAAGTCAGTTTACTTTTTTAACAGTGTAAGCTTGTTTTTCTAAAAGCGGAATAAATCCCACTTGTACACATATGAACAAATCCCTAATAGCAAATTGGCCATTTCTAGGTACTGGCTTGCGTTGTGGAGTGCCTTATAATAATTTGTTTGCCTAGTTCCGCAGTGATATACCTTACCTAGTATAGTTTTAAGAAATGACAGAACACAAAAACAACAAAAAGAAAAACAAAACATTTCAACACGACTCTGACAGATTAACAATCATTCCTATAAGTCTTGTACCCAACAAAAAGGACTATACCAACAACGTTTACCTACAGAACAAAACTTTAAAGACCCAAACGTTTTTTCTTAATTTCGAAATCAAATTTGAATTTTGCCCTCTCGCGACAACATTCACGGTTTTTTTTTTGTATCTTAAAACTTTAATTAAGCAATTCGTAGGGAGACATTCAGAGAAACATTCAAAGAAACACAAAACAGTAGGTAGTCAAAAAAAGTAGACAACAGAAAACAGAAGAAAACAAAATGTTTGATGCGAGTAACGATTGTGATTTACCTTTGGTTTTGAATGTTTAGGCCGGGAAGACCACGGAATCAACCAACACACCAAACCGACTAAGCCGACCCAACCGACCGACCTCCAGTAGCCTTTTCCAATCTCCGATAAGTTTATTTCGTTGATGTTGTTATATGTTTATTCACATGTACCAACGGATTCAAGGCATATTCAATGTATAGACGCGCTATTTTAAATTCGTATTCGTGCCGTAAATATCGCAGAGTTATCTGGAAAAGCTACGCCGAACATGCGGCCATTCTTTGGTGAAAGACATCAGAGATCAGACACACTGCTCTTAGAAACTCAAGCCAAACACAGGCAAGCTGGCAGGCTGGCCGCTTCGGCATTCAAACAGTCAGGCAGACTGAGGCTATACATACATATATAGATGAGTGTGAACTTTGGTGCGCGAGGAGCAGCTTAACAAACATCTAAAGGGAGCAAACGGAGGGAAGTGAGGTTGACGGGGATAGAAGAAACAAGAAACATTGACAGATATTACTTCTGGTATGGCACCGATAAGGCGCACCAGTGTCAAATGTCAGTTTTAACATCCTTTTACGGTGTAGACGTGTATTTTATGTGTTGCACATATTCGAGACTATGGCAAACATGGCTGTGATCTGTGAAGAGTATTTTAAAATCGGAATGCAATATCTTTTTAAAACTGACCAAAGACCAACAATAAACTAAACATACACTATGCACTACCTTACCTACAGACGTACTCGCATATGAGGAGGATTGAGGATATTGTATATACTGATGCTAGTTTTGGACAAGAAGCTGAAGCTAGAGCTTATACTTTGTGCGTGAATGAATGTTAAGGCTCGTGTGACAGAAGAATTGATTGCAATATATTGGAAGTAGATAAAGAAAATGCAATTGTTTATTGATGTCCTTAAGGCTTGTAAAGGATGTGTGAGATTGTAAATTATGTTCAAGTTAAAAAGAAAAAAGTGCAAGTTCAATGCAGCACCTTTACTCTGCTCGCTACACTTTATCCGCATGTGTATACCTTCCTTAAGAACTTATATGTTCTGGTTTGATGTTGTTTATTTGAATGTTTTGAGTATTTCGATTTATTTGCTGATAATATAGAAAAAGTGTAAAATGAGAACTTATTCATTTTTGAATGAGTAATAAATTCTCAGCTTTTTTTTCTCACTGCCACTGAACAGAATTCAGAAGCTGCAAAATATTCTTATATCTTTTCTAATAATCTCAAATAAGGAATTGAATAATGTAGAAAGGTGTGAAATTTTATCTAAATTCATGTGCTTTTCGGTTTTTCAAAATCCCGATTGCATTAAAAAACTAGAAATTCACAGAACTTCTTCATTTTAGTTTGTATTAATGATGCATTGACTTTTATGTCCATTTAGAAGGTTGTGCCTTGCTTAAGTGAAATGAGACAGAAGTTTTTGATCAATAAATTCTACGTGGTTTATTATTTTAAGATATTCTATGGACAAACCGAATTTAACGATTTTATCATAGCCTAATATTGAATGGACAAGCATCTGAAACAAATATAAAAATGTAACATGATAAATTCTTAGAAAAAGCATCGGTAACAAAAGGGAGTCCTGTGGCACACCAGCATATTGATTGACTATAACCTGTTGCAGAGGTATAATAAAAACTGATGTTTTAGTCTCAAAAGTTTGTATTGAAATTAAAGGATTTTCCAATCAGATATTTCATTTTGGATGGAAACATTTTTAAACAACTGACACATTTAAAGCTATTTTGTTTGGCAAATAAAAATGCCATTACTAAATTTAGAGAGATATTAGATTCAAAAACGTATTCAAATTTTCAAAATTCATTCACATTTCATCGTTACACTAGAACACCTTCTTGGCCGGCTATAGTCAAACTGGTAGACAAATTTTAGCTATTCCGCCAAATTATTGATGTGAAAAAATAATGTAAGAAATCTAAAAGTTGAGTTGACACTATAAAACTTAAGCCAGTAGATCACCAGCAATTTCATAGTCTTGCTGCTGACGTCTTTGAAATGAGTCAACAAAATCGATATTTTGGTCGAAAAATGATCATCAGTTGTCATAAGAGACATTTTTACCTCGGAGAATATATTTTATTGTATTTGGCTTTGTAATATTTTTTTCATAGAAAATCCTAGAATCCTTTTCATTCTCAATGCTATGTATGATGTTTTGGTTTATTGTTGGTGTATGAAGATGATTGAATAGTATAGGCGAACTACTTATAATCAAGAATTCTTCGAAAAACTTTTTTATTATATATTTTTTGTTAAGGAATCATTCAAAAGACTACTTTACATCAAGATGTCCTTATGTAAAGGAAGGTTCTAAAAACATGGAAAATTGCTTTTGAAATTTAACAAACTTTTCAAAAATATATAAGGTACTTGAATTATATTTACCAAATTAATTCGAAAATACATTTTCTACTCATGGTGTATTGTATAGCTTGGGTAAGGTTAAAGTGGTTGTCCGTGGTGGAGTAGGACACACTTAGGTCAATTTAATGGTTTATTGTGATAGCACATGAATCTTGAGGATTTCTTCTAAGCTCACTGAAACCAGTTTGAGTAACTTACGAAACGTGAGAGGCTGATTATGTCATTGTGATTTAGATCGTTTAGATCGTCATAGAAGAATTCTCCTAGGTAATTCTTCTTTCAAATTCTTGCGTTTTTGAGCTAGAGCAGGCCATATAGATTAGCATACAGCTTCTGCAAAAGTCATTTGAGAATAAGCCTAGCCGAGTGGTGTACTTTCCTATTAGAGAGTTACTGATATTAACACCGACTATCGAGCTTATATGCAATCTGCTTAGAGCTAGCAAGTACCTTGATCGCTTTATATCCGGTGTAGGCCAGATGTCTTATATGACCCGTCAAGTGGTTATGTTATTCCACTTGATATTTCCCTTCTTCATAGCGTTGCCTAAATGCGTTCCTGGTGAGTTCATCTGCCTTACAATTTTCTGGAATGTCTCCATGACCCGACAACCAGTAAAGGTAAATGAATAAGAGATGATTGGTACTTCCACCAACCCCTTCTTTTGTTCTCGAACCATCTGTATAAAAGTGGATTGACTCATCTTCCAGGAAAGCCCTATCCTCCCAGAAAGATCTGGAAGGCATAGAAATCTGGAAATTTCTATCGAATTGTAGTTGGGAAATGATGTGATCTGTGGTTTTTGGAATTGATTTTAAATACTTAAGAATCACAGAATGGCCAATCTTCTTGTTAATCCACTACAATGAAGCTTTGAGACGAATAGCAGAGCTTGCAGCTATTTGTTTGCTAAGTATATTAAGAAGTGTCAGGTAGAGTAGGGTATTAAGTGAGACAGATGGGGTCGTGCAGAGCGAATCGCTAATACATAGACAAGCGAAACCTTCGACTTCATTAAGTTTTTCTCGGTTTATAGCTTTTTCTAAAGTAATCTTCCAGTCTTAAGGCTGATGTATATAATTAATGCGTGATTTGGGGTTGTAAGCGTCATTTATTATGATCAAAGGCTTTTTCGTAAGGAAAGAGAGCTACAATAGCTTTTTGATTCATTCCTTCATATTGCGTTTCCAATTTAGTTTTTTGTCTAAAATAAAACTCAAGAACTAAGCCTTGTCTAAAAACATTAAATACATTCCTTTAATACCCGAGTTTTTGTGGGCATTCTTTAAATAGTATAGTAGACAATTCCCAAGAAAACCCATCGGAATGTAGCCGATTGTATTTAAAAATTGGTACAACTGAAAGAAGACTTGTCAGAATAATAATACAAAAAAACACAAAAAGAAGAATGTTTTGTGAAAATCAAAGTTAAAATTAACTTCAGCAAAAAAAAACTAACTTAAACTAATGAAATGGAAAATTTTTAAAAAGAAATGTTTATAAAACATCTGGAAATTAAGATTTATAAAAAAGGTTAATTTAAAAATTACTTCAAGGAGGGGGCTTGTTCGTAGACTTCTACATAAACCCCAATTCTTTTTAGGCATGAATCGAAATGAAATGAGCTTTATTCGACTCGATTTCGGTAGGGGATCGGAGTCGAGTCGAAATCGGCGAAGAAAAACCAATTTGCATGTTTGTGTACAAAAATTATATTATATGCAGAAGATAGCATATTCTTATAAGGTGCTGAACTAATCAGTTGTTCACTGTTTAACACAATCAAACCATCTCACTTGCACTTCATAAGAAGCATCGAAACACCATATGCATTTTAGAAAGTGCTGTCAAACTTAATCATTTTTAAATCTTGCGGTGGAACCAAATAGATTTATTCAATCTACACTGAGATTAACCTTTGGTGGAAACATAGCAAAACTTTTTTATCTCTTCTATTGTTTTCTCTTGCAAAATAAGCCCAGTTAGTCCATTTTAATTAACAGATCTAAATAATATCAACAGTAACAGATTGTTTTTTTTCCCCAATGGAAAACACATGATTCCAAATGCACAACTACTCAACGAACACAGCCATCGAGATACAAATGCAATATCAATCGTGCCAACATTTGAGAACGAAATGACATAAGATCCATTCGAGACTCGCATGAATTTCAAAAGCCCAACCGTAGTAAGATTCTACTTTAACTTTTATCCGTAGTATTCATACTGCGAATACTCCCGTATTTTTAGTCGTTTATGTTTAAAGTCGTTTATATTAGAAGCTATTTATAGATATAATGGTATTCCGGGTATAGATAGTTAAAGGTTTACGTGATATGGAAGATCTTTTTGCCGGACCCTTTATAAGGAGGGTTAACATATAGAATTTTGTATTTCCTCGAAAATAGTCCTAACACCACTATATCAACGTTATCTACAAAGACAATCACTCTGAAACCCTTTACATCAACACCAGTAAGGACTTCGTTCACCATCAGGTTCCAGAGAATAGATTATAGAACACCACGCTGCGGTGTCCCTCTGCTTACAAATTTCGTAGCAGAAAAATCGCCCACTTTGGGACAAGGTTTCTTCTAGTCAGTTTTAAATGCGTTAACTCCCCAAGCGAACTCCATACGTTCAGAAATGTTAGTGCAGATGTGTGCACGTGGTTAAATTTATCTTCAATGTCAAGAAAAACAACCATAGTCTACTCTCTATGATAGAGGAAGTATTGGTGCATACAAAGGTGTGTAACGCCGTTTTTCTAGGGTCTTAAAAAAGAATGATGATAGACTTTTAGGTATAGGAACGACATATATGACAGCAAATTTTAGACTGTCAGTCTATATGCCTGTGTGTCTTCACCTTTACAAATTTATTGTTCAAAAATCGAAAATTGGATTCTTTTTAAACCGATCCGATAGATTGTTTCTCAAATTGGCTTCTTGCGATATTGTTTCAGAAGGTTACTTAAACAAATAAGTTGGAATATATTTTGGTTCTTAACAAGTTTAAATATTTTCTAAATACATACATAAATGTATAATATTTCATGGCCCAAAATTTCGGAATTTTGTTTTCGATTTTAAAAATAATACAATTTTTTTCTTTCAAAATTCGATATGTGCGAAAAACTAGTTTAAAACGTGGGCATTAAATAACTGTTTGCCAAAAATAAAGGGTGTCCCAAAATTAACGATAGATTTGAATTTGCTGCCATTTGTGCTGTGAAGTGTTGGCAACCCTGAAAAAAAAGCAGTTTGACAGCTAACAGTATAGGGTTTCTAAAAATGGAGCGTTACACGATAGAACAACGTGTCTTCATTATTAAAGAATATTTCAAAAATAGTGAAAGCTTGGCGGCTGCAGTTCGAAAATTTCATGCAAAATATGGTCGGAATAGTGTTTTAACTTCGTCAACTGTGAAGAGATTAATTGAAAAATTCATGGAGACTGGATCCGTTGGAGACGCCAAACACACTGGTCGTCCAAAAACTAGCCGTTCAAATGTGAATGTCGACGTCGTCGTGGACAAGAATTGCAAATTTCAAGAACCTCTCTACAGCGTATACTCACCAAAATCTGTGTCTTCATGCTTACAAAATTCAATTAACAACAATTGAAGCCTAATGACCATGGACAAAGAAGAGAGTTCGTTGAATGGATTATTGAACATCAACAAATGGACCCTGCTTTTTCGAGCAAAAGCATCCTAAGCGATGAAGCACATTTTCATCTTGATGGCTTTGTCAATCGCCAAAATTGCCGCATTTGGGATTCGGAGAACCCACATGTGATTGTCGAAAAACAAATGCATCCACAACGCGTGACTGTATGGTGTGGATTTTGGACTGGAGGCATAATTGGGCCATATTTTTTTGAAAATGATGCTGGTCAAGCAGTGACTGTTACTGGTGCTTGATATCACGACATGATTACACAATTCTTTCTGCCAAAATTGGATGATATTGATGTGTCCATTATGTGGTTTCAACAAGACGGTGCCACATGTTATACAGCCCGTGAAAAAATTCAATTACTGCATGAGACATTTCCAGGTCGTCTACTCTCGCGTTTTGGTGATCAAAATTGGCCTCCTAGATCGTGTTAGACTTCTTTTTATGGGGTTATTTGAAATCAACTTGATATTTCAAAAGCATTTGATAGAGTTTGGCACCAAGCTCTCTTATCGAAAATGCGTGCTTTTGGTATTGATGAATCTCTTCTTCGTTGAATTAGAAATTACCTTTCTAACCGTTCAATACAAGTTGTATTGGATGGTTACAAGTCTGAAATTCTTAAAATAAATGCTGGTGTTCCCCAGGGCTCCGTTTTGTCTCCGACACTCTTTCTTATATTCATAAATGATCTTATGTCTGCCACTTCTAATCCATTAACCAGTTTCGCCGACGACTGTACCCTCAGCTTTTCATACTCGTTTATAGATTCACATCCTTGTCCTTCGGATGTGGAACTTCAACGGCAGCGTATGATAAGCTCATTAAATTCTGATCTTGACAGCATTGTACAATGGGGAATCAAAAACCGTGTAGAATTTAATGCTTCGAAAACTCAATGCTGTCTCCTGTCGTTAAAGCGTAACACACCCCCGATGCCAATATCTATGAGTGGCACTTGCATCTAAGAAACTAATCAACTGTCAGTACTTGGTATGTGTATCATAGATCACCTTTTATGGAACGATCATATATTTGATATTGCCAAAAATGCTGCCAGGTGCTTAGGATTTCTCCGACGGTGCAAGAAATTTTTCACCCCTTCTGATGTGGCTGTAATTTACAAAGCCTTCATCCGTCCAAAGCTTGAATATAATTCGCATATCTGGGCAGGTGCCCCCAAAACAAGTTTAAATCTCTTGGATAGAATAAAAAAAAGGGCTTTAAAAATGATAGGCGATAGAACTATAATTGAAACATTTACATCGCTAGAACACCGCCGCAATGTTTCATGCCTTTCGTTGTTTTATCGATATTTTTACAAACAATGTTCTGTTGAACTAGCCAGTTGCATTCCACCCCTTAAACAATTCAGCCGTAATACTCGCACTTCCAGGAATGCTCATCAGTTTACCCTTGAGCTCAATTTCGGGCGTACTGTCAAGTATAGAGATTCTTTCTTAAATCGCACATCGAGAATGTGGAATGCTTTAGCCAACTCTGTTTTCCCTCCCATTTTGATGTTCAGAACTTTAAGACCAATGTGCACCGGTATCTCCTTTGTAATCCTTCCCTATTTTCCTAATGCTCGCACTGTGTTTAAATATAAACATATAAAGGGTACTAATAACCCCTTGAGTGCCTGCATATTATAAAAAAAAAAAAAAAATCACAAGTCTATGTCAACAAGCCCACAACCACCTGTGCATTAAAAGAGGAGATTCAACGCTGCATCAACGAAATTCAGCCACATTTATACAGAATGGTCATGGAAAATTTCAACAAAAGAGTGCGCATGTGCATGCAAAGCCGTGGAGGCTATTTGTCCGATGTGTTAAACGGCGTTTTCTATTTAATTCAAATCTTGCGTTAATTTTGGGACACCCTTTAACTGTCAGCCAAAAATATTTATTTCTTAAAAAAAATATTTAAACAGTTTATATTTGAAAAACGCTCCAACTATTTTTAAAACAATTTTTTAAATAAAATTAAAGCTTTTTGATTTATTGAATAACATTTAAATTTTTGAAGATATGCTTGCGTATTGTAGTTATATTCTTGAATAAACTTTTTTAATACAAGCGCAAAGTAGTGCGACACTTTATCAAACAACATTTCAGGAGTAGAATACAGTACAAAGGTCAGAAATCAGAAATTGCTGTTGAATTGGATTCAAGTTGCAATATTGCGAATGCGTCTAAGATAACATGATACAAACATAAACATCTGCTGAAAATATACAGAATAAAAATACTGTACATTTTAAGAACATTCTGCGTCATGAAACTCAAAATTCCAAAAGAATTATAACCTACTTCATTAAAATTTAACAGCTGCTTAACCCAAGTCATTGAATTGAATTGAATTGAATTGAATTGAATTGAATTGAATTGAATCAAATACCAAACTTTTCATACAACATAAAGATATCTTTATATCAATAAAAATAATTAGCGCATATTTGTATGTGTTCATCAGGTAGTTCATAATTTATGAATGGCAAGATTTCACAATTAAACTGTTAGGTGTGGACAAATTGCTCACAGCTTCTAAAGATACATTAATCATCTGACACTGACAACTTTTCATAGATACGAGTACAAAACACACAAAACCCGATAAATGAGGTATGTTCAAAGATGCATGACGTGAGATTTCTTGGTATAATTAAGTTGTTTTTAATTATTTTCCAATCATATTCACACCTGCTCTGAATTATTCAAATGAAAATAAAAATTAAAAATAAAAATGTTAATTGTTGCATTCAACTCACGCTACTACATTACCTACATAACATATTATCCAAAGACCTTACTCCAGTGACTCTATAAACTTCCCCTCAATGCAGGCTGTGTTATTGTTTGCTTTTGCTACAAAGAAAAAACAAATCATAAAAGACACAATCTCTGCCACAGGCTGCAGCAACATAAAGAAACAAAAGTGGGTATTTGATTTCTTACTAAATTCATAGACGCGTGAGGCACGCAAATGATTAACCTTCTTTGGGTTGAATCTATTTTTCAACATTTGTATCTTTCTGACTGAAGGTAATATTTTCTGTGATGCCAATGACGATGGCGTCCGAATTACAGTATCTTTGGACACAAATTTATGAATTTCACCTGACAGCTGGACGAACACAATTTACCACATGTGCAGCAGAAGCAACAGCACCACCAAGAAAGAACAATTTCTGCACCAATGTCATGCACTATACAGAATAAGCAAGACGCTCACCTATTGGGCATGCTGCATGCATATTATTCGTATGAACATGAAGTTCGAGTGCAAATGTGAATGCGAATGCGCGCACATGGTTTCTTAACGAGATTCTCAAGAAATGTAGATACTTTGAAGCAGCGGCCGGTGGTAGGACTATAGAGCTCTGACTTTATAGCAGTCTCACAGAGCACACGCAGCCTTCCCATTAATAATAAATTTATGTGCATCCAAAATGTGCAGCATAATGCACTTTGCCAATGCGGCAGCAACGTGTTTCTATGCGACACGGATGTCATTTAAGAGAGAAGCCGCATTTGTAAATTATTACGAGTGTAGCAACATTCGACTGCGAACGAATTTAGTTGAATCTCACATGCAACAAATAGTTTTTATTAGATTTTCAATCAAATTAACAAAATTGTTTAACAGAAAAAAGGAGGGTTGGCATAATAGTGAAAGATACTCAACAAACTTTGGCGCCACACTTTAAAAAGGATGAGGACCAAAAGGCGCCAACCAACTACCACCAGTTGAATGCATCGCGGTCGTCGTCGTTGGTGGGCATAATGGTTACTGCAACATGTTGTGCAATTAGTTCGCCTTGGCGTAATATTGTTGTTTTCTTATGGACGTGGAATGCGCGAATTACGCAGAGCTTCTATCAGTCGCCTGCATATAGCGACGCATCTTGAAGAGGAATGTGGTTCAGTGAATTTCTGGAATTTAAAAAACACTAAGCAATGCTGGATGAAGAGTTACCTCATTTTTAATAAGATTTAATGACGAATGTTTCACTGTGGACTTTTAATTTTTTATTACAACAAAATTAAACGTTAGTATAGAAATAATAATTATTTTTTTAGTTACGCAATAATCTGGATTGATGAAATCATGCGGATAATAAAAATGATCGCAAGTTATCTGCTGTTTTTCTTTTTTTTTAATTTCAAGACACTTGAGATGTGGGAAAGTGATTATCCTTAAACTGGGTTTACACTTTGTGCCAATCACCATCTTTTGATTGAGAAATATCGATTAAAATGTCCAACATTGTTTCTTGTAAACAAAAAGTAACACTTAAGTCTTATTTTGATTTTGAACAATTTTCAAAGGAAAATAATATCACATTCATTTGAATCAGGAAGCAAAACTTTAACTTTTCTTTGGATATAATCTTTTATTTAAAAAACTGTTCCAAAAAGGAATTTTAAGCTTACATTTTAATATTATAACGATTTTTAAACTGTCCTATGCGATTTAAATGTCAAATTAGGAAGGGAAGACTCCTTTAATGAAATAAAAGGGAAAAACAGGCTGCACTACAATCCTTCCGATAACGGATTCAGACGATTTAGCTGCGGTGCAAAACGTCACGGTAGCCAGTACAAGTTTTCCATAAGGAGCTTGGACTTCTCCAGATTAATCTACCGTCAATCATATTGATCATATTTGATGTCCGAACAAAGTATTGGGTTCCAAACAGCCAAAACCAAGAAACCCCTGGCTTAATGAGGAATGTCTGTAGGCAAATACAGCTAAACAACAGGCAGGCAAAGTGACACTGCTCTTAGAAGAAAAAGGTAGTGTATGAGAATCGTGCGGTTGAAGATGTTGAGAGGTTAAAAAGCAGAAATGAAGTTCGAAAGTGTTATGAGCAGGTGAAATGAAATTCACAAGTAAAAAAACCTCGAACTGGAGGCTGCAAAGACGAAAGTGGAAACATCATAGTGGAACCACTGTCAATGATGGGGATATGGGAGAACCACTTCTTCAGACTACATAACGGTGACGGAGAACCAAATTCCACTGTCAGGCAGGATGATCCATTCAACATAGATTACAAAAGTCATCAATCTCGTTTTCTGGACTTAGCCGAAGTAAAAATTGCCAAATCTAAGCTGAAGTCCAACAAAGCCGCTGGAGCTGATGGTTGAATGCCGAGCTTTTCAAAGCAGCTGGAGGTAATCTAGTTACGAGCACGCACCAACTTTTCTGTAAGATATTGGTGGAAAAAAGCATACGCGATGAATGGAACCTCGTTATTGTTTGCCCGCTACAGAAAAAGGGGAAACCTTTAAACTGCAATAACTATAGAGAACTCACGTCTACTTTGCATCGCTCATAAGATCTTCTCGGTTGTAAAATGAGAACGTCTAATGCAGTCCGCAGTCGATCAAATATTCACATTACGGCAGATCCCAGAAAAAACCCAGGAACATCAAATCGACAACCACATATGACATGATCAACAGGGACGGGCTGTATAGAACCATGTCTAGTTTTGACATGCCTACCAAACTCGTCTATTTACGCATGATGACCAACAATAATTCGAACTGCTCCAATAATGTTCACAGCAACTTAACCAAATATTTCTACGTCAAAGAAGGCTTTATGCAATGTTATACGCTGTCATACGATTTCTACAACACCTTCCTTGAAAGAATAGTGTAGAGCTCCCACGTCAATACTTGGCGCTCTATCTTCCAAAAGTCTGTCTTATTACTGGCATTCGATGATGACATTGATAAATCGGAGGAAATCAGCGTGGTGTCAATGTGGGTTTTAAAAGTATTGAGACAGAGGCGGCAAAAAAAGGTTGAGTGGTTAATGAGGAAAAACAAAGTACATGCTGTCATCTAGAAAGGACCTACAATACCGACGCGACATCTCGGTCAAAACTATCTACAGACGTAAATTTGAGGTGTTTAAGGACTTTGTCTATCTGAGCTCTGCTATAAACGCAGAAAACAACACCAGCGCTGAGATTAAACGAATAACTACTCTCTCTTATCGCTATTTCTTTAAGCTAAGAAAGCAACTGAGTAAGTAAAGCCCTCTCGAGAAACTAATTTGTCGCTATATGTAGGACCCTCTTCATTCCCTTTCAGATATATGGAGCAGAAGCATGGACTATGACAAAAGCCGATGAAAGCAACTTGGGCCGTTTCGAAAATAAAGTTCGTCGCGTGATCTACTGACCCGTATACATAAAAGGTGAGTGCACGGGCTGTAGAGCGACGTAGACTTAGTCAGAAGGATAAAGGTAGAACGACTGACATAGGAAGAGGAAAGATGGTTTGAAAACAGATGCCGGTGCACATTGGTTTTGAATTCCTTAATATTGCAATGGTTGGGAAATACAGAGTGTGGTAAGACATTCCACATTCGTGTAATATGGCTAAAGAACGAATCTCTATACTTGACAGTACGACCAATGTTAGGCTCAAGGATATACTGATGAGCATTCTAAGAAGCGCAAGTAATACGATTGAACTGTTTAAGGGGAGGAATGCAACTGGCTATATCAATAGAGCATAAACCGTTAAAGTAACGGTAATAAAGCGTAAGAGAAGAAACAGCGTTCAATACTGTCCAAGAGGTTTAAGTAAGCTACAGGAGCTCCAGCCCGGGATGAGAATTATAATCAAGTTTTGGACGTATATAAGTTCAGATAGGGAGAAAAATGCCTTGCATCGCCTTAGAAAACCCAAAAATCTTGCGCACTTTTTGGCGACATCCCGTTTCACAAAAGGTGGTTCATGGTACACATACCGAGAATATCGAAATGTTCCATCTCCTCGATGCAAGTGCCATCTATGGATAAGGCAAGGCGGGTATATCTCGCTTAAGCGATACAAGAAGCATTATATTCCACTCGATTTTTCAATCCGCATTGTACAATGCTCTTTAGGTCGGAACTTAATGAGCTTAACATATTTTGTCGTTGCAGTTCCACATCCGAAGAAGAGGGATGTGAATCTGAAAACGAATATGAGAAACTAAGAGTACTATCGTCAGCGGAACAATGTTTTGGATTAGAAGTTGCAGACAGAAGATCATTAATAAAAAATGAGAAAAAGTATTGGAGATAGAACAGAGCCCTGGGGCACACCAGCATTTATTTTGTGGTTTTCAAGCTGGAGCCCGTCCAATACTACTTGTTTTGTACGATCTGAAAGGTAATTACTAATCCAATGAAGCAGGGATTCGTTAAAGCACGCATCTTCGTTAAAAGGGCCTTATGCCTAACCCAAATGCTTTTGAAATATCAAGTGCAAGAATCTTACTTTCTCCAAAACGATGTAAAGATTTGCTTCACTGTTCGGTGAGCAAATCTTCTGTTCTGCCGGTCATTAAGAAGCTTTAGATCTTCGAGATATTTCTTTAGCTGATAATTTATCAGCGCTTACATGACCTTGCAAAGAAGGGACGAAGGTGCAATAGGTCTTTAATTTGAGGGTGAGGAGGATTCGCTTTTTGTGGGAATAAGCTGGACAAATGCGGTTTTCCATCCACTCGGATCGAGGCCTGAGAATCATTAACGCACTCAATGACAGGTGGAATCAAAACACGCGCACGTTGAATTAGCGGAAAACTGCCTAATAAAAAGATTAGCTTTTTCAAAAGAGCTACAAAATGGGTTATCATTAACAACGAGCGTGGGAACCGAGGAAAGGAAGAACTCCTCATGTTTTGTTACAAATGACTGAAAATGTTTACTGCTTTTGGGACATTGCGGTATTTTTTGCTGTAATTTTTGGTCATGTAAAAATTTGGTAAGTCGAATGTTACAACGTTATTTATAAGTAGTAATTCATTTATTTAGTAACGTTATAATATAAAAATAAGTATAAGAAATTAAAGTAAGTATTGGTAGTATAATAGATGGGTTTAATGATGATTGTTCGGCGGTGGGACTACGACTGCGCTCGCCAAGTAATCGTCCAATAATTGTCACATCAACATTAGTGTACGTACAGTGTTGTTATAAGTTGCAAGCTGTCATAAAGGATTTCGTATACTACATTTCCTCCCACTCAAAGATATCATCAATGTGAGACCTGGAATCGAACGACAGGTCTTCGTTGTCTGTAAGAGCGTCTAGGTGTTTGCACAGCCGGAATCACCGACGGCTTGGCAGCTGTATTGTTGTCCCTTGTTTCTATTGCTTGAGGAACAATCTTGCTTACTGTCGATGAGACTGAAGGAATATTAGTATTATCAGAATTTATACTTGCCTGATTTGCTGCAGAACTTTGAAGACCCTTATTCATGAAAAACTCATCCAAGTGATTTTCATTCGAGTGCTGAGCCCTCATCTGGTTTTGGTGTCGCTTAAGAGCTCCAAAAACTGTGGATACAAGGTATGTCATCCGCCCAAGTTGCTTTTTTACCCTACCTCGAATCCATTTTGGTCCTCTTGAGAAGTTCTTCACTAACACTAGCTGTTCGATAACAAAACGATTAAGTCCTTTGCTGCTTTGTAGTTTGTTCTGTCGAGGGAACATCAAAGCAAGAGGAATTTTAGGCTGTCGTCCATGTAATATTTCTGCTGGTGATTTCCCGGTAACAGGATTTGGTGTCGATCGAAAAGTGCTTAAATGGTGAAGTAACGCATTATTCAAGTCTTCTCCTCCTTCCATAATCTTCTTTAATGACGTTTTAAAGGTCCTTACAAAACGTTCAGCCTCTCCATTAGAGGCAGGATGAAAAGGTGCTGACGTCAAATGTTGAATTCCATTTGAAGAACAGAATTGCTCAAACTCGTGGGACACAAATTGTCGACCATTGTCCGAGATGATTGTATCAGGTAGTCCCTCCAGCGCAAAAATACCTTTCAGAATTGAAATTGTGGCAGATGACGTTGTTGTGGACATTTTAACAACGAACGGGAACTTAGAAAATGCATCTATACAGACCAACCACATGTGTCCAAGAAATGGACCCGCAAAATCCAGGTGTATACGCTGCCATGCATGATCAGGTGACGGCCACGACGAATACTCCTTCCTTGGGCTACTGCTTGTTTCCTGACATTGTATGCATTTTGCTGCACGTTCGGTTATGGCCTTGTCTATAAATGGCCACCAGCAATATCTCCTGGATAGCTGCTTCATTCTTGTGATCCCCCAGTGTCCATCGTGGAGGAGCTTCAACACATTTGGCTGCTGCGATGCTGGAACAACGACGCGAACGTGCTCAGCCTGAAGTAAAATAATATTATTTTCTATGAGAAGAGAATATCTTCGGTCAAAATAAGGTTTCAACTGTTTATCTATAAGCTTTGATGAGTCCGGCCAGCCGTGGCGTAAAAACTTGAGTACTTTGGATAGAACGGGATCTACGGCTGTGGCACTGGCTATTTGCTTGGCATCCACTGGAAACGCTTCAATCACTTCATCAAATTGAACATGCAGACAGGAGTTTTCGCTTGCATCAAATTGCTCATCCTGGCCCATTGGTAACCGCGACAACGCGTCTGCGTTTCCATGTTTACTTGTAGGCTTGTATCTGATGCTATATTGATAACCCATCAAGAACAAAGCCCAGCGCTGCAATCTTTGAGCTGTAAAGACAGGTAAATTTTTTTCAGGGTTAAATATTGAGACCAGCGGCTTATGGTCCGTATACAAAATAAAATGTCGACCGTAAAGATACTGATTAAACTTCTGCACCCCGTATATGATAGAGAGGGCCTCCTTCTCTATCTGACTATACCGTTTTTGATGTATGTTCAAAGTTTTTGAAGCGTGTGCAATCGGCACTTCCGATCCATTGGGAAGCACCTGAGAAATGACGGCTCCTATGCCATGAGAGGATGCGTCCGTAGCCAGAATTATAGGCAAATCGTCACGAAAATGAGATAGCCTCGTTGCGTCCACTAGTTGTGATTTTAAATATTGAAATGCTGACTCTTGCTCTTTCCGCCACACAAACGCTGTATCATTCCTGCGGAGTATATTTAAAGGGGCACTGATTTGAGATAAGTTTTTAATGAATTTATTATAATAATTGACTTTCCCCATGAAAGCCTGTACATCTTTCACGTTAGTTGGACGTGGCAATTCTTTAATCGCGATAACCTTGGAATCTGAAGGTCTAATACCTGTCTCACTAATGATGTGGCCTAGAAATTCAATTTCTGTCTCCAACAAAATACATTTTTCACGCTTGCAAACCAGACCATATGACTTAAGCCTTTCAAAAATTTCGCGTAAAGTGTCCAAGAGCTCATGAGTGGTTTCGGCTGCCACAATTATATCATCAATATAGTTCCCACACTGGCGAACCCCCGCAATTACCTGTTCAACTAATCTTTGGAATATTGCCGGCGCACTAGCAACTCCAAACGGCAACCTCTGACACTGGTACAATCCCATGACTGTGTTGACGACCATAAACTCCTTCGATTCATCATCCAGCTCAACCTGGAGGTAAGCGTCCGACAGATCAATTTTTGCAAAAAATTTGCCACCTTGTATAACATCTCTTCTACTCTCGGTATAAGCGCATGTTCTACTTCTAACTGCGCATTTAAAGCTTTGAAGTCCCCACAGATTCGTACTCGCCCGTCACTCTTTGGTACCACGACGACTGGTGCTGCCCAATTACTAAACTTAATTGGTTTCCAAATTCCTTCTGACACAAGGCGCTCCACTTCCTGCTTAAACGAATCCATCTGAGAAAAAGGGATTGGACGGCTTCTGAAAAACTTTGGAGACGCTTTAGATTTTAGTTGTAGATGGGCTTTAAAAGGTATGCAACGGCCTAATGATTTATCAAAAATGCTACTAAATTCATTACATCAATCATTTACCTTCGATTTTAACGTGACGTTAGATATATTATATACTACCTCTTGCTTCATATTAAGCCCAAATGAGTCTAGCCAGTCTATGCCGAGAATATTATTAGCCGCTTTAACATCAGTCACAATGAGAGGTAGCACCATTTTAATCGAGTCGTATTCCACATTGACGAATGCTTTTCCAAGCACGGGCACTGTAATGTCACCATACGCCTTAAGAACAATGCCTGCCGGCTGCAGCTGGTTACATTGCAACTGTCTAAATTGCTCTCTGCTAACCATGGAGCATGAAGCCCCAGTATCCACTAAGAAATCCATAAACAGATCATTTATTTTAAGTTTTAAAATCATTTTATTGCCTTTTCGGACTGGCTGACTTTGCAAAACATTCGTATCGTGTGCCGTTTCACTTTGATTGTCTAAATCTACCACGTTAATAAAATCGATCATGTGACTGTCCATCGTCTCAATATTTTCCATTTTCTTCGACCCGTTAACCGACTGTCTATTGCGAGAGCGATTCCTACGATAAGAATGCTTGTTTCTTTTTTTATTTCTACTACCCGTTAAACAAACTGAGGCGATATGACCAGTACCGTTGCAACTATAACAGTCCGCATTACGAAATTTACAACTGTCTCTATTGTGGCTTACCCCACACCGCGGACACGATTTAATTGGCTCCGTTATTTGACCGCTACTTTTCCCTCTACCTTCACTCATCGGACGATTTTTACGCGTTTTATTTGCGTCTATACGAAAAATTTCTTGCTGTTGAGTACTTTGCCCTTTTACATTTTTAAGGACACTTACTGTGTTTTTCGTGGCTTCATAAGATTCTGCTATCAAAAGTACATCTTCCAGAGTAGGGTTTGGCTTTTGGAGAGCTGCCGTACGGACAGCATCGTGGGGAGTATTGATGACTATCGTATCCCGCAGCAGTTCATCAACAAATTCTTGCTTGCATTCTGGTTTGGAACAGATATACTTACAATTGCGGGATAAGCCACGTAGCTCAGCTACCCAATCTGCATAGCTTTGGCCTTCCCCCATTTTCGCCTGAAAAAACTCATATCGAGCTGCCAATATGTGAACGTTGCGTTTAAAATGTTCAGACAATTTATCTGTGATAACCTTAAATGACAGATCCTCTAATTTGTCCCCAAGTAATTTTTGAGCCAATTCAAAAATCTCAGAACCTACCCATGAAAGAAGGAACGCCCTTTTTTGCTGGTCTTCCTCTACCGAATATGCCGAAAAATGTTGCTCTAGTTGCTTCAAATATGATTCCCAGTGATGCTTCTCTTTCTGGTATTGATGAAAAGGTGGAGGCGCAGGTGTATTTGATGCAAGTCTACCCAAGCCATCCATAACCATACCTGGCTTCGTCACTTTTTCCATCCATTCTCTTTGACTGATCATTAAAGACTTCAGAAAATTTTCCTGTTGTCTGAGTAGCTCCTTTAACTCCGCTGCTTCCATAGCTTACACACAAATTTCAGCAGTAATTTGAACTGACACGTGGAAAGAAAGTAAAGAAACCCAAATTAACTATGTTGGAGTGAAGGTATACAATTTTGCGTATCGATATTATTTATATCGCGTAGTTCGATTTTTTTTTGTATTAAAAAAAATGTGTTTCTCGTCGCCAAAATGTTACAACGTTATTTATAAGTAGTAATTCATTTATTTAGTAACGTTATAATATAAAAATAAGTATAAGAAATTAAAGTAAGTATTGGTAGTATAATAGATGGGTTTAATGATGATTGTTCGGCGGTGGGACTACGACTGCGCTCGCCAAGTAATCGTCCAATAATTGTCACATCAACATTAGTGTACGTACAGTGTTGTTATAAGTTGCAAGCTGTCATAAAGGATTTCGTATACTACACTACATACAGAACTCCTCATGTTTTGTTACAAATGACTGAAAATGTTTACTGCTTTTGGGACATTGCGGTATTTTTTGCTGTAATTTTTGGTCATGTAAAAATTTGGTAAGTCGAATATAGGCGTTGCAGGCCTTCCAGGCTTGCTTGAATTTATTCCAGCTTTCCTCAGTTGGGTTGGCTTTAAAACAACGGAAACGTATCTTCTTGACCCTAATAATCTCTTTACAGCTTGCATCGAAATATTCGTTTTCCCTATGTCTGATTCTTTTAACCCGAAATAAACAAGAGAATTAAACTTGTGATCATATCGGCGTTGGCATCAACGTCACTATTGAGGAAGCACAGCGAGCAGCTAAAGATCCAGAAGTAATATCACACGATAAATTTGTTGATATGACACAATAGTCAGATGCGCCTAGAGGAGATAGAACACTAATAGTGTACTTACCAGGGTTAGAGGTAAGAAACAAATCAAGAGTGTTTCTGCTTGACCTACCACGTCCGATATTCGATTGCATAAAAATCAATACTCCGGCCCGCAAAATCTTTGAATTCACGCCCATCACGACATCGAACTTAAGGAAGACCATGGAAAGTGATAGCGGGAACAAGTGGAAAGTGACCTCACCCAATTTAGAGTGCGCAACTGGAGACATCTAGCTAGGATGAGGCCCTTCTTTATACGCCACCTTTAGTACGTATGTATTTTCAGAAAACAGTTGTACCCATAGAGTGATAGTAAGTGCGTAGGTCTGTTATGCTAGAGGTCATGAGCTTTCTGCTTCCTCCTGTACTGCCTCTTTCGAAAAATTGAAAAATCCTCCAACAACAATTCTTGTCATGAAATGTGATTTTACAGTATTAACCCTCTCTGGAATGTCTCGCACACAGGAATATTTAGGAGTTGTAAGTTATCAGGCCCTAGCTATCAATGGACTGTTGAGAAACCTAATTTATCTATGTTCAGAAAATATTACGTGGACGTATTCCCGAAAACGTATTCGACGTTTCGATAGGAAATTTACTTGGACGTATACAAGAAAACAAAAACAAAACTATTTTAGAAAATTACATTTTGATAAAAAAGTACGTATACGCCCCAATGTCCCATTTGCACTTTTTCGTTAAAAATCGCCGTTTTTGAGGTACTTGAGCTTCAAGTTAGCAAATCTTCAATCTTCCATATTTATATTTAATCTAAACATAGCCATCGTGGTTAACCCTGCAAATAGTTGAAGAAAATGGATTCTATTGCATTTTGTATCTCTACTAAACTTGAAAACCCTACAAAAATAAACTCAACCATTGTAAAAACAAATAGCTAAAACACATTTAAGCGCTTTTTGTTCTTTTCTTGTTGCAGTCTTAAGTGTACTAAGAATATAAAAATCTCAACAAAGATTTAATTTCTTAACAGTCTAATTTAAAATTCAACTCACGAAGTTCTTAATAATCATTTGTGAAGATACTCAACACGGAAATTATTTTATGGGGCATCTGTAAGTTGTACTGAAATTTTGTGATTTTAATCAATTTAATTAAATGCAGCATTGAACCTAATCAAGCAGCTATAAATGCATCAGATTGATATGTACCTTATTTTTTATTTAATTGGACACTTGTTCTAGAGATATGCAATTAAACAAAGACGAAATAAGTTAATCGTTGTTTATATTCTGCATCATTGTATCCGTTACATCCACATTACAATCAAGGTAAGGTAATTTCTTTCAACCTCTTCGGCCAGGTAAGCCATCAGGTAATAAAATCTAACAAAAACCACAACTTAAACGTCATCGTCAGTTAAGAAGTACCATCTTTCTGTATCTCTAGGAAAACAGCACATATAATTTGACCTTTATAGGAAAGCGAGTAGTTCAAGACTTCAAGACAAGGCTTTTCCAAAAATTAATTCAAACAAGGGATCACCTGCAACAAATGAGGCTGTTTAAGATTGACGTCCTCATTGTTGAGCTATGTTTACCATTGCACCACTCCTCGCTTCTTTAATCATTCCATAGTCAAGTTTTTCTTATACTCGTATTAAAATGTTGCGCATACGCCAGAGTGAACACAGCGAAATAAATATACGATCAAATTCCATGTGAAAAAAGGGCGTTAATTGAAATTCGAAAATTGTTCTAACGACAGCCTTCACTTTGCACTTCAACGCGCATTAAATTCCAACAAATAATCCAAAGACTTCTTCTTCGCTGGAAAACCGCACATCACTGATGCGCGAAGCCTCTGCATTTAAGTTGTTTTTTTTGTGACTGCAGTGGATACGATTTCCTGAAATTGTTGAAGCAATTTGCTTAGAAGGAGCTCCCTTCTCTGTCCATCACTATCAACCTTCAGAGTCGCTCAAAAGAAAATATTGTATGCAACATGACGTCGTCGTGTTGTCATCATCATCATCATCGTATCGGTCCGTCCGTCTTTGCTTTTAAACAGGTTTACTTTAACTGGCTTAAACTTCGAGTTGGAAGCCAATTGCATTGCAACAATAAGCGAGCGTCTTCATTCTTAAGCGTCTCTTTGTTTTGTTCGTCAAGACTCAAGAAAAAGTCAGAGAGGAGTTTTTCTTTGTTTGCAATTCTGAAGACGACGCGACGGAGAAGACGTAGGATCGTTGATTTGTACTTTTTTTTTTATATTTCTTTGAATCGATTGGAAATGGTCATGGATGAGTAGACTTTTAGAGGTCTCTGATGGAGGAGGGAGGTGAGAGAGGCAGTTGTTGATTTGGCATCAGCAACTCAAAGTTGTACGTAAACAACTATTTGCGCCTCGTTAGAAATACAAATCACGATTGGCAATTGCGTGATGGTTATCGATATCAGAAAAATGTTAGAACAATTCATGATCCTGACGAAGGAATATCGTTTTTGTTTTGATATTTGTTTTTGTTTCCTTGATTTTTTCGATAGCTTTTGCTACCGTGTGTACTTTGGACCTATCTTATAGATTAGGTTAGGTTGAGAAGGCATTTTAAGTTCTACTTCACTTAGGAATTTTCAGTTTTTGGCTGTATTGACTTGTTTATGACGTGACACATCGAATATGATTGGTTTAGCTAAGTGTGAAAATATTGAGTTATGTATTTTTTCAGGGCTTTACTTACACTGTGATGAATATCAATTTTGTTTGGGAGAGGGCACGGTTTACACAAAAATATAGTTTGCTTGAAACCTATTAAATTGGTTCTTACACATTGCTTTTTTTCAGGTTTGTTAACAAGAGCCGTTGCTCTCGAATGGAAACTAATTGCCATTCGAAAGGCCTAGAAAAATTTTGTAGCCATAAATTCTTAAAGTTGACGAAAAATATGATATCTCTTCTAAGAATTTCTCCTAGTCAAAACAAAGTTCTATAGGCAAATAATTTTTTCAGCGAACTTCGATCTGTTCAAAAGCGAAGATTTTCGAGTTTCTGATGGCAATAGTAACATAAGCCACCAGATAGTTTTCATCTAATTTTATAGTCAAAACAAGTAAATAGTTGACTGCTTGGTTTTCTAAGAACTACCAAGGGTCTACTAGAATTTCCACCAAAGCAGGCTCAATCAGTAACTGTCAACAGTCATTGTATTTTGAGAATACGTTTTTGTTATTGTAATTATTTAAAAATAATTGACTCTTTTTAAAAGTTTTTATTTTAAATTTCAACTAAATATATATTATTTTTAGCTCATAAATTTTAATCTGGGGAAAAAACATAATTCCCGAAATTATTCCACATTCTTGATGTGTGATTACAAAAGGAACATCTTTCTTGACAATACGTCTAATGTTGTGTTCCAGGGTAAACTGATAAGAATTCGAGAGTTTAGACAAAACAAATTTAGGGATGAAGGCAGGTGACTGTTTCGATATAAAATTGGTGATAAAAACAACGATAAAACAACAAATGACATGAAAAATTATGCCGAAGCTTAGGCGTTTTGAAGGAGTCAGTTAAAGATCTATCGCCTCAATTTTTCGCAGAACTTTTAATTGGATTTTGTCCAAAGTTCATAATGCTATCAAGAAACCCAACACAATACTTTAATTTGGGATGGAGAAATGATTTGAAGGCAACAGCCACATTAGAAAGATTGATAAAATTTCTTTTATCGTCAAAGAAATCTAAAAACACAGCAGCATGCAAAAGGAATAAAATGTGATGATGAGGATGTGAAGATTTTTTTCTCATTTTGGGCGCACATTAAAAGGGTTATGAATACCCTTTGATGATTAAAAACAGTGCGAGCAATTAGGATATGAGGAAAACATTAGAAAGGAGAAACCGATGCATTTTTTTTAATGTCTGCACATTGTAATAAGTGGGAATTATTGAGTCAGGTAAAGTATTCCACATTCGCGTAATGTGGCTAATGAAAGAATGTCGGTATTTAAAAATATGTCCAAAATAGGTTAAACTTATGGGCATTCCTAGCAGTACGGGTATTACGGTTGAATTGTTTAAGGGAAGGAATGCTGGATATTTCGTTAGAGCATTGTTCATGAACTAACAATGACAGGCATGAGACCTTGCGGCGGTGTTCAGGAGAAGCAAATGTCTCGGTGAGAAAACGATATCCTTTTATTTCAATTCTATCTAGAAGACTCAAGTACGTTATTGGGGTTCCATCCCAAATATGAGAGTTATACTTAAGTTTAGGATGAATAAAAGCTTTGTAAATTATAGCTAGATCAGAAGTGGTAAAAATCTTTTTGCATCATCGGAAAAAACCTAAGCTCTTAGCAGCATTTTTGGCGATGTCAAATATGTGATCACTCCACAACAAATGGTTCGCGATGCACATGCCTAGGACTGATATTTGTTCAAACTCCTTGATGCAAGTACCACCCATGTATTGTGGCATTGGCGAAGGGTTACGCTTTTGCGATAGTAGACAGAATTGAGGGAACTGATACAAAATTTATTGATATTTAGAATCTGTTTTACAAACACAACAGAGGAAGTTGTACTACGCTCCCATGCGAGCGCTCACGATGGGATGTAGATCGGAACTGCTAAAGTGAAGTGTCGGAAATATTGTTTGTAAAGCAAAATTAAGTATTCTATGTTTTTGTCAACTTATAAGATTTAAGTCGATAGATTGAATCCGAAAGAGATCCGTAAAGCTGAATTTCTTATTACAACTTTGATAATTTGTACCAGCAGCGCTTGCTCAAAAATTATCAGTGAAATATTTTTATCTATTGAAACCGAACCCGTAGATAAATTTTGATTTGTCTCATTATGGTTTGTCTAAAATGTTTGAAAAAAAATTGATGGTTAGAAAATAAAAATAATCATTCAAAACAAAAGAGTCGATGCAAAAACCTAAATATTGCTGGAAAGCTTCATTCAACACTAACATTTTTAACTTTCAGTGGGAAATTATTGTAATTTGTCGAATTGAATCCTGAAATCTAAATTTTAGGTTTTCAGAAAGATCAATCTGTGTACGTGTTTTAATTATTTGATAAGATTTTTAGAAAAATAAAAAAAAAATTACAAAAAATTATAACAAAACTGATTTTCGACTCGAATATCTTGCGAATAAATTAAGTTATTCAAATCAGAATTATTTCATTCTATCAAAATATTATTGTTATTATATTTTTTGGAAAAAAATTAAACCGCCATTTTTTAATAAGATATAAAAACTTGTACGAAAAAGTACTAAAAAATGGGGAAAATGGGAAATGAGTCCCGTTCGGACACAGCCCTACTGAACCGAAGGAGCTCCGCTCCACCTTGTGCCATGACGTCACGATTGTACAGGAGTTACATAGCCACGTTTCGTCGTCTGACGTGGTAAATTAGCGGAACTACCAATCTCTTATTTATCACACCGCATCTGTTTAAAAAGAGAAATGCCTCCGGTTTAAAGAAGCCGCTCAAGCGTGCACTCTCAAAATACTCGTCGTTCGGATAGAACGCCTGAAAATTAAACTGTTGATGGTCAAAGACATAGCTCTTGCAATGTGACCTCAAATAAGTTTTATCACGAAATTGTCGATTCTGTTGATTTGAGGGCCGTTGTATAGCACCTCGTTGGAATAGTAATGCACATAAGAAGATTCTCCCGTCAATATAAATCGATACAAAGTCGTAAACACTGTCGCTCGAACACCGGAACCTCTCCATCTAGGAAGGGGCAACGTTGAACCCCACAGTACAACCATAAACGATCATCGGCCGTGTGTGGTACTCTGGGGTCAATCCGACTGCTTTAAAACAGCCTTTTCGTCAGGTCGAAGGCTCCTCTGGCCCTGGTCAGAGCAGCATTTATATGTCTGTCGATATACTTATCTAATACTTCACTACACTACTCGCTAATTGCTGCCGTGAAGATCAACAATGACCATCTTTCGCCAATTCTTGCTCGTATCCCTCCCTAGTCAACGGAGTCCGAAACATAATTGCCTCCGACTTCTGGATATTTATTTTCAGTTTCCAGTCGTCGCAATATCTCTGAATCTTGTCGAAATCATGCTGCTAGAGATTTCTTATAATCTCAACCTTTCGGGTCGTTCTGTACGCATCGTCGGCGTATGCAATTGCCTTTGTAAGACTACCTATCAGATCGCTTTTGTAAATGCTGAAGAGAATCGGCGAATTCACCGCTCACTGTTAAAGACAATTTTTTATTATATATGTTTTGGTAGAAGTTACATTTCAACTTTTGGCCACAAACTTTCTACCTTTAATCATATCATATAGTACCTATATACAAAAATGGCTTGCTTATGCCAAGCCTGCTCAATTTTAGGTAAAGACCCTCTAACCATACGGTGTCAAAGGCCTTTTCCAAATCAAAAATCAACCAGAAGAGCACCTGAGCATTGTTGGTTTGTGTCATTCTATTGGATATCAGAAACTAGTTAAGACGCAGCATGGATTGTGTCATGTCCCGCCTTGATCCCAAACTGTTTATCCGGAATTATTTTGCTGTCCGTAGCCTTCTTAGTTAGATCTTTATTTATGATCTTTTCGAAAACTTTGTCTGATATTTTTAAGAAGACTTATCAACCGAAGATTTGACGGGTTGGAGTTGTCCTGTCCCTTTTTCGGGAGAGGATGAACCACAGCGGTCTTGCAATGCACTGGATAATATGCGTGTTTCAGTGCACTATTGAAGAGTGTGGTATAAATGTCAAGTGCCTCCATCGGTAAATGTCATAGTACAACGTTGGACACATCCACACATGCTGACTTTTTGTTTTTTATTGAATTGAAGATGAGCTGAAGCTCCACCTTTTCACTAACAGGGGACTTGGCCTCATCAGTCCAATGCACTAACCATCATGCTACGGGTACCTACTACGGGTAAAATGGGTATTTGACTAAAATTTTGCAAAAACAAAAGAAGATATTGAACTTAATTTATCATATCGAAATTTATTTATGTTAGTAATTTTTTTAGAAAAATTCAAGTGACAATTTTTCAAGTAAAAACTTATACATAATTGTTCCCAACTCAAATCAAATATACTCAGAGGAAAAACAGATATTCAGTTGAAACTTTGTTTATCATACACAGAATGTTGTTATTAACATTTAGTAAAACTTTAAGACATATTGGTAGACGGGTACGAATGTATTTTTTAACTACAAATATCAGTGTTACCAATCTCAGTGTCAAAAATCCATCCAAAAACATATATCATGTAGAAAATTTGACTTTTGACTCTTGACGTTAACAAATAGTCGATAGCTTGCTTCCACTTAATGCTACGCTTGACCGATTTAATAAAAAAAAATTTAAAAAAAACAACAAAGTCATTGAAAGTTTCGCCATAGGTATCTTATATGTCAAACCAATATCTGCAATACCTATTCGTAAATTCCATTTACAATTCAGAAGCTTGTATCCTGTCAATTATTGCAAAATTATTAATCAATCAATTATGCCTTCCATCAAATTAGATACTTGTGCGCTTTGCAAATGCCATCATTTTAATAAATTTTACATAATATTCGAAGGTAATCTAGTGCCAATATAGTTACATAAAGTATAACCTATGTCAGTAGTTATGACGAGGAATCTTTATTTTAAATCACCATCATATAAAATGTAATAAAAAGAAAAAACTTCCCCTTTATAAGCTTCCATCAAACATTCATATATGAATCTATCTAACATTGATTCTGATAAAATCTCACCCATCAATCATTTCTCAAACCCAAAGATATTAATTTACAAATTCCCAATCAAGTTTATCTGTGGGTACCTCTATATAAACAGAGTGCCGTTCGTTGGTCGCCTATACTACTCATATAAGCGCCATCCGGTCCGGCATTTTGTGCTGCCTGAAGGAAAGTTAATCAACTCCACCCAAATCATTGTAATTACATTCACCCATAACACTTTGGTTTTAGTTTAAGAAAAATCGTTTTAATCGCTTTAATCACATTTTTTTATTTCTGAAATGGATTTCTAATTAACAAATAGAATAACTGCGGGTATGTTATTATTATAGAACGCGATGCGAACGGCGGCGGCGACACTGTCTATTTTAATCTATCTTGAAATATTTTACTTTCTGCGGCGCATGCGCCAATGCCGTCCGCAGCCACAGCCTTAGCCATTCTACAATCTATAGAATTTCGCGCTTTGCGCATTTGGAAAACCCAACAACAGCAACAAAAAGCGACCAACGATTGGTAGGACATTAAAAATGCATTTTCTAAGCACTGGATAGAGAATGTTGAGTTACGGCCGTAAAGACAAATAACTCATGAGATGCAATTAAGTGTATGAAATTCATTAAATCTATATCTAACAGCTTTAGAGATACCAACCAACTATACTTTAGATATATAGACATGGAAGACAGTATAAACAACCTTGACCACTTGAAGCTTTAAAAGAGTCAGAAGGGGGCAGGGATGGCGGCGTCGCTGGAATAGCTCGTCGTCGTCGTTGTATTTGACGTTGACGTCGGCACGACACTATGGCGGCAGCGCACAGCGTCACTCGGCGCCATCATTTTAGATTCAATTTGTCGTAATAATAGAGCAACCAGCTGCTGCTGCCGCTGTTTCTGTTGCTACTCCTATGACTAGACTATGTCTCTCTAACCTACCTTCGGATCGATAATTGAATCTAAAAGATACAATGGCACGAAAAAAATTGCAATTATTTTTGATTTCGTTCATTTTTGTTTGCAATTCGATTTCAGTTTCAGTTCATAAAGCAATTCGTCCTTGAGAGGTATGAATTGTAGATATAGAATTGCCAATCAGCCAATGATATACTCCAACTCAAAACTTAAACTATTAACAATAACAACAACAACAGAAAAAACACATTAAAAAACTGCAAAATCTATGCAATTCATCATTAAGAAATTCACTTAAACACTCACTTTACGACTTTGTAAATAAAATTCTCTACGGAATTGATGCTGATGCTTAAAGTATAGATACATTTATAGATCGAATAACGACGAAAAACTCACAACATGGAAAAACCAGATACCGACATGTATCTCAAAGATATGTGCGATTTTTTATTTCTTTGGATTATTTTTAATTTTTCTATTTTTCTAAATAGGAAATCTAGTTGCAATTGCAAGCTAATCGAGGTGCAGCTATATATAGGTAGGTAGGTAAGGAACAGGGTCTGGTGGAGGTGATGTTGCGGAGGTGGCAGATTGGTTGCTGACTAAACTATCTATTGCTTAATTATCTGCATTGGAATTAATGTGGCGCATATGCGGTAATAATAAATAATTGAAAAAGTATCTATATACAACTACAAGAAGATAAAAAACTGAAAAATGGAATAAAGTAGAAGAAAACAACAACAAAAAAAACAGCAAACCGATCAACATCAGTATGGAGCGCAATCAAGCCGAAAAGCGCTAAAGAATAATTTCGCAGCATGATGGCCAAGCCCCTGGAGTCATTCGTTTTTCTTCTTTTGTCTTTAGTTTGTTGTAGTTGTAGACATACAAAAACAACTTAAAAGTACCCCTACATGTTTTTTATTGGGAAAATACATTCTGAGACGAAGAAATAAGACCAGTGTTTGTTTTTAATGAATAAAAATAACGTTTATCCCACATGAAATTTAAGGGCTGGAATTGTTGGAAAAGCTGGAAGAAAATTACTGGTCCACAAAGTATTGTCCCTGGCAATCAAATTGTACTGGTTTTGATTCAAATCCACATTTAAAACTTTTAAAAATTCGAAAAACTAACTTTTCTTCAATAAAATTGGTGATCATTTTTGAAGCCAAATATTTCATATTTTTTTTGACAAATCTCTATAAAGAATTAGATTTCAGCTGTCTCAAAAAAACTGAAACAAAATCTAAACCATTTGTGGTAAAATGGTTTTCAACAAAAAAAAAAGAGTCGAAACAGTATAAAAGTAAATTCTTTTCTTGTCCTATCAATTCTATATCAAGTTTTTGAAACATATCAACATAATATATAAAAACAATGTTGAAGGCGGGTGTTTTTTCAATTTTAGCAAATAATTAGAGTCGGCAATCAGCACTAAAAATTTACCTCAAAATGATTTTGTTTAAATTATGAAAGAAGTAAAATTACGAGTGCAACAGTCCTTTCAACCATTCGTGTGTTCTAGTAATGTTGTCAAATATGTAGAGGACCTGTAGTTTTACGCCGAATCCGAACGGCTAATTTGAGATAGCACTTTTCATGACTCTTGGATGATTTTTGAATTCTTCTTTAGAGGAGTACCCATGAAAAAAAAAATGTAGATTGCATAGGAGGGTTTGAACCTCCTCTGATATGACAGTTCAACGCACTTACGATCTTATTAACATAATATAGAAAAGTAAATATAAATAGATATAGTATTACACTGCCCTCAAATACATAGACATAGTTAACAATAATATTGTTTAATAAGAATAGTTAGTGACAACAATTATTTAATTATTTTAAAAACGCGCCAATATTTCTTATAACGAATATTCTATAGAAAGCGTTATAAAGTTTGCACGGAGCAATGGAAAAGGAGTTTCTGTAGCTTGTCGTTACAAAATATGTGATATTTAATATAAAGGTGGAATTACTTCTAAGACTTCGTATGTCGGAAATCGTACTTTCCAATTATCAAGCTCTTTTAAAAAACACTTTTAAAACTTACAAAAAACATAAAATATAAAAAATGGAAGATTTTTTTAAGACTTAAAAAGTTCCATTGATAGTGTTAAGCGATAGGTTTTACAAACGTTACGTATGGCTGATTTTTAAATAACGGTGAGTCGTTGTAGTTTGGTGACATATGCACTACCTCAACAGGGTGCAACTTGGAATGAAAAATGGCAAAATAAACCATCTTCAACAAACTTGAAGAGCAATGCTTTTTCCGGTAGTAGAATCAACGGACGGATGAGAGAAGACAGTTTTTTAAAATAGCAATGTGTTTTTAAGGTTTTTATCAACATTGATACCGAGGTACTTAAAGTCTTCAACTTTTTCAATTTCAAAACAGCTACCACTGCATTTAATATCATTATGGTATGACTGATAATGGTGACCATTACATTTTACTTATACAGTTACTTATGACTGAGGCAGTCGTGAGAATGAAAATTATTGTATGTCCGGAGAGCTACTACCTTTTAGGCTGAAAAACATTAATTTTGTTTTGCTGCTCACAATCAACTCATGTTTAGCAACCCAAAATCTTAGGAAGTGAACATCACAGTTAATTTCACAAATTAGATTCAAAGGACTATTGCTACAGTATGCAATTCCAACGTCATCGGCAAAGGCTCTGACTTTACCTCGGAAAGGAAGTGAAAAAAGGTTATTAATATAAACTAAAAATAAAATGTATCCCAGTCCCTGTGGGACTCCCGGAAGACTATTTTAAGACGAACTTATGCTGCACACAACTTTTACATTGTGTGATCTAATTTTTAGATAAGACTTCAGCCATTTCCAGAAGAATCAACGAAAACTAATTTTATACAGTTTATATAAGAGTATGTTATGGTTCAAAATGTCAAAGGCTTTAGTTATACCAACGAAAAGTCCAGCACACTTTTTGTTAGCATCTAAAACTTCTTGTAAAATGCAGAAAAATTCTAGAAGACCCTCCTCAGTAAAAAGCCCAGCCCTAAATCCAAATTGAAATGGACCCAAAAAGTTTATTTTATTAAGGTAAGACAGAATTCTTGTTTTAATTACCTTCTCAAACAATTTCGATATTGAAGACAACAAAGTCATAGGTCTATAATTTCCTTTACATATTTTACTTCCTTTTTTAAATAATGGAACTATCATATCTTTTTTTATAACATTATTTTGATGTTCAAGCGAAGCACGAATTCCTTTTATTTTTCTTTGGTGTTTTCGGTTTCTCTCTTTTTGATTCGATTTACAAGACTTAACGCATTTTATAGGGGCACGTTCTTAGACATTTTGGAGAATCCGTCAAGAATTTCTGTGCTTAAAACTTTTCTACAATTCAATAATATTGAAGCAAACCTGCAGGTTTCAATCAATATTTTAATTTATTCCCAAAAAAATATAATATTAGTTTGAACTTTATGTACGTTTTTCCTTTTTTAACTTTAACATCTCAAGTCTTTCAGAAACCAAGAAACTATAAAAAATTGAAAACCAGCTTTTTGTTCACAAGATTTAGTATTAAAAAAAATAGTTTTGTTTGATCTAGGAAGATCAAAAACTGTTTAAAAAACAGTTGTGAATTTTAAGTATGAAATCTAAGACTTAGTAGTTGATATTACTTTTTCCTTATTTAATTTTTTAATTGTAAACGTTATTATTTTTCTTAATGAGCTTTAAAATGCATACAGGTCAAACTAACGGTCTTTAAAAAAAGTCAAAACTATACAAATTAACATGCAGTTTTGAAGGAGTTTTTGTCAGTAACTATATCTATATTTTTTTGCCAAAAATGTAGAGTTTTTTTTCATAAAAAATAGCATTTATTTGGAAAAAATAAATATTATCGTACACAGAGCTTCCAAAAACGCACTCTTCACGTGTGTTTTTGTTTGTACCATTTATTGGTCCGAAGTATAGGGATCTAATCTTTTAGTTCTTTTCGATGGTTTTTTACTTAAAATCGCTTAAAAATAAACGTAGGAACATCGTCACTAGATCCAGATATGCTCGATACAGTACCATTTTTACTTTTTTTAGGGACCAATGATTTGGTCGTTCTGCATTGTTGTTTTCTAAAATTTTATGAACTCTTTACAAAAAATATAATGGGATAAAATTAAAAAAAAAAGTAACGGACATCGATACTGGAAAAATGTATGGCCAACATTTTACTGTTCAAAATTATCCAATATCAAGGTTAGTTTTCGAGTAATTTATTACCAAGGCCGTTTCAACAAGCGAGGGATAACCCCATATGCAGACTTTGACTGTAAGCCCAGAAATGTATCACACAATTTGATAAATAATTACCAACTGAACCTATAAAATTGTCGCCAAGTATCGCGTAAGCTACTGCTATTTTCTATCAAATGCGGTCGTGCTTATAGATTTTTGGCATAGACGCTAGGTAATGTGTTATCCACTATGTGTTGCTATTTTTTGCCAATACCACAAGTTGACTGCCTCACGCCACCGCTGCTTGCTACCACCACCGCCGCTGCTGTCTAATTTTTCTGAACTCCCAGTTAAATCTGTAGTAAAAGTGAGCTCATGTGCTCAAGCGCAGCTGATACTAAACCAATAAACGCAACAACAATATGGTCGATTGTTTTTTTTATTTTTATTAAAATAAAAATTTATAAAATCCGAACCGTATACAGGAGCGCAACGATAAAGCGAGTAACAGTTGTTGCAGCCGGGCAAAAACTGAACTATGGCTCTGGACCAAGACAAGAGACTTGATTGTTGATAGTTTTGCCATTTTTTTTCTATTTTGTTAACTTCAACTTTCAGCTAAGAAAAAATATAGTACAGCCAAAAGCGCTGCAGCACCTCAGACCAGACGCAAAGCTGCAATTGCAGCTTGAAATTGAAGCACACAAAGGCTGTTGTAGTATCTATAAAAGTTGTTGAGGTTGACCAGTTATGTCAGAGTAGAGTTTTGGAGATTTTTACCCTTTTTGTTAAGTTGTGTCTATCGTCTGTTCCTTGTTTTCTATGAACATTGTGCTCCATCAGTTGCAAGCTTGACTCAACTTATCATCTAACACAAGGAACGCGCGGCTGCAGAAACAACGGCAGCGACAGCAGCAGCAGCAGCCTCCAATTGCACAACGACGACGCTTAATTTGTAGAGCGGGTTACTAAACCTCTGGGTATATACTACCTATCTCTCTGTGTAGCTGTAGGTGCTTAGATTGGTCTCTCTAAAGTCCCCCGTTAAAATAAAACATTCAGGAATGAGATGTTGCGCTGTATCTTTGTTAAGTTAAAACATGACGTTTTGAACAATCGCCGGGTTTAAGTTTTTTATTTTTCTATTTTATTTTATTTTGGCCAAAAGGCTTTTGAACTTTTGTTATTATGCATACATTACATACCTTTTATATATTTATATCCAAAAGCAAATCCAAACTAAAGCCAATACTCAGTGAGTGAGTATTATAAAGTTTTATAAACGAGATTAAAAGTAACACATTTTGGGATTGAGGATTGTGGATTGTGTTATAGAGTTTCTGTAATCGGGCGATGCGAACTTTTGGGTTGGGCTCAATATTTTTGTTGTTTACTGCTTTTTGAATAGATTTTAGTTTTTTTTTCTTATGTTTTGTCAAGTTTTATGCGGGTTTTTGGATTATTTATAGATTTTTGCAAAGAGGTTAAGAAGAGAATGAACAAAGTTTGAACTTTTCTTTCAATGAAAAATATTTCTTATTTTTTGGATTGGCAGTTCAATGTGGTTGTATGTTTATATAAAATTGAATTTAGTGTTGAAATAAGTTAAGGTACATTTTTGGACAGTAGTGTTTTGTATAGGAAATCCTTAAATGGAATTGATTGTTAACTTATCACACTTTTTTGGAAAATTCTATATTGTATTGATAATTGCAATTAGAAGGCCTTACGTTTTGTTACACCCACAAAAATGTACATATTTTAGTTTTGATTGAAAAATTATGGACAAAAATACCTTTATGTATATGAAATGTGATTCAAGAAACAAGCGTCTCTATAGGTCAAATTTACTGTACCTGAAAAGATAGAAAAGAAATGTTTTTAAGTAAAATATTTAAAATTTAGTGATATAAGGTATTTTAGTAAATTTAAATTTCCAAGTTATTGAAAAAATTAAGCCCAAAAATATAAGGTAAAAATGGACAAACTAGCAAATCCTGCTAGTCAAGACCACGCTACAAGAACATTGTAAAATTTTGTTAAGTTCCTTGAGATATAATTTGTATCAAATTTCTGAAAACTTCTAATTTTAAAAGTCACAATTACATTTAATATATGTGTGCACATAAATTCTATTATCTTACACCATAAAATCTCTCGAAAAACTTAAATAAATAAATAAATTAGGTATGGCGGAATAGACCATAGGGAACTTAGGGCTAGTGACTTACAACTATCAAGCATTAGTGTTGTGGGCGTCATTTCGTCATGAAAAAGAAAAACTACTTTAGGTGGCACAGGCAGGAATCGAACCAAAGGCCTCTAGGATGGCAGTCCTACGCACTAATCACTGTCATGCCACGGGTACCAACATAATAACTAAAAGCCCCAACAAATGTACGAATTTTGAATTTGAAACAATTGAAAATACAATAATTTACAAATTCTGAATCTTCAGCCATGAAAAAATTTGATATTACTGGGCTTCAACCAATACTGAAGCACTGCTGCTTAATTGAAACTCTAACAGCTTGTTTCACTTACGATCCAGAAAAAATAACTTCGAAACATTTCGACAGTCCAATTCTATGGGAAACCTTATTTTTAATAGTTCCTAAGAAAAACGGTTTTTTGAAAACGATTTGTAGACATTGAAGCACATGTAATTGTACAAAACATTTGCACATACTTTTTTAATAAAACTGCTAGAAATGAAGAACAATAGTCAAAAACATTGTGGTTTAGAATATTTAGTCTAAAATGTAACAACATTGTTTTGTTTTTTACATAATATTCCAACCGTTCATTGAATTTTCGAAATGTCTTCTATATTTCGAAATAGCCAACTTAGAGAACTTTGTTTTGATTCGATTTATCGCCTTCATATAAACTTTATAGTAGTAGCAAAAAACATAAGGTTTGCTATACGATTTATTTGAATGACCATTTTGGAAAAGCATTTTTTCTTGCCTCGCAAGAGGCAGTGCCTGTTAAAAAATTGTAGATGGATCCTCTGGTAAGATAAGTCTACAAACTAGTCATTACAACACGAGTACTCCAACTTCAATTTTTTGATTTTCACCTCAAAAACTTATTGAGCTGAAGATTAGTTGAAATAATCACAATTCATTTGTTAAAGACTTTCCGTGCCTTGAATTTGAAGGAAACCCATCAAATTGATTACAAGTTAACGTGTAACTCCTCCCATCCATTTATCGAGTTGGGATCTTGTAGAGAGTTATGTAAATTTGTTAAATATTTTTAATAGTTAAAAAAATGAAGAGATTGGTACTTAGATTGGTTCTTAGAGAAGATTTTGGGCAAAAATCGAGGATCATTTTCATACTGAATTTCGGGAACCCACACCTAATTGACAACAAACCAATGTATCAAAGCATTGAGAGGTGGAATCATTAGAAAATTTTTCTTTAAAAATCAAGCTTAGAACAACCTTTCAAATAAAATGAACCACCATTACACACTTCAATCGAAAAGACGCCTTAAATATGAAGTTTGGCTGCTTTGGAGCTACGAATTTTTACTTTAGACTTTAGACCATGATGCTTTGCTAACGATTCGGAAACTTTTCAAGCACTTTGGAACAATATTATTCAATCAATCCGGAAGCTACAGCCCAAAGCCATCAACAAGGTATTTAACATTTGAAATGACAGAAAGCGGCACTGTGGAGCTGTGAAGCCTTAAGACTATGATTCAGTTTCTAAAACTACTGTATCCGAACGGCTAATTTGAGAAAGCACTTTTTCATGACAAGAATTACTCTTGAAGGAATTGTCAATTACTCGCAAGAGGCAGTACCCGCGAAAACAATTTTTTTTAATTAACGTGGCACAGGAAGGGATTGAACCCAAGACCCCTTGCATGACAGTCCAACGCACTAACCATCATGCCATGGGTACTACTACTTTTTTGTCTATATCGTTTTTAAATTGGCGTGGGAAGATTTTGGCGCCCCTTCTGGCCATTTTATTTTGGTGATATCTGTCAAATCTTTTGTTTATTATTCAGTTGCTTATGCCAAATTATCATGGCAAGTTACACGATTGGACAGAACGTTCAGATGGTAAGACTTTATTACGCAAATGTTACGCGAATTGTGCCTCCATTTTACGGTAGACATGGTGGCCCTTCACTGTCGACTTTTCAACGTATGGTAGCCGAATTTGAGACGGCCGGTTCAGTTAACATATCAGCCAACACACTTTCTTTCACAAGATCGACTGAGAACATCGCAGCGGTACAGGTCAGTGAAAGTGTACAGCAGAACCCGTGGCAGGCTATTCCTCGCGTAGCTTAAGAACTCGGCCATTCGGAGACTAGAACTTGCCAAATTTTGAGTCAAGACTTGGGCCTACACCCCTAAAAGATCCAATTCACCCAAGAGCTCGAAGTTAATATGACCATAGACAACGCCATTTATTCGCTGAATGGGCTTCGAATCGTTTGGAAGAGGACTCCAATTAAGGCCGAAAAATCATTTTTAGTGACTAGGCGCATTTTTGGATGAATGGCTTGTAACAAGGCTTACCAGGTGATAATGCATCCTCAAAAGGTTACCCTTTGGTGTGGATTTTGGGGCGGCGGCGTAATTGGTCCGTACTTTTTTGAAAACGACGTTAATGAGACGGTCACCTTCAAGAGCAAGCGTTACATAACGATGATAACTAATATCTTATGGTCCAAATTGAACTATATGGACCTAGACGACATGTGGTTCCGGCAGGACGGCAGCGCAACGTGTCACACAGCAATCACCACGACATCTACACATAAAATCTACCCGACTTTATTGAAAAACGCATATTATTAAGAAACTTGCATTTGGTTTCTTCTGAAAAAGATGGAAGATGGATTTATAAGATTCTTGATTGCTTTAGTTTCAATTTGACTTCAAAATCAATCTCTCACGTCAAGTTTTTGAGATACAACCTTTTATAATTCTAAAAAAGTTTTTGGAATATAAATAAAATATAAGAATAATGTTGAAAACGGGTTATTCTTAGTTTGAGCACGCACAGTTAATTTCGGAAAAAAATCTACTCTAAAACAAATTATTCGAAAGCATTCAAAATGGGTTTCATATTCAGGACTTTTCAATCGTAATAATGGAATTTCATCGAGCAGTATTGTTTACCGCTTTAACTTTTCTATCAAAAATGTAAGCAAATAATCAATACTCTTGTGTTTTTATACAAAAATCAATTTTCGATTTTTCCAGACTTTCCGGGAAGATTTTTCAAAATTCTCTGTCTTAAAAGACTGTTCCTTCTGATTACGGACAAATAATAAAATAGTAGTCAAATTGGTCACGCTTATTGTAATTTATAAGTGACTATACAATTTTGACACCAATTTTGTATGAACAGAACTGGACTTAGTGTAGAGCCTTCACCATATAATAGCTTTAAATGCATTCTTTTTATATTTAACTAGCGGCCCGTCCCGGCTTCGCACGGGTAGACATAAATAGGTACAATACGACCATGAATCACAAAATTGAAAAAAAATTGTATGCTTATCTCAAAGCCTCCCTTTAAACTACGTTGATTGTGGTATTTGTAGGTGGCAACAAAACGTATTCATTTTCAGGAGTTCCTATTCGAGAAAGTGCCACATACAATTGCTCGTGGAAAAAGCACTTTTTCCTTACGTCGATACCAACTATGGAAAAAGTTTGTTATTGTTATTTATTTATCAGGCAAATCAGTTGGTATCATCGGGATCCGCGGAAAATTTGCGAGCTAACCGGCTGTGGGGCCCATAATGACAGTTGCTACAATCACATTATCTCTTAACTCTTTGATCAATAGTCTTGTATTCTATAATATTGTCGAACATTTGTTTGTCCTATCATTAATACTTTTCGCAGCGTATGCGATGAAACACATTTTATGGCAAATTTTTGTACACCTTGGGTTCGTTTTAATACGAATTTCTAAAGATTTCTATAGTAATATAGTACTAAATATAGCCTATGTTACTCAGTGATAAAGTAGCTTTCTAATGAAAATAGAATTATTCAAATCGGTCCAGTACTTTTTGAGTTTATTCGTTACATAAAAAAAATCAAATCTTTCCTCTTAATAATATTAGAGTAGGTACATGTAGATAAAAAAATAGAAAAAAGAGCAAGACATTTATTCTCATTCTTAGGACTTCCAAAAAAGCGGCCAAAACAAACTTAAGAAATCTTACAAACTATAGACCTTCTATAAAATTATCAAAAGTAGTAAGCCTTCTAGAACATATCGATGTTAAAAACTTAAAAAAAGATAAACACAGTGTCAATAATATTATCTCACTTTAATAATATTTTCTTGTAATTGCACTTAATCACTTCAATTACTTTTTTTGTCGAACTCGATTAAAAGTTACGTCTTAGTCAAACAAATTGTTTTTTCTTTTTTCTCATCAACCAAAGACGATTATGTTACATTTGTTGGTTTTCTGCATAAACCTATTAAATCATCATCTCCAATCTCCACCGCCAGCGCCGCTGCGCTGATGGGATGGGGGTAATTGAAAGATTTCCAACATTCAATATCATTACCATAATCATTGCCACCATCACCTTCGCCAGACATATTAAGTTTATTCGTATAGTTAATGGAAAATTAATTGTGATTGTGTCTCCATAATAAAATATTACGAGAAGAAGTCTGCATTAAGCTTTAAGCAATCATTGTCAATTCTTCGAAGAATGCAAATTGTGTCTACTTATGCATCGTATCTTTTTCATCTTAGACTTAAATCCTTTATTTTATATAAAATTGTGGATAAATACGAGTGCCTTGTCAGAGCTGTCGATAGTACTATCCTTTTCTCGTTTTGATACTTTTATGACATAACAATTTACTACTTCATGAGTGTTTCTAGGTTTCCTTTACAAAAAGAGTTTCTCATAGAATTTTGAAGCTATAACGACAGCACTGATATTTTCAATTACTACGGGTACTGGTATCACTTCACTATTTATGAAGCTTAAGCAAACTTTCGAGTTATGAAAGAAAGTGAAATCAGATCTTGAAAAACTAAAAAAGTACGAGTGAGATGAAGTTCAAACGTTAACCAATTAATATTAACATTAATAATGCCTCTGCGCGCGCACAGAGCAGCATTAATGTCAAAATACTGTCACTTTTTATTCATAACGTGCACATTTAACCTAACTTCTATAGTATACGAGAAAGCCTCTTTTTGATCGTGAGATTTGGTTGATCTTGAACAAAATGTCACATCGAATCTTCTGTGGCGTTTACTTGATACTTGAAAAGTTGCATCTATATAATTTCATTATGAATTTAATTCGTTGTGCACAACTTAATGACAACTTAACGATGAGAATACGATTGCCGTGCCATGCATGCAATTTACACTGCGCAGTAAACATTTCTGCGTCTTCGTTATGTCAGTTGATCGTGGAAATCGTCGTAGTGGTTGGTATTTTTCTTTCTTAGGACAGACATTCACCTATGATTTGTGTAGGCGCGCGATCGAATTGTCGTGCGGCGGCGGCATTAGGAAAAAAAAGCAGCAAGGCGAGAATAATAATTGCAAGCGCAACTTTCGCTGGATTGTTGCTAAAGGTAGTTGATATGTCTCGAAGGAAGCCTTGTGAACCATAGGTATCTACAAAACCGGCCCCTGCTTGCAGCTGATAGTTTTCTGGAAAATAAAAGGAATCCCCAGCTTCATTGCACCAAACTAATGCAAACACCTAGTTTAGAGGAGATCTTTTAAAGCGAGAGCCAAGAAGCTAACTTCATAAAAGTGGGTTTACATATAGAAGTCTACTTCGGCTTTATAGAAGAGGTTTGTTGGTTGCTTGTTTTCAGTTGCATCATCATCAATTTTTGCACGCTTGAAAATCATAATTTTCCATTTGGTCTTTGATGCTAGTTATGCAATAAGTTGGTCGTCGTTGGCATCGCGTCGGTGGAAGCAGAAGTGAAGGCTCCCAAAGGAGGGAAAGTTGTTGCTCCCGATCGATTGGATGTTTTAAAGTAGTTTTGTTTGTAGACCACAGCTTGAACAACGCCTAGTTCTTGTTTGGTGAGGATCGGGTACCTAATGTTTTGCATTTTTCTTTGGATGTTCAATCTTTTGGTCTTCCTACTTCAAAATAGAGTGCAAAAGTGTTGGTTATTCGAAATTTAAATTGATTATGCTTAACGTAAGAAAGGTTCATGGAATTTTGATCTGAATTCAATAAGCCTGATGATGATCGTGTGATCATTTTTTTTTTGGAGTAAGCTTTAATATTTGTTTTTGTATACATATTTATGCAATAAGTTTAGATGGTGGAAAAGGTCAGTTAATATATACAAATAAATTACCAAAAGTGTTGCAAGATATAAAAAAAAACGTGAAACATTAATTTTTGAAGTATTCAGCGATAGAATTATGAATTCAGAGTAGAGCAGAGCTTTAACAACACTCTTAAATTGTTGAACAGTGGTAAAAACTTGTCAGCCATAGTTAGCAATACTAAAGCACTTTGAGGTCGTCGTAAAGCATTTTCTCGATCCGAAATAAAAAACAGGTGAAAAAAGTTGTGCTGTTGAGACAGGTAAGCTGTGCAACGAATCGATTATCAGCAGCTGCGAATATTGCTGTTGTAGCTTAGATAGTTTTGACTAAAACCGAGGTTTGTTGATTAGTTATCCATATTTCGAATAACGTATTCCAGAGACTGCATTATTAAGCATACTAAGATCTTCAGGCTTCTAAAGTATAGATGACAATAGAAGTTAATTCTGTCGATCAACAGTAACTTCTACATTTTCTTACTGGGCCCTTGAAATGCACTAATATAATCGACATTTTAACCAAAAAATAATCTCCAACGATGAAGGTTATTTTATCTACAACGGTTACGATCATAAATTAATTACTTACAAACTCTTTAGACCTATGAATTTAGAAAGAGTATCTCATAAATGATTTAAGCAATGACATAACTACTTCTTAGCTTCTCTGCCGTAATATGTGAACACCTAAAACCCATCGTCAACAACCTGATAGGTCCTTATCAGTGTGGTTTTAAACCAAGAAAGTTCACAGTCGATCAAATGTTCACACTACCGCAGATCTTGAAAAAAACCCAAGAACATCAAATCGACCCACCATCTTTTCATCGATTGCAAGACCGCATATGACAGCACATACAGGGTCGAGTTCCATAGAGCCATGTTTCGTTTTGACAACCTTGCCAAACTCGTCCGTTTGTGCGGGATGACCATGGAAAATTCACGCTATTCTATATGGTTGGAAACAACTTAACAAACCCCTTCGATGTCAAAAAAGGTTTTAGACAAGGCGATGCGCTGTCATGCGATTTTTTTAACTAAGTACTTGGAAGAATAGTGCAGAGCCTGCACGTCAACACTGGAGGCACTATCTTTCAAAAGTCTGTCCAATTACTGGCATATACTGATAACATTGACATAATCAGAAGAACTCAGAGTGATGTCAATGGAGCTTTTGTGAGCATTGAGGCAGAGGTGCCAAAAATGGGTTTAACGGTTTATGAGGGCAAAACAAAGTACATGCTATCGTTAAGAAAGGACTTACAACACCGACGTCTATGTTAAAACGTCACCGTTGACTGATGTAACTTTGAGGTAGTCAAGAACTTCGTCTACCAGCGATGAGATCAAATGAAGAATAACTCTGGCTAATCGCTGTTTCTTTGAGCTTAGAAAGCAATTGTGTAGCAAAGCCCTCTCTCGAAGTTATTTAAGGCCCTCATCATCCCTGTCCTGTTATACAGTGCAGGAGCATGGACTATGACAAAAGCTAATGAAAGCACATTGGGTCGTTTCGAGAAAAAAGTTCTTCGTGTGATCTACGGTCCCGTATGCATCGAAGGGGAATGGAGGTGAAGATGAAACGATAAGCTGTACGAGCTGTAGTTATAGCGACAATGTAGACTTAGACAGTAAGGTAAAAGTCCAACAATGCCTGGGTCACATAAAGATCATGGAAACCAATGCTCCGGCCTGGAAAGTCTTCGAATCCACACCCACAGGACAGTGCACTAGAAGAAGATCGCAAATCAGGTGGTGAGGAAAGTGACCTCACTCAATTTGGAGCCCGAAGTCTTTGATTTTCATTTCAGGAAATTCATCAACATTGTTAAAAAATGCCTTTCCAAAAGTTGACGTTCCAGATGAGGCCAGGGCAGAAGAAAGCGAATTACCATTTACGTTTAATGTTGGGCACCGTAACTGCGGCAGTGACCCTGGCTATATCACGCCTAGGTCTGCATGATACTCGTAGATCGATAGAACGGTTTTTGTTATAGGTGGTCCGTATCTTTCTTGATATTACAAAACGCGTTAGATTGTTCTTCCAGTTGTTCATAGCACTAAGAGGAATATATACTCTATCCGCAAGGGCGAATTCTTGAAGGACCAACTATAATCAACCCGTTAAAATTAATCAATGCCACTATGACCTGGAATTCAAATGAAAGTGACACTCAGTTATAAGTAATTCAGCTAAAATAAACTGTCAAAATCATTTCATGACTCAGAAAAGAGACTCGACCAAACTCCACACTCCATCTTTGACCCGTCAGCAAAAATAGTTTTATCGAGGTCTTTAATAACCATGTCTTTTTCAAAATCCTTTCTGACAGATGACTTTAGAATCTTTACTGATGTTCAAGGCAGGTCGTTGAAAATGCTTGAAAAATCAATGCTTTGTTGAAAAATCAATGCTTTGCATTTTTAAAAACAAATTTAATTACTCAAGTATTTTAAATTTCTTTTGTTGTTAAGAAATTGAAGCACTTTAGAAAGTGAAAAATGAATTGAAAGTAATTCAAGTCCCAATATTGCTAACATAAATTAAGAATCACAACACAAAGAAAAAGAATTGATACTTATCAAGTTCCAAGTTACCTTACTCGTTCTTATACTCAACCATGTCTAAATTTCGAAGTATTGGTATATTTCCCAAATATAACACTTTCAAATATTGTCCCTGATGATTTCCTTGTAAACAGAGACTTAGCCGAATTGTAAATATCTATTAAAAATAATTTTGGAAACTTACGAATCCCGAAACAAACTATCATCAAATCGTTTCAAAATAAAACTTTCGATCGTTTGGATTTTGTGCTAGTTTTTTACGGAAATCATAAAGATTTTTGAATATGATTGAACTTATGATGAAGTTGACTTTTTTGTTGCTAGCTAATTATTAAATTTCATTTTACCACTTCCTTTGAGTTTAGCGAAAAAAATCTACTTATTTTTAACTGGCGCCCAATTTTATGGACACAATACAAATTTAGTGTTCGAAAAATGATAAGATTTTATAACGGTATGCTATATTTTCGAAAGAACGTAGTTATTCTGTTTAAGTGCCTTGAATGCTATGAACAAATTGAAAATACTAAAAAATATATATTATAAATCATGCTATGACTTTAATGCACTTTAAAAACGGAATTAATGTCCAAAATCTAGTTTGTTTTGGAATTTCTCAGCACAATTTTTTGCTAACACTCTTTAAATAAAATAACTTGTGAAATATTTTTAATAACTGCGACTCATTTCTAAAGTCGCATGTTATAAAAATAGTTCAAAATCTTTTGCTGAATATGCCTTTTGCTAAACGGAATCAAGCCCCTATCATTCCATCAAGCTTAAAATAATTAACTTAAACTATAAACGTATACATGACACAGAGTATAAAATTTAAAGACTGTAACCGTTTAACCAGTTTTAGCAGCTTTTTTACAATTAAAAAATATATCCTAAACTACTTAACTCGGCGTGGGATAGAAAGTATGTACAATTTTAAAACACACTTTTAAGCACTTCACACATCATACAAGTACCTACATACGAGTAGGTATAAATCGTAACGAGCTGTGATGTATGTAGTCCGGATATTTAGACCTAAATTGGTCCGAAGGCGTGAACTAGATTCCTCGTGACCGATGACCGATCTCATTATGGTTTCGTTGTAAGCTTTCAAATTCCATTTAACCAAAAAACGCCAACAAACAAAATGTTTGATTGATGGACATCGCAGTTCTGTTTGTTTTCATAAACAAAACCTGATCTTTACTTCATTTTTATTTTGTTAATTTCTTGTGGTCGCGTCTTTAAATACAATTTTAATTAGAATTGTTATAATCAGGAAGACTGAGACGAAGTATTTTTATCTTTTATGTGGAAGTTGAGGAAATTTTTACATGGAAATCTCCTAAAACCCGAATCATTATGCGCGAGGTTTTGGAAAAAAGTATGTCATGGAGGAGTGTGTTCGTTTGTTGTGTGTTTTGTTTTTTTCTTTTTTTGAGTTCAAAAATCTCTGGAGGAGTTATAATTGCGAGTGTTGCTTTTCCGGTTCTTTCCTCGAACCTACCTCGTTTTTTTCTTGTTCAACTTATAATTCTGTTGAAGTCTGATGATGCTCTTTGTGTGTTTGATGAGATGTGATTTGAATTGGATATAGAAACGTTAATCAACTCTTCTTCAACTTCATCATCATCATGTTCATCATCGATGGCAAAACATAATTTCCATAATTGAAGACATTTTCGAACCTATGTTAAGAGTTAAGAAACTGTTTCAATACACGCGATGTTATATGTGCGCTTAAGGCGACACAACATCAGACAGACAAACAACCAAAACTTAGCATAACATAACGTTAAGAAGTATGATGGCCTTGACTATTTTTTGTGAGTGGGAAATGATCGATTTAGTAAAAATTTAAGCACGATTTTTCTATGAACTTTTGTAAAAGTCTGAGTCCAAGTTGCTTTATGAGCTAATGATATTTTGAATGAGAGATTAAAACTAAATTTTGATCATAGGAATCCATATTTTAAAAACTGATTAAGAAATTTTAACAATGAACAAAATGATGTTTGTTTTTTTTTAAAGAATTTTTGATCTTTTGAAAAGATGACGGATGTGCGGTAATTTATTTAGATCAATTAACAATTTTTACGATGAGTTCCATCATCTTCATTTAACAAAGAGAATGTTGAAGATTATTTTAGCATGAATAAAGGTACAACACGTGACTGATGGATCACACGAATTTGAACGTATAGAAGAGTAGGTATATTTTTTTTAACTGGACTCAATCTATTTTATTTTGAGTTAAACAATAAAGTTGATTACAATTTTGTTGCCAATAGAAGATGAATACTTTATTTAACTGTTACCTAAACAGCAATGTGAACTCCACCTTGAACTTTCATGTAAATAAAGAAAAAAAAAATTGGTTGAAAAGAATAATGTTTTACAGAAATTGACAACAAATTTTGACAGATAAGTACGATATTGAAGAAATTTTAGATTTAAACGGTGAAGTTCCTTTTCACTGATTGTTCCAAAATAAAGGTAAGACTTCCATTTTGTTTGTATTGAATAATTATGCACAAGCATATAAGAAATTGTATAGCTTAGCTATTTAGCAAAAATTAGGCTAAATTACATACCTTGATGCAGTGATTCTACTGGAAAAGGCCATCCATCCATTTAATCCACATTCGCGTAGTACGGGTAAACAAGGAATCTCTAGGCTTGAAGGATTGTCTAAGTTTGAACTGAGGGTAAGCTGATGAGTATTCTTGGAAGCAGTTGAATTGTTTAAGAGGAAGAATGTGATTGGCTACTTTGGTGGAGCATAGACAAAAGACATTATGACTAAAACGACGTTAATTATTATTATCAATTATAGTGCCCGTCGATTTAAATACTGTCCAAGAGACTTAAGTAAATTAAAGGAGGCAGCCCAGATATGGGATTTAAACTCTCGTTTTAGATGTACATGTTTATGTCTTATATATAAAAGCCAGATGAGAAACGTTAAAATTCTTGCCTCAAGAAACTCAAACATCTTGCTGCATTTATTTCTGGCAACATCACGTTTGTGATTCCAAAAAAAAAATTTGAGATTTTCAGTTTCTATGATGGAAATTCCTTTCGAGACAATAGGCAGCATTTAGTCTTTAACGCTTTAATTCTACTCCGTATTTTTTTTTAACCATTTATCATTGAGGTGAAGTTCAGAATTTAAAAACCTTATCATAGATTGTCTTCCAAGATCCACATCCGACGGCTATTGCTGTGAATCTAGAGAAAAATTGAGAAGCTGAAGGTCCTGTTTTTAGCGAAACAGGTTAGAGGATTAGAAGTTTCTTAGAGGACAGCATGGATATAAATGAGGAAGAGTGTCAGAGACAATGGCGAGCCCTGTGGTACACCAACAATTATTTTATCGTTTTCATATTTCGACGGTCCCAAACATATGTATATAGGCATATAAATATTGTTTCACAATTTGGTGAGACCTGTCATTAAGAAGCTATCGGAATTAAAGATATATTTTAGTTTGAGAATTAATCAGCGTATTCATGATCTTGGAAAAAAGAGATATTGAGGGAACTGAAAAAGTTTGCCAAGTTTTTGCTTTAAAGAGCACATTTTTTTGACATTTTTATCCATATTTTCAAACAAGTTTGAAGAGTATAGAAATAAATTTAAAGTCAAACATAAAATAGGTGTAATAGTTGTATCAGTGCTTGTTCCTTTAAGACGCATTTCCTGTTCTAGCTTAGATTTCAATTCACTATGTAATATGAAAACAGTACGAACTTAGTGACTTGATTTTAAACTACTAAAACTTTTGTTAAATGCTCATACCGGGTTTGACATTAAATGTATTTTAGTTAACGAGATTTTTAGTCGAAAACCTATTTTTAACAATTTTCGTAGAATGTCTTAAAAGTTTTTAATTCTTGTATAAACAAAAACAAATTGGATGAATGAAAGTAATTTGAAGTCAATATCTTTTATTAAATGACATCGACACCAATTTTTAACAAAAGTTCGTACTTTCTATGTAGATTTTATTTATTTATGAAAAAACGGACTGTTTGATTTTAATAAACATTTACAGAATGTTGAAAACTATTTTTCTGTGAGACCAAATAAGTTTCAAGCCCATATTTTTAATTTTTGAAAAGATATTTGAGTTGAAAATCAATGTTTACTAATTTTTAGTAAAGCTTTTTTTTAGGTTACTATTTTTTGTAAAAAAAACTTTCATTTCGATTTTTCTCAAAATTTTACTGAATGTTGAAAACAATATTTCTTATAAGATTAAATTAGCTGGAGCCATAATCTCAAATTTTTGAAAAGAAATTTAAGTTGCAATTCAATTTTTACCAACTTTGAGTGATGTTTTTTTAATGTTTTTATTTTGTAAGAAAAAAAAAACTATCAATTCGATTTTTCTCAAAATTTTATCAGATGTTAAAAACTTCATTTTTCGTTACACAAAATTATTTTATTATTATTTTTTTTTTCAGTTTTTTTTTATTAATATAAAAACCGTTAATTGGATGTTTTCAAAAAATATACTTGTTTGGTATCACATTAGAATATGTTATGCAAAATTTAATTTAAGACTCTAGCGTAATTGGTTCATTAGATATTTAGGGTTAATCAAAATGTTCACCATTTTTGAAAACTGCTATCTTAAAAAAAACCACCCACGCAATTTGAGAGCCCTTTTTGCATCTTTCTGCCTTATTGTCTGTATAACAAAATTTATATGAAGTCGATGTCTCTACTTGTTCTTGCTTATTCACGTGCCTATTCATCTAAAAGTCGGCCTTATCACTAAAAATTATGTTTCCACCAAAATGGGGATCAACTTTTAATTGCTTCAAACCCCATAAGTCACTTTTTTTGACGTAACTTCCTATGGTGATTTGTTCTTAGTGAGTTATTAAACAAGACATTTTGATAGATAGTTAAAGAAACAATATGGCCACCACAAGATGTCAAAATTAAACTGCCCTTTGGGAAAACTCTATAAAAGTTACAATTACTGGAATTAGTTATATTTCAATCACTTCGGAATTCTGAATCATGAATTGAACTTAATAAGTCGATAAATATGTTATGCATAATTACACAAAGCTTAAGGTTCCAAAACTTTATATATTAGTTAAATATTCTTTTAATTAGTACAATTTTTTATTCATTTTGTTTTTATGCTTATACCTAATCAAAAATGGCGATAAAAACAAGCTTCACACAAATGTTTTATTGGATAAATAAAAGACTTAACAAAATTTTTATTTTCTCTAAAATATATTATTGTCATCATGTGAACAAGCATCAAGGAAATAAAATTTAATTTTTAATGCTCTAAATGAGTGGAAACCAATAACAGAAGCCGTTACCATATAATCAACCGTTTAATAAATTAAATGCCAATATAAAAAATACTCATTTAAATTTTATCACACACAAATTTAAAAACTCATTCACAACTTTTTTACTTTTTTAAAGGGCATTGTCTCCTCATTATAAAAAAAAGACCTTTTTCATTTCTTGGTATAGCCCTTCCTATTTTTTGAAGATATTTTACCAATATTAATCCTAACCTTAAAAATTATGAATTGAATTTTTAATCGTGTGTCTAATTTGAATCATATTTATTAGTTGTCTATTATAAGAGTTAAGCCTGACTTGCATGCTTATCAATGATGACAAGAGTGTTCATAAGTGGAAAAACGATTAACAATGTGAAAGAAAAACTTGAGGGGGGAAAAAATGCTACATGCCTTTTTTTATTTCACTTTTCTGATGCCTCCACGATGGACATGAAATTGTATGCCACTAACTGACTGACTGACTGTGGCTTGTCTTGTTTAAGAACCTGTTGTTCAACTATAAACTTCTTTTCAACTGACACATGTCATTATGACGTTTCTTAGTTTTCTTGTTTTTGTGTTCCTAATAACAATCAATTTGACACACAGCTACGCTCTCTTCTGCTACTTCAAAACTAATTAATTTAATGACATTTTGTGTATGGATCTATTGAAAGGATACTTTTTCACGAATTCGTGTACGTCAAAATGACACTTACATCCATTAATGTCAGAATTTAGATGTTCTTACTTCTTTTGTGTAGACTGTGGACATATAAAGTTGTAACAATAAAACACAATACACAACATGGTTGTTCTATATTTTTCAATTTGTCTTAAAAAATTTAAAAAAAAACCTCTTCTCAAGCCCACATAAATCTTTGTTTTCTTTTTGTTGATTGCAGCGCTTTTGTTGATGCGTGATGCTCCTCCTTAACGAAAGCGGACGTCATTTGGCCCACGCATCTTAAACAAAGCACTTATAGAGTTTTTCAATTCAATCAGTCACCTTCACTGCTTTCAACCTCTTAACCTCAGCACTGCCATCACTCTGTCTCAATCTGAAGCTGAAGGTGACATGTTTTGTGTCGCGTCGTCATCTCATGTGAGCGTGGCTTGTGTTGTGTTGTGTTTTGGTTTATAATGTTGTACACCACTGTCAAACGTCAAAAGGGGCCAAGCGTCACAAAGAGTCATGGAGTCACATTAAGATCGATGCTGTTGTAATTATATCCACAAGATGGCTCTAATAAATAATTCTCTCTTTGTGAGTTATGTCATTATTTTGTATTCAACAACAACGTAACACCGACTCTACATCGACATAATCGAACAAACTGAAGTCAGAGATGTCAAAATGACAGTTGAATGAAAAATATTTTATTACTAACTTGTTTTTATAGTTTTTTTTTTTTCAATTTTAATTAAAATGTAGATAGATCCAACATTCTGACCTTATAATGGACTTATTATAAATCCAATCTAATATTATTTTTCCGTTTTTAATTTAATTATTTTTCTATTATTGTTAAACGCCCCCGCGTGGGTTGGGTTCATAAAAATATCTCGCAACTTTAATTGCAATCATTTAAATGGTTAGTATTTTTCTCCGTATTTATTACAGCTGCACATAAGTCAATTTATGTTCAAATGGTTTTGATTGTCTTTATGGCCTTGCATTGCGATTTCTGGCTGGAGCTTAAGCTAAAGTTGATTCTTTTAGATACTTATTTTATTTAGCTATAAAGTTGGTATAATATCGCAATAAAGGCGAAAAGAATTACGCGTATTTTGATAGTGTGATCCCCGGGGTGACAAAATAAAATACAGTGGGTACGGTCGAAACGGTTGGGTAGGTAGATGTTGATTATATTTTTTGTATTTTATTCGTTTTATTTTTAAATATTTTAAAATTTTTCCCAATATGGCGTTCAATTAAGTTGGGAACGCATTAAAAATGCACATGATCATAAACATTTAAATTGCACTACGACGAAGAATACGACGGACGGCAACTTAGAAGATGGCGACGACGATGACGATGACGGTGACGTTGATGACAGACGTTGAATAAAATTTGACATAAACAACAGTTAATTGTAGAGTGCAGTATATTGGTTACTTTAATATCTATTTTTTCTGTTACGATGACAAATATTTATTTTAACTGATTTATAGGTAATTTATACATTTACATATATTTTATAGCCGATATTTTTGTAGTTGATATAAGCTTAAGTATATTAAGCTTGTGAAAGCAACAAGAAAAATGTTAATGTAGGAACAGAGCTATAGACCTTAAGTTGCATTAAAGTCGGTCACATTATAATGCAGTTTAAATTCGTATATACATATTCATTGGTATATTTGATAGACAGTGGAATTTTGTTTTATATAAATAGGCACGTAGGTAGCACTATCGGGCATAGACACAACAACTCTCTGAATGATTTTATTTAACATGCATGTCGCCAGTGATAATTCAACAAGGTTGTTGAAGGTCGTTAAGAAAATGAGCTTTTTTTCTTCTGGCTTGGCTGATAGATTTTTTTTTGTCAGTTTGAAAGGCTGAGTGACTGTACAAATACAGTTACTTTTAACAAATGACTGCTTTTTAATTAAAAATGTATTTTTAGATAAGTTGGGTGAGGTAGAAAACATTAATTTTTTGCTGCAATTTAACTCTTTGGGCCTTACCACAATAATCATATTTAAAATTCAGTTATTATTAATTGATTTTATAGACTGCTTATAATCAAACGTCAACTTAAACTTTAAAGTCACGATCCTTATCTTGAATCCTGCTACAACCTTCAAATTTAAGTCATTTAAAAAAGATCTCAAAATGAAATTGGTGATGTAGAATTTCAGAGGTTTCTGCAATCAATTTGCAGGAACAATATTTTTGTCTACATTCATTTTGCTTCTCAACTTTAATTTAAACTTTCCTAAACGAAACAAAGCAATTGACATTTCAGGAATTATCTTCTGTCTAATGTTTGACAACAAATGTAGTAGATTTAGTAATAGAGCGGCAGTTAGTAAAAGACGTGTTTGATTTGCTTATTGGTAAATGAGAAAATTAACTGACATTTTAACCTGGCTTAACGTATATTTATTGATTTTTTTTTATAAAGAATATTCTACAGTCATGCCAACAGAAAAAAGCATGGGTTTCCGGGGTTATTTCTAGTCGAGAAAGATGAGGTAAGTTTGTGTCTTTCGCTTCCTTTACGATTTATAACAGTTTTGATCGAAAATACTCCATTACCAAGATCGGATTCTCAGACTGACATTTCGGTTTTCCTACAAGCTAATTGCCCACTAAATGTGAGAAAGTGTGTGTGAAATAATGCAAAAATCAAACACATTCTCACATTTAGTGTTCCCGCCCATCAAAATGCTTCATTTTAGTCCTCAGGCACATCTAAATGCTTCATTTTGGCCTTCGCTCAAAAACGAAACAATCCGAACCAACAGAATCTGAATTGCTGACATGGTCTTAAATTAGAAGACTTGTATAGGTTTTTAATTTCAATCCAAATTAATGTTGTAAATGTATATCAAATAAAATAAGATTGACCAAATACATTTTTTATGATTTATTAGGGCTGTTTTTTGTTTATTTAAATTATTTGCTAAAAGAAAGTTCTGTACGTCAACAATCAACATTCATGTCGATTAGGTACATGATCTATTGAATTAGTTGTGCATGAATTCAGAAAGATTTTTTGACGTTTTCATTTTTGATAAACGTCAAAATTTGCATTTTATTTGCTCTACATTTAATTTATTCAAAAAGTTTACTACAATCGTTTTGATTATTTTTTTAAATATTGATGTTCCTTTGAAGCATAATTTTGTTTTAAAGTAAATACATGTATACTTACATCAATCAAGAATGTTATTTAATTTTTTTTTTTAAATTTAATATTTATTAATTTAAATGGAATTGAAAAATAGTTGCCAGCTTAAATCATTAAAAACATACTATAAATGTACTTGGATTAATTAAATGTATACAGATTTTAATTACTGGCAAAAAATATATTTGAATTCAATAAATTGCGCTCGCACCCTTAAGTTGATGGTTCTTCGAACGCATATTTGATACAATAATCCGAGTTATGAAATTTAAGGAATTTGGTTGTGATTGCTGTAAATGAGTGAATAAATTATATTAAACTGATGTTGAACATTCTTTTTCAAGACAAAAATGTACATTGGTTCGCTATAAACAAAATTACTGCAAAACTAAAGCTAAAAACTGACTTTTTCATCGAAAAAAATAAAAAGAAAAATTTTTGAAAAAAACTTATTAATCTCTCCATTTTGTTTTTGCTTTGCGAAATGCCGCTAGCCCACGCCATCGTTTTTTTTTGTTTGTTTTCACATCTATTCATGGACTAATTGGATACAGAGAGAGAGAGAGAAAGAGACAGAAAAGAAAATAAGAAAGTGTGTGAGTGAGAGAGGGTATAATAAAGTAGTATCAGAGAAAGAGAGAGAGTAAATGAACAAAGAAAAAAGCTATGGCTTTTTGCTGTCGTCCTCATTTGATCATAAACAAAACAGCGTATTTTTATCAAAACGAAAAGGACTCTTTTCAATCTCTTTGAACCTCAGGGAACTTGAATTTTGGGGACGAAAATTGGGCCGAAGTTTCGACCTGGTTACCTGAATATTTGAAGTATCGAGCTTATAAGTACCTATTATTATTCTATTTACGTGAAAATAAAACAGGTCCAAGAATATACCCCTGAAGAACTTGATCTAAAACACGAAAACAATACTGAAACAGGCAAGTTTTATTTAAAGTTTTAAGCAACGAAACGATTTTAATTTTTCATGAAAAGGTGATCACAATTGGACGAGGAAATCTTGTGATTTAACACCTTCATACATTTTGTTTTATAAGCCGCGTACAGGAAAATGTCTATGTCACTCAAAAATTGATTGAAGATCTTCAATACGAAATACTTGAAGTTATTTAGAACTTAAGGACGCAAATGAAGAATCAGTAAAAGAAACACTAAATGCAATTTTTTAAAAGTCCTTTTAGCACAATTTGATTAGTAAGGTTGGAGTCGATATCTCTACTAATTCAAATGGTCTGCCAACTTCTTAAACTTTGCGAGATGGTCATGAAGAAACGTTTTCAATTATTTTTAAGTCCGGTGAATATGGTAGCTATCTCAAAAGGTAATGTCTTCTGATTGTGAACAACTACCACACCATTACCCCTGATGCAAGGATATGATGTCTTGCAAAATAAGCTCATTCTTTCTCAGAACATGGGAACATAAGTTGGTAACAATTGGGACTGTCAAGGTTAAACTTTTTTCATCCGAAAAAAACTTGCGTTTCCATTAACTGCTCCAAGAAACAAGCTCTCTTGCAAAATTTGCCCAATGCTCCCTGCAGGTTTGTTTTTGAGCCTCCTTCTTGCTTCTGCTAAGTCTCTTTTCTATTTCACTTCCTGCGATTCCTAAATCCCTGAAAGAACCTATTCTTGCTCTCTCTTTAGCTGTCAAAGTCTTTGAAGAATCCATAGGTATTTCAAATTAAATCGAAACAATGTTTTTCAACACTCTCTTGGATATTCTATGCAAAAGTTTTTGATAGACCGAGCTTGTTAACTCCTGTACGGAAATATTACCAATGGTCTTATCCAATCGAAGCACCTTTTTATACGCTTTTAAAGTAGCTCATTATATAATATGGGAAAATTCCAACACTCGTGTCTTATTTGCCCTTTAATTGCATGAATTTATAATGTGGTAGCGCAGACCGATTTTGTTGTAAAACCGTTGGCTTTAGAACCCACGAAAATTGTTAAGTTGAGAACTGTAAACATAATTCAAAAATTTTGACCGCAAGCAAAATATTTAATTTTTTACCAGAGCTGAATAAAATTTCACAATCTTTCATAATTTTGCAGTTCGTAACTCATTTACAAGGCATTCAGACGTCAGGCTTGTTAAAGAATGTAATCATTATAAATCAATTATTGAATTCAACTCAAAGATTGTATTCATTGATTTCACTTAAAGATTGAGAATTTAAGTTTTGCAATCGCCAATCATTTGACCTTAAAAACACTGCAATTATTTTCTCTCCAACTATTTGGCAATAATCAATTGATTGCAATCATTTGAGACTCCATGAATTCATAAAAGATTGCATTCCCAAAAGATTGCATTGTTTTACAAGGTATTGAAATTATTACAAAACCGTTAATCGATTGCTGTTCTTAAGTAACAGAAAGACATAACTTAAAATTTATAGCAAATTCTAATAATAAAAACGCCGAATGTTCAAAAAGTTTAGTACTTTTTTCCATATTATTTAACATAACATTTTATTCCAACAAGTTTAAGAATGTTAAGTAATTATAAAATTACTTAAAACATTTCATCATATCTTCCATGACTAAACGTAAACATAAAGAATTCCCTGAGGATGCACATCCACTCCACACCGCACCAAAGATGGCGACACAGTAGCAGTGACAGCGACTGACATTTTTGTCCCCCAGTCACGCTGAACACCGAGTTCCAGTTCACTTTCCATTTGGCCAATGGAATTCACTTTGACTTTCGCATGAATCGATAAAAGATAAATATCTGACGCATTCGACTTCGAGTTTGCATATTTTAAATATCAAACTCGCATTTATAACGAAATCAAATTCCGCGAATAAAATCAACCAAACCAGAATACCAATTCCAATCGATCTTATCCGTAAGTTGATTTTTGTATTAATTCAACTTCTCAACCAATATTATGGGAATTGGAAGTCATTGATCGTTCGTAACGTTGTTGGTTGGAAGATTTACTAGACAGCCATTAATTAAGAATTAAGTTAAGCTAGACTTGAATTTGAATTCTTTGTGAATTGGAATTGGCGATTTCTATGTATGAAGAGATTTGTTTAGGTTTTGAGTTCCGTGTTTCTGGTTTTTTGGAGATATATGGGAATGGTTTGTGTTTAGATTTCAAGCTGAAGCTAAACTCATTTGTTTATGGTTGTTACTCAAAGATGTTAATTAGATTTGACGATTTATTACGTTAGAGTCAATGAGGTTTTTTCTGTTCTACCTAACGCTTATAATTTTAGAATCAAGTCTTGAGAGGGGTAAAGTATAAGATTGATGGGCTTGGTGAGTAAGTAACATATTTGTTTGGTTGTTCAAACACCAAATTATGCCCATAAAGTCTTCTCTTCTTTTGGTTGTTTCGGGAGGGGAGGAAAAATTAGTGTCGGCTTTTATTAGGGTATTACGGTAATAAAATCAAATTTGCATACCTATCGTGCTTAATACTTAAAAGGAATGTTATTGGGTAGTAAAAATTATTCTATTTAAGACTTCTCACTTCGTCTCAACTACTCGTATGTCTATAAAAAGTAACAAATTTACGATATTTGCTTGATGTGTTATAACTAATTGAGTGATTGTCTTTTTTTACTGAGGTATCTATGTCTATAAGATTTGTAGTATTAGTTACTTCTTTTTATAGCTTTGTTTGGATTGTATCAGCTATAAAAAAAGCTAAGGTTTTATGGCGAAAGGAATTTTGGCATTTCCTTTGTTGGTGTTGGGTATTTTTGTTTCGCATATAAATATTGACGATAACCCAGATTAAAAGTGAATGAAATCTTTTGTTTTAAATCTTATGTGATGATGATGGTGTTAAACCTTTTTGAAGGCGAATTAGAGAAAATTGAAAAGACCATACAACCAAGGTTAGAAATAAACTTTTCACACGCTATCGCATTATGATGACATTTTATTTGATTTTTATACTTTGATTATAATCTTGAAGTTGAAGTTTATGGTGGAATATTTGAAAGATAATTTTGCAAAATTTCACCAAAAGATAAAAGAGAAAGAGCCGGCTTAATTTATTGATATTGCGACTTTTTTGTTTGCTTATTTTTGATTATTAAAGGGTATCGTGTCCGGTAGCATCAGAATGAGAGTTGATATTTTGTACTGTTATGTGATACTTGAGTATGGGAAAGCAGTTTGTAGGTCAGATTCAATTCGTCGATCATGTGAGTTTTTCACTTTCAGACGATAATTTGCATTTCGCTGTGGAAAAGCAATTCAAGATTTTAGACAAAATTTAATTGGTTCAATAAATAAGTAGACGGAAATAAATATTGCATAAATATTCCCCGTGGAGTTATTTGTTTCAGACTAATTATAACTTCCGGATTAAGTCTTAAGTACTTTGGCATCATAGATATTGGAGTCTAATGAATTAGCTAGATGCGTTTCTAGCCTTCAAATATTCGGCAAAATATTCTTGAGCTTAACTTCCGCATGAGTTTGGATTAACTCGTTAAACTCTGTTTTTATTTTATCATTCTTTTTCTATAGGGTATTTCATTATGAGGTTTCATTCTAATATTCAAATTATTTCAAGAGAAATAAATTTGCCATTTTTAAACTAAATATTGTTTGAGTGGCCATTACGGTAATGGTTGAACCTAAATATCCTTTTCTTTATACATGTGATCGCTCCACAAAAAGTGGTTGCTGATGAACATTCCGAGGATATGTCGAGATTTTCAGTTTCGTTGATGCAAGTGCCAATTATGTATAGTAACAAATATGGTATATCTCGCTTTTACGATACAAGACAGCATTGTGTTTTCGAAGCATTTAATACCACGCGATTTTTTATCCCCCATTGTACAATGTACAATGCTGTGTAAGTCGGAATTTAATGAGCTTATCATATTTTGCCGTTGTAGTTCCGAAGAAGAAGAAGAAGAGATTCGTCAATACCAAAATCAGGCATTTTCAATAAAAGAGCAAGATGCCATACTTTATTAAATGCCTTTGAAATATCAAGTGCACCTTTCTTAATTTCTCCAAAACGATGTAAAGATTTGTTCGACTGTTCGTTGAGATGAAATATAAGATCACTAGTGACTACGAATGCCGTATTGCCGGTCATAAAAAAGCTTTCGTTCCTCAAGCTATTTCTTAAGCTGATAAATTATCAGCGTTTCCATGGCCTTAGAAAGAAGGTACGTTAGTGCTATCGGTCGATAATTTGTGGCAGAAGAAGATTCGAATTTTTTGAGGATTGGTTGAACAAACGCATTCTTCCAACAACTCGGAACGAGCCCACAAGAATAGGACAGATGATGGGAAAGCTTACGCAGTGGTTTTGCTAGCGTGGAAGAACACCTATTTAGAATAATAGCGGAATACCATCTGGGCCAGCGGATTTATGAATGTTGAGATCTTTAAGAACTCTCACCTTAGTTCGAGTACGAAAAAATATTGGTTCCATAGAATCATTAACACGTTCAAGAACAGGAACACTATCTGGTAAGGTGGATTTTTTGGCGGACTGCCTTGCAAATAAGTTGGTTTTATCAATAGAGCTTATTAGAGAAGTGGCCTTGACAACAAGCATAGTAACCGAGGAAGAGGAAGAATTCCTCACATTTTTTACGAATGACTTAAAATTCGTATTGCCTTTGGGACATTGCAGTATTTTTCGCCGTAATTTTTGGCCATGTAAAAATTTGGTCCTTCGAATATAGGCGTTCCAGGCCTTCCTGGCTGGGTTAAACCTTTTTCAGTTTTCTTCAGTTGGGTTAGCTTTAAAACACCGGAAGCTCACCGGATTTAATACTTTTAACCCTATTTAGGGTAAAGGTTTCCATTCCCAGATGAATCATACTAGAAATCATATCTACACTGGAGTCTACGTCGCTACCGAGGAAGCATAGCGACCAGTTAAAAAACCTGAAGAAATTATTGAGACCGTCCCAGTTGGCTGTCTCATACTGTCAAACGGTTCTCTTTGGAGCTCATTCTTTGCCTGGGTTTGTGTGACACGAGAAATAAGAAGATACGACACTGTGGTCCGATGTGCCTAGAGGCGTCAATACACTGATTGTGTATTTATCAGGATCAGAAGTGAGAAATATTTTCTGCTCGGAAGCATCAAATTCCTGAGAAGTCGAAACTCTGTTCAGATTTAGGCTACGATATAAAAAAACAATAGTGAATGATGTGCTTATTCACCGAAAGTTTTAACCACATAAAATTAAAGAGGGAATTGGTACAATGACCGTATTGCGGTAAAAGATGATAGGCAACATTATTACTAATATATATGTCGAGGCCATGGTGTGAGAAGAATAATGGCACCAAGCAATGAATACAAAATTCAGCAGTTTTGGAATCTTCACCTAATTGCGTTTCACTCAATGCCAAAACAGCTGGTCTGTTAGAAATAGTGTGGATGTACTCATACAGAAAATTTGATTCCATAACCAATTCACTCATAGCCTTTGTGCCCTCGATAACTTCACATTTTTCATACTAAAGGTCTTGAATCGATTGCGGAGCCCTAAAATGTAAAATTATCAAATAAAAAATCTATGTGACAAATTGTGATCAACTCTTCAAAAAATAACACGCTCAAAAAATGTCTTACATACTTACGATTGGTACGTTTCTTGTGTGGCACAAACCTTATTTTGTAATGAGTTTTAAATTTTTTAAAATATTAAAAGTTGATAACTACTAAAGTGATATCTGTAGAAACAGTGGGTTCAGCAAGAATCATATATTTGGTGAACTAGATAGTTTTAAAACCTTCATAGTAATTTTTACAAGAATAATGAAGTTCATGACGTTCAGTATGATTTTTTGGAAAATTTAATTGGCAGTTTTTTTTACACAAATTAAACATTTTACTAAATTGATAAACGCCTCGAACACGAGGTTATTAGTTTGATATTGCATTCGTAAATATTTCGAGCTCGAGGCCTTAATCAAACATGTCATTAAGGGTGGGTTTCAACCCCTTTTTTGATGACGAATTTCGACAGGGAAATGCTGATAAAAAAATAGACAAACGCTGCATAGAAGGCCGGGAGCTGCTCACGAGTTCTATGAGTAGAAGAGGAGAAAGGAACACTGACTTTCCAGAAGGAAAAAGAAAGAGCATGAGAAACGTGCGGCCGAAGATGATGAGAGGTTTAAAAGCAGGAATGAAGTTCGAAAGTTTTATGAGTGCAGGTGTAACGAAGTTCAAATGTTCATAACCCTGAAGCCGCAGGCTGCAAGGAAGAAAGTAGAAACATTATAATAGGCAGTCAATACTGAGGATATGATAGGACTACTTCTGCATACTTTATAACCGCGAAGACGAACCGAATTTCGGTGTCAGGCACGATGATCCTTTCAATATAGTTAGCGAAATCAAATAATCCCGTCTTCCTGACTTAAAATAAGTAAAGATTGCCATATTTAAGCAGATGGCTTAAATGCCCAGCTCTTCGAAACAGCTGAAAATAAATTGATTAGTAGCATGCACCAACTAATATTCGCATTCCGTCAGATCCTAAAAAACAAGAAAATCAAATCGACACTCACTATCTTTTCATCGATTTCAAGGCATGTGACAGAATCTACATTGATGTAGTTAAGGGCTTTGTCTGTCTACGGTCCGTTATGAACACTGAAAACAGCAGCAGTACTTAGATTAAATGAACTATTACTCTTGCTAACTGCTGTTTCTTCGGACTAAGAAAGCAATTGAGTAGTAAAGCCTTTTCTCGAAGGAGCTATAAGACCCTCATTATCCCCATCTTGGTATACGGTGTAGAAGTATGGAGTATGACAAAAGCACCTCTGGTCGTTTCGAGAGAAAAGTTTTTCGCGTGATCTACGGTTCCGTATGTATAGAAGATGAGTGGAAGAAAAGACGATGAGATGGATGTACACTTAGCAAAAAAGAATAAAAGTCCAACGACTGAGCTGGCTTTGTCATGTAGAGCGCATAGAAACCAATGCTTTTTGGGTATAAGGATTTTAGAAAGTGATATCGAGTTTAAAAGTCTTCTATTTTAGCAACACTAAGAGAGTCAAGATATTAAAAAATATTGCTAACAGAGTGTTGAAATGTTATTTTCAAACTTAAATGTAGGTATACCAAAAACGTTATCAGGTAACGTGAAGTGTTGGGTACCCAAATATTAACAAATATTATAGCATTTAACCACAAACTTATGAAAAAATCTGAAATGTCCACCTTTTACTGCGGTCTATTGACTTAGAAGACCAATTTCCTGAGTCAAATGTTAAATCAAAGTAAGTAAAAGGAGAAACTTTTGGCCTCTGATTATCCGCGAAAGAAAAGTAATTTTACAGAAAGAATTTCCTTTAAGGACGTGTATCTTGAATCCTCAACACAATCACAATATTGTGTTGTATTCATTCAACAACTGTTCTATTAGCCTCTCGTTTCTACCGATAAATGGATTGAAGTTTTGTAATCACAATCGTGAGAGAAAATTTTCCGTTTTTACAAGTTTAAAGTTCTACATTAAAAAACTTCTTGGAATTTAAATTTGGTAATTAAACCCGAAAAGTCGTTGTAACTAAAGCTATATTGATAACAAGATATTGTTCCTTGTTAATTTTTAAAACAAATTTTAAACTCCATTGAATCACAATGTATTCACAAATGTCTAAAAATTCACAATGTATCATCTGAAAAACGACGTTGATTCAAACCAAAACAAAATCAATCATTAAAATCCAGTATCCTTTGGTTCTGAAACAAGAATCCTATTTTAATACTTTATGGCCATCTTTAATCATTTCACAACTATATGCAATTGTGTTACTAGTCAAAAATTAAAAACTCGTAACGAAATAACATTTGAACTTTGGACAAGTGTGTAAGAAAAATCACCATCTGCCAACTGTCAACTAAAAAGTAATAAATTTTACTTAAAAAAATGGAACAACCACCAAATACAATAAACTTTACTCCAAAAACTAAGTGAATCCTTCCTTAAAACTTGGTTTGAAGCACATTCCAAATATGTTTCTAGCACTTACCAATTTACCTTAAAAATAATATGTTCAGAAAAATTAAATACTTATAGACTTTTTACAAATTCGACAAATTACATGATTTTATCTTACATTTCTTAGATAGTTAAGTACTGAATGTTGTAAACGATGGATATAAATCTTCTTAATTAGTATGATACACCTCTTAAAGTTGATGTTCTTGCCAATAGTTTAAACCCAAAATCATCATATTAACATCAACATTGTAGACTTATTAAGTAAAACTAACTGAAATCTGATCAAGTCTTATACTCAAATCTCTACAACTACGACTTAGTAAATTCTCATCAATGATGGCTATAAGCTATTAAAATGGCTTGACAAGATATCAGAGTTTTATTTGAAGTTTGAAGTGATTTATGATGCGACCTGGCAAATTACTTTGCACGATCTGTCCCAGAAAAATTAAAAAAAAACAACAACTTCATCACAAGTCCTGATGTCCATTATAGAAATCTGTACTTTTGTGTTTCTATTTCTTTTCTTTTTGTAACGTTTTTAACCTTAAAATTGTTTATATTTGAATTATCTGTCGTGTTCACCATATTTGTTGTTGTTGTTGTTGTTTTTGTTAGATTTGGCGATACTTAAACATAAATTTATGCGTTTTGGTTGCCAATAATCGCGCGACCATATGTCGTTAAGTATGTCGGTAATGCAGAGTGTCGCCTTATTGCGCGCTATTTTAAACCAACACAGCCTCCAAAGAGGCTCATAATTTTATCTCGCCACTTAGTGTGGAAAAAAATCAAATAAATCTTCGAAAAAATTGCATAAGTTGTTGTTAAAGTTGAAGTATTTTTGTATCTTTTTTCGTTTTGGTTTTGTTGGATTCGTGTTACTGCTGCTGTTATGCGCGGAGATCGAAGTCGCGCCACTAAGTAGGTCAGACAAGGCCGCGGCACAGCACAGCTTCGGTCGACGAGCAGATAATTTAATTTGTTTTCATCTTATTTCGCGTTTTTTACCTGGCTTATTTTTATTTTTTCAACTTTTTGTATCTTAAATATTTATTTCGAGGCATTTTGGTATGAAAAATAAACGAAGTATGTATCTTTGGGAGTGAATCGAAATCGATGATGATGAATGAGTTGAGGAATTTTGGTAATTATTTGGAAGCTAAAAAATCAGGCAAGGCAATCCAAAAAAAAAAGTCGTAGGAATGAAGAAAGCCACAAAAATAAAAGCAGATAAAGGGTGACATATGCGCAATGTGGGGTTTTTAATATCTTTATATAAAATAATGAATGACATGAAGACAAAGGATGTAAATTTAATTGTTGAAAGGAATTCATTTTTTCGAACGTGTATCTGCTGTCACTTTATTAGCTGTTTTTTCTGTTTTGTCCATATCGACATGAAATTACATAAATGTTAAGCCTTTTGTTAATAACAATTATCATCAACAGCTCTTTTGTCCTTTCACCAATGCGATGTGCTAAACGAATTTATATACTTTCACTGATTTAACAGTGGACAGGCGTATAGAGGAGAGACTCTCCTTTATGATTTATTTTTTAGAAATTTTGGGTAAGTCTTTTAAAATAACTATAGAAAAGGTGCGGTTTTTTAAACTGGGATGTCTTACAATAAATAAATTTTGGTTACCTATAAACAATGAAAGACAAGGGTTTGGATAATTTGATTTTGGCAATTATAGAAATTTTATTAAAAAGGTTTTGTTAAAAAAATTTGAAGTGGCCTAATTTGTAAAATTATAACATAACTCTCTAGGCTTCAGGCTCTAACAGGAAATCTTCAGTGGAAGTTTTAAGAATTCAAAAAATGATGTACATAATCATTTTCACTTAGAAAAGATAGAAATAGAAATACCAGAGCGATTTAACACAGGATTTTGTTTTTCTGAAGCTGAAGGCATAAAACGCTAAAAATTAGCTAAAAATTAAACCAGTTGATATTTAGGATGCAAGTAGTTAAAGTAAACGTTATAACAGAAATTTTCGCCTACTAGCATATAACTCAAGAAATTACATCAACCATTTAATTGATAAAATACTGTTTAGAATTTGCCACTTAAATTGGGATAGTAAACAATATGGTTTAAACGCTTATTAGTTACCACTTGGGCTTTCCACCAATCTCAAGCAGTTTATTAAAAGTCTTAAAACAACAAAAAGGCAGCCACCTAGACGTCAATCATGTACATATTACCAATCAGGAAGTCGAAGTCTTACGGATAAGATCAATTTAAAGAAGTTTCATAAAAGTCTAAAAAAAGCCAAAAAAAGAACCGCGTCTTCGGCTGCCTCTGGAGGACAAATGCCACCAACTACACGTCTGTCGAAACCATATTTGAAATCAGCGAGTTGTATTCTTCAAGATGAAATGCACGTAAAGGGGTTTCTCTCCCTATTTCAATGTTGGCGAAAATTGTATTTTTTATAGTATTCTTCTCGGAAACGTGTTGGCAGACGAACGTTTCTGTCACACCTTTACTAAGGCTACTTACCTCCAAAAATTAGCCCTTAGCTCTTAGTCTATAACCTTCTTTGTAGATTTTCAATAACTTTAGTTTTACACTATAATTTTTAAGAAGTTTTGAATGGTTAAGTGATATTTCAAAAAACATAAGGTAATTGAACTATTTAAAGTTGGATCCGTCTACTGAAATAAAAAACGTTTGAAAAAGTATAATTTGATTTCAGTGTGTCATTTTTAAAACAGCTTCTGAGAAAATTTTATCAAAAATTATTGGTATAAACATTAAGAAAATATGTATTTTCAGTTATTTGTATGTTTTTGTTTAGGAAATAAATATAAGAATGCTTTAATTTATTGATTTTAATGCGAAAGAGAAGGCCAACAATTAAAGTGACCATAAATGTATGAGGTTCAAGAAATCTTAAATCTTAAGAAAAACACTTAGCATAGAACTAAAACATGAAATTTGCGGGAGCAATTCATGTATTGAAATAACTCGGCAAGGGCTATGACCTTGTAATATGGGATTTTAGTTTTTGAATGCCAATTTCTCGTTTTTATAATCTCTGACTTTTGAATTTTGAAACAGAAAGAAATGACTGTTGCCGAAACGATGAAAATATTGCAGAAAGCCTCCAGCTCTATCGAAAACTAAAAAACATATAGGTTGTCCATTAGGCAGTCAGCAAATTCAAATCTCGACCTAAAACGTTACATTTTTGGTCTCGTAATCCGTGTTAAAAACAAGATATAGGGCAAAACTAAACTAAACGCCCAAGCTTTAATGTCCAATTCTTTGGCGGTAGGTAGAAAGGTCTTAAGTTAAAAAATTGCATTTCAGGTTTCTGATTTGGTGCAATGGCCTTTTTTGTCTTTAAGAACTGCTAAGTACGGTATTAATTTAGACTTTAGACAACTATTGTAGGTTTTGGCTTAAAAAAGTTGTTAGTTGCATTATTCTTACAAATTCTAAAATTACCAACAATTTTTTTCATATAAAGAAATAGTTTAGTTTGAAAACCTAGTTTTTGTCAAATAGATTTTTAGTTGAAAACAAATGTTTACCAATTTTAGTAGCATTTCTTAAATTTTTACAAATTGAATGAATGAAATTAATTTGAGAGACATCAAGAACCGAACATCAATTTCTACCAAATTTGCGAACTATTTTCGTAGATTTTATTTTTGTATGAAAAACGGACTGTTGGATTTTAATAAAAAAAGAGGCTTGGATGCGACCCACACTGATAACTTCCCATCCCGTTTGTCGATTTGTCTTGCTTAAAAGTTTGCCTATATGTACTCGTATCAATTTTTAAAAAAATTGCGTACTATTTTTTGTAGATTTTATTTTTTATGAAAAAACGGACTGTTGGATTATTATATGTATAAAAATAATTTAATATCGAAAACATTATTTTCTGTGAAATAAAATAAGTTGGAAGCCAATATTTTTAATTTTTAAAAAGCTATTTTAGTCGAAATTAATTTTTACCAACTTTTGTTAATTTTTTTTTCGGTTTTTAATGTTTCGTAAAAAAAAATGTCAATTGTCAACTGAATGTTGAAAACAATATTTTTTGAAAGATAAAAGTAAATTAAAGCCAATATCTACAATTTTCGAAAAGATATTTGAGTCGAAAATCAATTTTTACAAACTTTTATATATTTTTTTTAGGTTTTATTTTTTGTAAAAAAAACTGTCAATTCGATTTTTCTCGACATTTTTTAGAATGTTGAAAACAATATTTCTTATAAGATAAAATAAGTTTGAAGCCTAAATTTCAAGTTTTTGAAAAGATATTATAATCGATATTTAATTTTTACCAATTTTGAGTAATGTTTTTTTTAGATTTTTATTTTTTATAAAAAAAATTGTCAATTCGATTTTTCTCAAAATTTTACCAAATGTCAAAAACATTATTCTTCATTGCACAAAATTGTTTTGGATATGAAATCATATTTTGGTCGTAACATTTTGGAGGTGACAGTTTTTTTTCAGTTTTTTTGATTTATAATAAAAACCGTTATTTATATTTTTTTTTCAAAAAATATGTGTTTTTGGTATCACGTTACAATATATTATATACAATTTCATTCAAATGTCTAGCGTTTTTGGTTCGTAAGATATTTAGGTTTAACCAAAATTTTCACCTTTTTTTCAAACTGCTATAGTAAAAAAACCACCCACGCAATTTTCTTGAGAGCCCTTTCTGCATCTTTCTGCCTTATTATCTGTATAACAAAATTTATTTGAAGTCGATATCTCTTCTGGTTCTTGAGCTATGGACGACGAAAAAAACGTCGCGAACGTACGGACGTACGGACGTACGGACGTACAAACGTACGTACACACGCACGCACAGACATCTTTCTAAAAATCTTTTATTTCGAGTCTAGGGACCTTGAAACGTCGAGAAATGTCAAAATTTTCAATTTGACAAATCGGACCCATTACAATAACTTCCTATGGGAAGTTAAAAATATTTAAAGTCAATATCTCTTCTAGTTCTTGAGCAATAGAAGATTAAAAACCTAACGAAAGTCCGGACGTACGAATGAACGTACACTTGCACGCACAGACATCTTTCTAAAAATCTTTTATTTCGACTTTAGAAAGCTTGAGACGTCGAGAAATGTCAAAATTTTCCATTTGACAAATCGGACCCATTACAATAACTTCCTATGGGAAGTTAAAAATATTTAAAGTCAATATCTCTTCTAGTTCTTGAGCAATAGAAGATTAAAAACCTAACGAAAGTCCGGACGTACGAATGAACGTACACTTGCACGCACAGACATCTTTCTAAAAATCTTTTATTTCGACTTTAGAAAGCTTGAGACGTCGAGAAATGTCAAAATTTTCCATTTGACAAATTGCAATAACTTTTAAAAAAAATTAAAAATCAACTAAAATTTTTAGAATTTAAAATTATTTTTTGCCCAAAGAAGTTGCAAAAGAATTATAAAAGTAGGTGTCAATCTAAAAAAAATGTCTTTGATATGTCTTATTCCTTGGCCTTAGGTAAAAAGGTCTTAAGTCAAAAAATTGCACTTAGGTTTTGGCCTTTTAACTGCTTTTTTGTCTCTTTCGTTAAATACGGACAACTCAAGTCGAGAACAACTGCTAAATACGGTATTAATTTAGACTTTAGACAATCATATTTGTTTTGATATTAACGTCTTAAGTTCGTTGAGTCTGTGCGACCAGTTTCTGATTAAAGTCCTTTTTGCGAAGCAGAAACTATACCGTTCTGAGATATAAATCTACATCGGATACAGATGATTAGTTTGCTGAAATTTATAACTTTCAAACCAAACAAATTCAGACTTAATCTTCGTATTTTGTTTTATTAGAAACTATTCAAAGTGTTTGAGAAATGTTTTAAGACAAAGTTCATACGATTATTCAAATCTATTATTAGTTTTCAATATTTGGCAGCAATACATTTCATCAAAAACCAAGCCCATTATTTACAACTCTCAACCAGTCCTGTTTAAGAGTCTGATTAGGGAAAGGGGGGACCCTCAGTTTGAATGCTGAATATGGCCGGTTTATTTAAAAATAAACTATTCAAATACTCTCAAGGGGTTGGCTAATTTTTTGCAGTAAGTACCCGAAAATTTGCTTAGGTTCCGTAATGGGGAAAATAAAAAGACAATTTCACGAAACAGAATTATAAACTCTGAACACAATGCTGAAGTACAGAAGACTTTGAACAGTATTGAAGGTTCTCCGTATCTTTTTAGGAATTCACAAAAAAAATCTCAAACGGAAAATGTACTTGTAAGCATAAAATGTTTTGAAGCTTAAATTTTCTACGTTGCAGAATTATTCTGGTCTCAACTTTGTATGAAATTCTGAAAAAAAATTCGTTTATAAGACTTTTTGTATAATTTAATCTTTAGGAACTCCTATTTTAAAATTGTTTACAAAAATTTGTAAAGATATAAACTAAAGTAAAACGGTTTAACATTTTTGTGAGTAAAATTAAATGATTTTAATTTTCCCAATATTAAATTTACTCGAACACAATTTCGGAAGTAAATATAGAGAATCTTTCTTCAATCACACATTGAGAATGTGGAACGCTTTATCAGAGTCTGTTTTTCGTTCCGTTTTTTTGTATAGAACTTTAAGATAAATGGACAATGGTGTCTTTCCTCATATCAGAGCTTATATATTTAATGAATTAAAATATACAAAAAGTATTAAAATGATAAAAAAACTGAATTAAATACTAAACTTTTTTTAAAGGCAGTGACTTTAAAAGAAATAGAAATAATAAAAAAAAAGACAGACAATAATTGGTTTCATCTAAGACCAATTTAACTGACTGAAGAAATTAACATTATTCAAAAGTACATAATAATTGTATATTAATTAAACTAAGAACCATATTTAAGGTTTTCCAATAAGAAGCTTCATTGTGAATAGGCCGTTGTTTAGCGAGTTGCAAATTTAAAAGTGTCAACTTTTGACATTTGACAAGTCAAAACAACATTATGAGGAAAATAAATCAGAAACATCAGAGATGAAAGGAGTGAATGCCATACTGCCGCAAAAGTGCAAATTGATAAGGATATACTGTTGTTACCGTAGCGGTGGAAGGCATTTTGTTAATATTGTCATAAACTGCTAATGGAAGACCATCTTGCTAACAATGAAATAGACATATGTACATTTATTTATTGCGAAAAATACACTTTTTCAAATACCAAAATGAAACCTCTTGTCGGAAAACTCTTACTTTTAAGCATATGCACACATAAGTAAGCGAAAAAGTCATTTGAAATTTCAATTTATTGCCAATAGCTCAAATTAAGCACATTTTCAAATGAATTTAAAATTAAGTTTGACTGAATTATACAAATTTTAAAGATAGTTTACACGTGATAATCAATTTTGCTCATAGCATATATTCAATTTCAATCCATTTCCTTATTGTTTATACTTACTTAACTTAACTTTTACCTAAAGTTACATACGTCACGTTACATAACACTCAACGAAACGAATTACTATTTAAGGAATGATTAATATCTTTATAAAATTGCAGTGCAGTGGTCCATCACCATCATCCGTCTGAGCGTTTGAGCGTTGTCCGTCAGAGAAGAAAAAAAAGTGGTACAGTGTAAGTGTAAGTGAGTTTTGTACAAAATTAAATTCCCATTAAAATAAATTATTTAAATTACACTTCTGCCAGCAGCAACAGTAGAGCAGCATCAGAGACCACAGCAGCTTTGACCTGCATTTACATTAAAAAGATTTTTTTCGTCCCTCTTTAGAGCGAGGAATGGTTGGATCTTTTGGTATGAAAATATTTTGCTCAAGTGGAAGCTGAATTGAAAATAATGATGGTGTAGGTCACTTTAATCCACACTGATGCATTGATGAGGTTTTAATAGCTCGTCAATTTTTTTTGAGTTTTTCGTTTTTTTTTTCAGCTTCGGATTCGGAATAACCTACCTCGTCCAATCTTCAATCATCGCGTATTGTTTGGTGTTTTTTTTTTACTCACTGTACAACAATTTGCACTTAACTGGTTGCCTTGAATCTTTTTTTTTTTGAGCAATTTAATGTTCAATCAAGTATTTTGTTCATGTGTCATATAAGAAACTAAGGAATGTAATATGTTTGCTTCGTGTGGCATAAAAGTATCTCAAGAATGCAATATGGTTCACATCGTGACTTTGACGCTAACGCTGACGCAGACGTTGACTATGCAGTTGAAGTTTGAAAGAAAACCTCAGGCGTGGTTGATGTGCGGTAAAACTTTTGATTGATGCATTTTGTGTGGTTTTTAGTGTGTAAATTATTCAAACACAAACAAAAAACTATCTAACATTTTGGTTTAGTTTACATGAATCTAATTAATTATTAGGAGATATTTCTATTGTTTCACTAAACTGTTATCATATATCACTAAAAGTTTCGACTTGAGAGACATCGCATCATTTACAACCATAAATAATCAATTTTTCCCATCATTAAACTTTATCTTGATAATAAATCTTTTCTTTTTAAAACGTATTTGTCCATTGTGTGATGAGGGTTTCAATCTTTTGTTCCCTTTATCAAGGCAAAATCATGCATCATTTTGTCAACATTTCAAGGTAAGAAATTACAAAAATATCTAGATCATTCAATATGCTTCTGTTTATGGTTTTATTGTTATGTATATTACGTTTATGAACTCATCGATCTAATCTATCATTTTTTATTAAACAATAATTTTGAACAAATAAAAGAACATCAAAAAAAAAAACAATTAGTGATTTGCATATTTTTGTATAAGCGTATTTAAAAGTGATTTCTCAATCTAAGCCGATTTGTTTCTTTTATTTTGTCTTAATGTCTCGTCAGTTGGTCGTCTGTCTGATTTATAGATGAAAAATTTCTTAATTTTAAGGTCATTCATCATAAAAGTCGTGTATAAGATGTGGTGGTTTTTTGAAAGGTTGTTATTTATAACAATCCAAGAATTATACCTTAATCAATGAACATATTTTTTTTGTTTTTGATGACGACTGTGTATTTTTAATTAATAAAAACTTAATTTAATTAATTAAAACTGCTTAGTTTAACAATGATTTATGTCATTTCCGAAATTTTGGAAAAATGATCTTAATTTCAAGCTAAAATGACATATCAAACAATAGAAACAATAATTTGGCTTTTATTAAAAAATATAGTTTCTTCTAATTGAAACCACAAAGTTTAATTGGTATTGAAGAAATACACTATTAAAAGACAAACAGCCAATTAGAAGACTTGACAGTTTAGGAAAACATCTGTTTATAGTTTATGAGAACAAAATTATAAGTATCAAATACAATGAGTAGAGCCTTCCAAAAGTCTGTAATGGGTTGACCATCTACAGCCTTAAAGATAAAACAAAGTTTGCTCCAAAAAGGAGATATTTAAAACTAAATAAAGAAACTTGAATAAAAACTGATAACTTCCCACTGTAGAACAAAGAACTTCAATCAAAATGCAATTGACATTAAAGTTTTGGCTGTTTGGTGTCGAGAATTTCAAGACTTCAAAGCAATATAGTTACATTCTTGGTAGTACTCTAATGTGTGTATCTTTAATATCACCAAATATTGAACAAAATATTTTGTATACTACAAAATAAGTTTAATGCCAATACCAATTTTGTTGGCATTCTATAAATAGTATAGTAGAAAATTCCCAAGAAAACGCATCGGCAGTTGCCAGATTTTTGTACTTAAAAATTGGTACAACTGAAAAACATCTATCAGAATAAAAAAAAAATTCAGCAAAAAAACTAACTATAACTAATAAAATTTACAATTTCAAAAAGAAATGGTAAGAAAATATCTGGAAATTGGGATTCTATAAAAAAAATTAATAAGACATAAAATAAAAACTTCAAAAAGGAGGTTTATTCGTAGACTAGTACATTCATATGTGGTATTGAAGTAGGGTTGAGCTATTACTAATTCTATATATATCTGAATCGAGTTGAAAGGGCTTGATTCGACTCGATTCCGGTAGGGGAACGGAGTCTTAATCATTTTTAAATCTTCTTGTGCGGCGGAAACACCATGAAGATTTATTTAATCTAACCTGAGATAAACCTTAAGTGGTAACAAAGCAAAACTTAATTATCTTTTCTATTGCTTTCTCTTTGCAAAATAAGCCCAGTTAGTCCATTTACACTAACAAAACTAAATAATATCAACAGTAACAGATTGATCTGTTTTCCATAATGGAAAACATATGATTCCAAATGCACATATACTCAACGAGCACAGCCATCGATATACAAATGCAATATCAATCGTACCAACCTTCAAGACTTGTATAAATGTCAAAAACCCATCTGTAGTAAGATTCTACTTTGACTTTTATCGGTAGTATTTTTACTACGGATATTGTTTTTTGTTATTCGTGTAAAATCATACTATTCATATATAGATTTTCCAAGAAAACACAGGTAATGACGTTTGAGTTATTTTTAACAATTTACTAAGCTTAAAAGATGGTTTGCCTAATTTAAAAAAATTGTATCTTCTTACTATCTCTGACAATTTGCTTAAGTTTAAGTCAAAGAATAGCACACATGATATTGTATAAGAGCATTTATTGGCATAGTTCAATCTACAGCTGGTTTTTCCAATTAATAGGAACGTTTTAGCTGTTTTGGTTTGTTTACTTTTACGAACTGTCACTATTTAAACATGTTCGGATGCAGTTTTTAAATAAAATTGAATAAGAAATTTTATAGTAAGAAAATGGAAAAGAAGGATTTAAAACTATGTAGTCACTAAGTATATTGTTAAATATTTTAAAATTGCTACTTATTAACATTTTAGACCTTAACAAAAGGTTCTATTAAATTTTAAACAAAAATCTTTATTTTTCGATATTTTTTTCGAAAATCTATTTTTTAACATTTTTGATTGATTTTTTTTTAATTTGTCAGTTTCTTAAAATTTTAACACGTAACTTTTGTTTATGTAAGTGATTTCTTTCACATTTATTGATTTCAATTGAATTTAAAAAACCTTGCGACGTCTAGAAATGTCAACATTTTTGGACAAATCGTATTACAGAAATCAATAATAGGACAATTAGGAAATAAAGAATGATTTCAAAACCATGTTTAACACGCAACAACTTCTTTCATAAGTAAGTACTCTTCTAAAATCGATACTGTTTCGTTAAAAAAATACCTACAATAAATGCTTTTTTCAAAATAAAATTTATATTTTTATAAAAAAAGTGAATAATATGAAAAAAAGTCAAAAGAATAGATCTTTAGCAAAAATGATCGGATCTTTAAACGATGAACATTCATAGAGACTTTTTAAGTCATTATGGTGACGAATGTAAAGAAAAGACGTAGATATTTTGTAAAAATGCAATAAAATATCATATACAGAATTTTTAAACAAGAAATAATCAATTAAAATTGAAATTATAATCAACAACTCTTACATTTAAAGAAATTATTTAAGTGTCTTTCGCCATTTCTAAAGATTCAAAAAACCGTTTCTAAATGGAGAAAATTTATCCCAAATTGAAATTTTAAGTTATGGCAAGGAAAAATGATAATAAGTGTTAAATTTAAGGTAAAAACATTAATATAGGGAAAACTTATTTGTCACAACTAAGTTATGATTTTTGAATTTTATCATTTAAGTTCCATGTTTTCTTTATAACACTTTTGAAACATGGGGTGTAAGTCGAATTCACTATCACCGAGCTTTCCGTCTGTGTAAGATTATTCAACTCAATTCAATTCGATTGATGAATTTCAGATTAAAATTTTCAAGATTAATTGTTGGTGAAATTTCAAAGTGATTGGTTGTGCTATTGTTTTTTTTTGTTTGTTAAAATGTCGTAAGCAAGAATGTATTTTTTTGACAAACTAAGAAAATTTTCATTTGTGTGAGCCTCTGATAGCTCTATTTAGAAATTAGTATAACATTTTTGTTACGCAAGCTTTTTAGCTATCAATTCTACGTTTAATTAGATTTGTTAATTTTGATTTTCGTTTATTAGAAATCACCTTAGCCGATTCTACCCCTGGTTAAATGGAAGTAATGGGTTTCTGACACAAAATATAAACCTAAAACCTAGTGTTCTATTAAAAGTTGGTAATAACTGATTTTCGAAACAAATATCTTTGCAAAAATTTAAGATATTGCCCTTAAACTAGTTTAATCTTATAGAAAACATTTATTTAAACATTTACTAAGAATTTGAGAAAAATTCAAGTCATTTTTTTTATAAAAACAATCAATAAAAAGTACTTCCAAAAATTGAACAAAAAAAAAATGATGTTCAATTCGATTTTTTCGAGAAGAGATGAATATTATTTAATTTCAGGAAAAATTGTAATATTAACTTAAGATAAGGTTTAGAAAAAAACTATTTGTGACATTTTAACAAGAAAACAAAAAATTCAAAAAATTATGCAAATATTAATAAATATTAGTTCTCGACTTAAAATGTCGGAAAAAGAAAAAGATATCGAAATCATTTACTTGTTCTATCATATGAAAAATAGAGTTGCCAACTTTTTTTATATCGAAAACCTACCAAAAAAATTGATAAGAAAGATTTTCAACTCAAGTATTTTGAAAACAAAAAAATATATTGACTTAAAATTTTGTATGTCACTAAAAATATTGTTATTAGTATTTTGATACAATTTTAGAAACGCAGCAGACGGGCTGTTATCAGTGTGGCCCGAATTCTAGCTTATTTTTGCAGGATTAATTAATATAATTAATAAGTTTTTAATTAAATATGTATTGAAACATATATTAATTTATAGTGTCATGTTGTCTATGTTTTGTTTATGCTACTAATTCTTGTAAAACGTTACATAAATGTATGGAAGGTTTGTTGCATTGCTGATAAGATCTTCATTCACGGTTCGTCCTAATGAGCCATTTTTGTTCTCCATTTCAACATTCCAAGTAACGGTTCATTGATTTCGATACAAAACTTTTTAAAACTTCAATATCTTGAATACGAAACAATCCTGTTTCATTGAAAATCAAAAATAAAATTCTTTGTCGTTAGGCAAAAAGGACTTAAGTTTGAAGCACGTCCATATGTCCGTACGCCTGAACCTTCTCGACCTTTTTTTTTGGTTGTCCATAGCTCAGAAATCAGAAGAGATATCGATTCCAAATAAATGTTGTTATACAGATAATAATGCAAAAAGATGCACAAAGGGCTCTCAAAAAAATTGGGTGGGCGGTATTTTTACCATAGGAGTTTAAAAAAAGGTGAACATTTTTGTTAACCCTAAATACATTATCACAAATCAATAACTGAAAAAAAAATGTGTCACCTCGAAAATTTTACGAATAAAAAATGATTTCATATCCAAAACAATTTTGTGCAACGAAAAATAATGTTTCAACATCTGGTAAAATTTTGAGAAAAATCGAATTGCCAGTTTATATAATAAATAAAAACCTAAAAAAACATTACTCATGTTGGTAAAAATTGAATTTCAACTCAAATATCTTTTCAAAAACAAGAGATTATGGCTTCCAACTTTTTTTGACTTATAAGAAATACTGTTTTCAACTTTCGTAAATTTTGTTTGAAAAAGTTTTGAAAAGCATTGAAAGTTTTTTTTAACAAACAAGAAAAGCCTAAAAAAAAATAATTTGGTAAAAATTGATTTTGGGCTCAAATATCTTTTCAAAACTGTGAGATATTATTTTTAAATTACTTTTATCTTTTAAAAAATAATGTTTTTAACATTCAGTAAAATTTTGAGAAAAATCTAACTGACAGTCTTTTTTACAAACAATAAAAACATAAAAAAAACATACTAAGACTTGGTATAAATGTACTTTTGAATAAAAAGCTTTTTAAACGTTTTTTATTTTATAGAAAATATTGTTTTCGATATTCAGTAGTTTTTTTTTATAAAAACAACAGTCCCTTTTTTTCATTATTTGATTTTTGTTCATATTATTTAAGAATATTATATAATTTATCATATTAATTCAATTAGTTTTATTCTCTTTAATTTCTTTATGTGTTTTATTTAATTTTGCAATTATTTTTATTATTTTCTTCCATTGTATTTTATTTATTCTTTGTTATTTCAACTTTATTTATTTTATTTAGACTTGATTTAGTTTAAATTTATTTATTTTAATTCAATTTAATTTAACTTTATTTTAATTAAATTTGTTTTATTTTTTTTATTTAAATTGATTTTTTTATTTCTTATAGGTTTAACATTCGTATACAGGAAATTATGTGAAGATTATGAACGGATTCCCATCCTTTTAATATTTTTTTCATAGCATGTTATTCAAAAATGAAAAATAAAAGAAAGTATTTATTTTAAATGAAGAATTTTATATTAAGCTGGCAAACATTTTTATTTTAAGATTAGTACTAAAGAGCTTTCTCGAATACGTATTGAATGAATGCATTTTTTGACCCAATTCCCTCACAAAATCAAAAGACATCCTGATTATCTTCCAAGAAATCCAAACTCTCAGACATACAAATTTACTATGAAAAAAACTCGCTTTGCATTTCAATTTTTATGAATTAAACCTAAAACCCTCTGTGTCATCATATCCACCAACACAAAACCCAACAAAAAAGAAGAAGACGTGCTTCACATTCTTAATACGGTCCCAAACAAAGAGTACAAACAAAAATCAAAACCTCCGAAAACAAAAAATACTCAAAAATTCCTTTCAATCTTCCTCCACTAAAGGCTTTGTTGTCCCAAAAAAAAATTAAAGGCAAAAAAAGTGTAAACACTACAAGAAAACAAATTTTCCCATAAGAAATTCAACACTTCTTCGTCTTCTCCTGATGATGGGCTCTCCTTTATAATAGAAACCTTGCAATGCAATGCAAACCTTTATGAAAATATAATAATAATCGTTTAGGTCGTCTTCTTACCTGTTAAAAATTATCTGTGTGGCTCTTTTTGAGCAGGTAATTAAATCCACAAAGGAAACTCTTCAACCTTGTTTTCGGTTTTCTTGTTAGTGATGACGATGCTGAGGATGTTGATGTTTTTGGATCTCTTTAAGATGAATCTTGTTGTAGTTGTAGTTCTAAAAAGATCACCTCTTTCTGTCTCTGCTCAAGTATCCATCATCATCCCTGATCTCATGGGAAATTAATTATTGTCTTGAAGTCGCGTCACGGCGTTGGTTGTTTTTTTGTTCTTCTTTCTATATTACGGGTTATCCTTTTATAACTCACTCCTGTTTTTCCTTCATTCCTTTGTGCGTTTGTACGCCTTGAAAATGGACAAACTCACTTTAAACACTATTTCGCACTCCTCGATCAGGTAATTACACAATAATCGATCATAGTTGATCATTAAAAAAAAAAATGGGAAAACACAATGGAATCTTAAATCTTTACAAACTCGAGAATCAAGAAAGATCAAGGCAACATTTTCGTTCGGGAAAACAAAAAAATAACTACTAAAATTGTTGAATCTCTTGTTTTGTGCACCTTAAGTGCTTCACTTAAATGGATCACGCAATCACTTCACCTAACTTTTAGGTCAGTTTGGGAAAAAATCCCTTTTTGAGAATGGCACTTCTTGAAATTCTTCGGTTTCTTTGCTTCTTTTTTATTTTCCTGACAACAATTCACACAACGAACGAAAAACCGCTGAAATCTCTGATGAGGCAATTTATTCGCCACTAATTGTCGGCAATCAAAATAATAATAATCCCATTCACATCCTGGCCCCAAATTAACGCGTACGAAAAAGAAAACCACAATAAAAGGAGACGAATAACACAAAAATATAAAATCAAAATCCTTTGAGAAGAATCGTAGCAGAAGTAAAATCACTGAGACTGAATTAAAATCCTTCCCTTAAGTCAGGAACAACTTATAAGAATTGTAATGGTTGCTTAGTTCGGTCCGCGCGGTGAACTAATCATGCGCGATGGTCAAAATGGTACTGCAGAGCGATCGACCAAGAAAACGTTACCACAGTCCCAGTCCCACGTTTAACTCATCATACGCAGCTTAGGTTGACGCTGAGCTCGGTCGCAGTCGGTGTGGAAAAATCTCAGTTTGTTAATCTGAGGCTCTGTTCTGTGCCTGTGACTGTGCCTGTGCCTGTACTGTTGTCTTTAGGTTCGGTTGCATGATCGGTCTCAGGTGAGGCAGAGTAAACGATCAAACCGGAGAGAAAAGACGAAGCCAAACAAAATAAAGAACAGGTAAACGAAGCGTATAAACGCTTTGGCCCCGTCCGTCGTCGCGTCGCCACCGTCCATCGATCACCGATCGTCAGTCGCCGAGGTAGAGAGGGTGAAGTAAGCAACTCCTTTCTTCAATAAGTTCGATTCGATCAGTACAGTAGCGGCCTGGAACCCACAGTTTTGTATGGTATGAGTATTATTGAACAGAAGAACGCAGCCTAAGTAAGTAACCTGTTTTTGACTGCAACTTGAGTTTTGAAGCCTCGCTCTCGTCTCAATTCGATACTCGATCGATGGTTTGCTCTCCCTCAATATATTTATTGTTATTATTGATCAACGAAGATCGATGAACGAACGGTGCGAAGATGATGTGTAAACAAAAAACCAAAAAACCAAAACACCGAAAGAAGCCCAAAGAGAAGAATAAAATATTTATATTCCGGCTGGGCTTGAATAATTTGGAATGGAGATGGGATTAGCATCAAAACAAGAACGTCTGTAGAGCTGAGCAGTGATAAGCAGTGTTGCCAAGTTTGAGTCTTCTAGCTGCAAAGTAGGCGCTAGGATTTTACCAAACTGTTTACACTTTTACAGTACCTGAATTCTTTGATGTAGGTAGGTAAGGTAGGGTATGCATTTGACTTTGAACCGAAAATACAAAAATTGAATTTTAATGCTAAGGGAAATAAAAATAGTTTGTGACTTGATTTCTAATTTTGTTTGGGTTTTCCAATAGAAATCATCAATCACGAGAAAACAATATTTTTTCTTTTTTTTGACACATGTTAGAGCTAATCGGTGATCTAAATAAGGTATGAGGTTTGGAGTCTTTTTGAATAATAAAATAAAACGTTTAAGGCAGGCCACACAATAATTAAAAGGACAAAATGTGAAGAAAGTAAAAAACTTGGTCCCCCGATTCTGTCTATCTATTCTTGCCTCTACACCCCAACACATTAGGTCGATTGACTTAAAATTTTAAAATTAAGGTTAAAGCCAATTTGCGTCGTTTTTAAAACTTTTCTTAGACTAAAAATAACAGTAACTCTCAAACGAATTTTTTGGTCAAAAATCGAAAATTCTAATTTTCTAAAAAAACAAACCGATATTTCTTTTTTTTTAATTTTCGTTAAAACAGTTAATAATTTTATCATATATCAATATAAGAAAAATATTTTTGAATTACTCCAGAAGGGCAGGAATTTGAAACTTGGAGAAATTTCAAAATTTCCAATTCGACAAATTGGAACGGTTTCAAAAAAATCGAACTTTTTTTTATAAATCAAAATAACTGAAAAAAATATTTGGTATCACGGAAATTTTACGAATAAAAATTGATTTTATCTACAAAACAAAAATAACGTTTTGAACATCTAGTGAAGTTTTGAGACAAATCTAATTCAACGTTTTTCTTATAAAAAATAATAACCTAATAAAAGCATAACTCAAAGTTGGTAAAAATTGAATTTCGACTCAAATATATAAAAATTATTGTTTTTTAACATTCGTAAAAATTTTGAGAAAAATCGAATTGACAGTTTTTTTTACAAAAAATAAAAACCTAAAAAAATAATGTTGGTAAAAGTTGATATTTTCGACTAAAATAACTTTTCAAAATTTTGAAATATTGGCTTTTAACTAATTTTGTTTTTTTTACAAAAAAAAGTTAAAAACCTTTAAAAAGCATTCAAAATAATAACCTCAAGCTTATTTTGTCTCACACAAAATATTGTTTTCGACATTCAGTAAATATTTTATAACAATCCAACAGTCAATTTTTTCATAAAATATTAAAATCTACAAAAAATAGTACACAAATGCTACTAAAATTGGTTAACCACTAAAAATCTCGTTAAAAAAAATACATTTTGAAATCAAATTCTAAATCTATTTCTAAACAATTTTTTAGAAATAATAAAAATGATAATTTTTTTTAACAAAATACGAAAACCTAACAACCTTTTAGGGAAGACAAATCGACAGACAAGATGGAGGGTATCAGTTAGGGTCGCATCCCAGCCTCACAATATTTTTTGTCAGATAGGAACATTTTCATTCTTTGTTCTCATAAAACTTTAGTCGAAACCCATTTTTTAAAACTTTTTTGTTATTTTTGTTGGTTTTGTGTTGTGCAAATTAATTTTGTTTTAGATTTTCTAAAACATTAACTAAATATTAGCAACAATATTTTCCATTTGATGAAATATATTTGAGTTCAATGTCTGTTTTTGAACCCGAAATTTTAAGTTGAATACAATTTTTATTAATTTTAACAACATTCTTTAAAAGTTTCAAATTACCTCTCTATAGGTATATCTCTACTAGTGTTGAAAGAAATAATAGAATCAAATGTCGTCAATATTTTTTTTAGCAATTAAGTCATTTGTCGTTAGTCTTTCTTTATTTTAATCGTGCATTATTAGACTTTCAAATGGAAAAATAATTTTTGGAAACAACTTTTTGTTTTTAAGTAACGGTAAAAAGTTTGAGGCTAATGCGTAGAAAAAATAATAGAAGCCAGCTACTTCAACTGTTATTCTAAATTAAGGATAATTTTTTTATATATGGAAATCGACGTTTTGAGTTTGTTTATAATTTTGTCAGATGTTTTAATTCGATACTTTTCCGACCGAGTTACAAGTAACCTCTCTCGAATTTCTCTGCCAACACAAGGTATCGAAAACCAGAGGCAACATTGCCAAGATGCAATCAGAGAAGCAGCCTCTGATGTGCTGGGTTTCAAACAGCCACCAACAAGGAACCCCCGGTTTGGTGAGGAATGTCGGCAGGCAAATGCAGCCAAACAACAGGCACGCAAAGCGGCGCTGCATAAAAGGACGAGAGCTGCTCGTGAGCTCTATGAGCAGAAGAGGCGAGAGGAACGCCGACTTCTCAGAAGGAAAAAGAGAGGGCATGAGAAGCGTGCGGTCGAAGATGTTGAGAGGTTTAAAAGCAGTTATGAAGTTCGAAAGATTTATGAACAGGTGAAACGAAATTCACAGGTACATAAACCTAGAACCGAAGGCTGCAAAGACGAAAGTGGAAACATCATAGTGGAACCGCAGTCAGTGCTGAGGATATGGACGGACCACTTCTGCAGACTGTATAACGGCGACGACGAACCGAATTTCGCTGTCAGGCAGGAAGATGATCCATTCAACATAGACCACGAAAGCCAACAATCCCGTCCTCCCGACTTAGACGAAGTAAAGATTGCCATATCTGAGCTGAAGTCTAATAAAGCCGTTGGAGGGGATGGCTTGAATACCAAGCTCTTTAAAGCAGCTGGAGATAAGTTGGTTAGGAGCATGCACCAACTTATCTTTAAGATATATGGTCGGAAGAACGCATGCCCGATGAATGGAATGATGTTTGCCCGATCCTGAAAAAAGGAGACCCTCTTAACTGCATCAACGATAGAGGAATCAGTCTTCTTAACATCGCCTATAAAATCTTCTCTGCCGTAATATGTGAACGTCTAAAGCCCATCGTCAACAACCTGATAGGTCCTTATCAGTGTGGTTTTAGACCAGGAAAGTCCATAGTTGATCAAATATTCACATTACGGCAGATCCTGGAAAAAACCCAAGAACACCAAATCGACACCCACCATCTTTTCATCGATTTCAAATCCGTATATGACACCATATACACGGACGAGCTGTATAGAGCCATGTCTAGTTTTGGCATCCCTGCCAAACTCGTCCGTTTGTGCAGGATGACCATGGAGAATTCACGCTGCTCCATAAAGGTTGGAAACAACTTAACAGAACCTTTCGATGCCAAAAAAGGTTTTAGACAAGGCGATGCGCTGTAATGTGATTTTTTTAACATCGTGCTTGAAAGAATAGTGCAGAGCTCACATGTCAACACTAGAGGCACTATCTTTCAAAAGTCTGTCCAATTACTGGCATATGCTGATGACATTGACATAATCGGAAGAACTCAGCGTGATTTCAATGGGGCTTTTGTGAGTATTAAGTCAGAGGCGGCAAAAATGGGTTTACCGGTTAATGAGGGCAAAACAAAGTACATGCTGTCGTCTAGAAAGGACATACAACACCGACGTTTTAATCAAAATGTCACAATCGACAGACGTAACTTTCTCTCGAGGGACCAAAGTGTTGCTTTATAAGACTCTTATCATCCCCGTCCTGCTATACGGTGCAGAAGCATGGACCATGACAAAAGCGGATGAAAGCACCTTGGTTCGCTTCGAGAGAAAAGTTCTTCGTGTGATCTACGGTCCCGTATGCATCGAAGGGGAGTGGAGGAGAAGATGGAACGACGAACTGTACGGGCTGTACAGCGACGTAGACTTAGCAAGAAGAGTAAAAGTCCAACGACTAAGATGGCTGGGTCACGTAGAGCGCTTGGAAACCAATGCTCCGGCCCGGAAAGTCTTCGAATCCGCACCCACAGGACAGCGCAGTAGAGGAAGACCGCGGATCAGGTGGCGCGCACAAGTGGAAGGTGACCTCACCCAACTTGGAGCGCGAAACTGGAGACATCTAGCTAGGGACCGAGCTAGATTGCGAAGTTTATTGGGTGAGGCCCTAGTTCACACAGGACTGTAGCGCCACCTTAAGTAAGTAAGTAAGTAAGCTGGGAAATCATAAGTCGGGAAATCATAAGTAAATATGGTATACAAAACAGGACCAAGGACTGATCCTTGTGGTACACCTGCAAGGATTTCATATAGGTCAGAGAAGGAACTGTTAACTGAAAGTTTAAAAAATCTTTCAGTTAAAAAGGAATTTATCATTTTTATAATGAAAATTGGAAAATCCAGAACTAAGAGTTTGTGGAGAAGGCCTTTATGCCACACAGAGTCAAAAGCCTTCTCTACATCTAATAAGACCAGACCAGTTTTTTTCTCTATTGCAAAATTACTTTTTATGTCATTCGTTATTCGATGTACTTGATGCACTGTGCTATGACAACTTCTAAAACCAAATTGTTCCGCTGCAAGGATATTATGCTCGTTCAAATGCAACACTATTTTATTTTGTATGAGTTTCTCAAGACCTTTACTCAGAGAACTGAGTAAACTAATGGGTCTATAGCTAGAACTTATAGAAAGATTTTTTCCAGGTTTTTGAATGGGAATTATTTTTGCTATTTTCCATTGCCTAGGAAAATAACCTATTTTAAAGCAAGCAGTAAAATTGTATACCTATTCTGGTTTTTTTAACATTATATTTTTCAAACCATCGAGTTCTAGACTCTTGGAATTTTTAAGGCTACCAAAAACAGTTTTTACATCCTGTACTGTAATTGCATCACCGCTAAATTGAAATTGTTGAGATCTTATAATTTCCATTGATTGCTCTACAGCAATTTCAGTTGAACTTCTACTCGAAACGTTGTTACCTAATTGATGATTTTCAAAAAATTCATGAGCCAAAGCGTTTGCTTTTTCAAGATTTAACAATAGAACTGAGTTTTCAGTTTTTAACGCTGGAATCTGACTATTTTTTTTCTTAACTATTTTGACAAGGTTCCAAAATGGCTTACTGGCTTTATCTAATGTTTGTAGCCTCGCGTTCCACTTTTTATTTTGGTACTCTTGAGTAGAAAATTTTATCAAATTATTTAACTTCTGTTAGATAAAAAATATTTCTGGTTCTTATCCACAATAACCTTAATCTATTCCTATTTTTAATGAGTTGCCCAATATTTGTGGGAAGTGAGTTTGAGTTATCGTTATAAACCCTTTTCTTTGGAACAGATTGTGCCACGGTTTCCAATGTAACATTTTTAAAATTTTGAATAGCGTCGTTAATTTGATCAGGACTGACTTCATTGGGATCTATTATTAGCATTTTTGTAGTCAAAAATCATGTTCTCATTTTGACGAGGTGCATGATTGACGCTACACATGACCGGAAGATGGTTTGAACTTAAATCATTAACGACCATTGACTGACTGAAAAGTTCTAGCATATTTGTTAAAAATAAGTCAATGGTTAAAGGGTTCGTTCTATCATTAGGGGGTATACAAGTGGGTTCAGGAGGGTACAAAATATTAAATGAGCGCCTAGTATTAAGATCATACAATGTATTACCCCTGTCAATATACTACCTGTGTCTGCAATTGAGATATCCCCCAATTAAATAAGTTTCATTTATAGTGACCAGTTTACGTAAATCATTGCTTAAATCATATCTTCTAGTTACGAAGGAATAGACTCCCGGAAAGGAAACAGAAAATATTTTAATTGAATGTCCATTAGCAAATGGTATTTCAATACCAATATTCTCTACTACCTTAGTATTAACAACGGGTAGTAATCTATGCTCTAGCGTTGTTTTTATAACTATGGCAACACCGCCTCCTATTCTCTCTTCTCTATCCACTCTATAACATTTATACTCTTTATTAGCAATATTTACATTTTTGTCTAACCATGTTTCATTAACAAGACCGATATTATGCTTGCTTAGAAAAGCAAAAAATTCTACACATTTAAATCGAATGCCTCTAGCATTCCAACACATTATATTTAAGTTTGTGTTTAACATTATTTAACTTAGAGGATGATTTACCTAAATTTAAACTATCTTAAATTCTACTATTAAACAATTTGCTAAAGTTAAAATCACGGAATGGCTACATTAACTGTTGGAAATAAGCTAGATCCATATGACATCTTTAACAATTATTCTTATAAGACAAGTGGATGGAATGGTAAAGTCAACAGTCGGGATTTTCAATTAATATTTTGACGAACTGACACTTTTCACACAACAGAAAAAGAGGTTAAACATTTTCGACTCTCTTAGTAAACTGCTAACTAGTAACTTTTTAAACCCTTAACAATAGGTTATTTAAAATTTTGCGGCAATATTTTTAAATTACAAAAATTGTGCACTCTGGCGTATACGCACTTTTATATATGTATGTGTTTCTTTCGGATTTCTCTAAATGTGATGACCATTCATAACTTTCATAAAAGCTCAGAGAAATTTTAAACCCAAAGAACAAAGTAAGCAAAAATAAACACGCAGAATATAAAATCTGAGATATCAATTAACCTTATTTTTCCAACTATGTATATTCTTTAATTCAGAAGGAAACGAAAATTAATTTGCTTTTCACTTTTCCTATCAACTATCACCACACCACCAATAGTCTCAGAAAATCACATGAATAATCATTAAAAACTAACGACCTTAGAAGACTTAGTTCTTATATTTAAAAAAAAAGTATACCGAGTTTAATTTAATTAAACATATCTCATATCATGTATTTAATATTTTTATAACATATTAACAGTTTGGAGAAATTGTTTTAGTTGTTGACAACATTTTAACTATTTGAAACATTTGAGACAAATGAAATATTTTAAGGACGAACATATTTTATTCTTTATTAACTTCCCATAGGATGTTATTGTAATTAGTCCGATTTGTCAAATTGAAAATTTTGACATTTTGACAAAGTTTCAAGGTCCCTAGAGTCGAAATAAAAGATTTTTAGAAAGATGTCTGTACATTCGTACGTTAGCGACGTTTTTTCGTATTCCATAGCTCAAGAACCAGAAGAGATATCGATTTCAAATAAATTGTATTATACAGATAATAAGGCAGAAAGATGCAGAAAGAGCTCTCAAGAAAATTGCGTGAGTGGTTTTTTTACCATAGCATTTTGAAAAAATGGTGAAAATTCAATTTCAAAATCCACTCAACGGTTGAAAAAAATTCATTTAAGGTTTTTTTTTATAAAACAAAAAAACTGAAAAAAAATTTGTCTACTTAAATATGATTTCATCTCCAAAACAATTTGCAACGAAGAATAATGTTTTTGACATATGATAAAATTTTGAGAAAAAATCTAATTGACAGTTTTTTTATAAAAAATAAAAATCTAAAAAAATCAGTACTCAAAGTTGGTAAAAATTGAATATCGATTCAAATATCTTTTCAAAAAGTTGACATTTAGGCCTCAAGCTTATTTTATCTTATAAGAAATATTGTTTTCAATATTCTAAAAAATGTTGAAAAAATCGAATAGACAGTTTTTTTTACAAAAAATTAAAAACCAAAAATAACTTAACAAAAGTTGGTAAAAAATGATTTTCGACTCAAATATCTTTTCAAAAATATGAGATATTAGCTTCTTTTTAATTTTTATATATAAGAAATATTGTTTTCAACATTACGACAAATTTTGAGAAAAATCGAATCGACAGTTTTTTTTCCAAAAATAAAAACCTAAAAAAAATTAATACAAGTTGGTAAAAATTGTTTTCAACTCAAATATCTTTTCAAAAATATGAGATATTAGCTTCTTTGTAATTTTTATATATAAGAAATATTGTTTTCAACATTACGACAAATTTTGAGAAAAATCGAATCGACAGTTTTTTTACAAAAAATAAAAACCTAAAAAAAATTAATACAAGTTGGTAAAAATTGATTTTCAACTCAAATATCTTTTCAAAACTTTGAGATATTGGCTTTGATTTACTTTTATCTTTCAAAAAATACTGTTGTCAACATTCAGTAAAATGTTGAAAAAAAATCAAATTGACAGTTTAAAAAAAAAAATAAAAACCGAAAAAAAATTAACAAAAGTTGGTAAAAATTGATTTTCGACTCAAATATCTTTTCAAAACTTTGAAATATTGGCTTCAAACTAATTTTATCTTATAAAAAATATTGTTTTCAAAATTCGGTAAAATTTTGAAAAAAATCGAATGGACAGTTATTTTACAAAAAATAAAACTCTTTAAAAAAAAACTATACTAAAACTTGTTAAAAGTTTACTTTCGACTCAAATAGCTTTTCAAAAATTAAAAATATTGGCTTAAAACTTATTTTATTTCACAGAAAATATTGTTTCCGATATTCAGTAATTTTTATAAAAAAATCCAACAGTTCGATTTTTCATAAAAAATAAAATCTACAAAATCTACGCAAATTTGGTAAAAATAGATACGACTACATATAGACAAACTTTTAAGCAAGACAAATCGACAGACGGGATTTGAAGTTATCAGTGTGGGTCGCATCCCAGCCTCTTTTTTAATTTGTATTTATTTGTTGTTCCATTTACCCTCATATGTTTTGAAAATATGATCTTAACTTTGAACATTTTCCATGTCGGAATAATTTTTAAATTTGGGCATCTTTTGTTTCTGGCTTATTTCTTTTAACCTATTATAAGCATAAGCTGAAAGAACAATGCAGTTTTTCTTCTATCATAATAAGGCTTTATTTATCTGTAATAGTCTTGAAATCTACAAACATTTCTTTAATGTTTAATGCCTAAGGAAAGTGATTCGAGGCTAAATTGCGGTACATCTTTGTACTTTCGAAGTACATCTTTGGCTTAATATTTTAAACAGTTTTGAGTACTAAACGATTCTATTCACATAAAAATAATGCCTTACTTTTCCCAAAAAAAAACACGTCTCGTTAAAGCTAAGTTAGTTTAAAGCTATTATTATTTTTAAGTAGAAGTTTCATATTCTTCAGATTTATAACACTCAAATTTAAAAAGAAATCAAGAATGTTAAATCATATGCATCGTTTTCTTTATAATTTCGAAACCATAAACAACACATCAATAAATGCAATCTTGTATTTTGTTTGAAACTCACAATTAGCGCTGTAGACAGTAAATAAATCACTTAGTATATAAGCATATACTCTACCTGGTGACCCAACAAGCCACAATCTTCGTTAAGGTCTATATCTCAACTCAACTAAAAAGACAATTCCCCTTTTTGAAAGAAAGAAAACAAAGAACAAAAACATCCAAAAACAATGCAACCTATTCAACTAATCCTTTTAACGTTTAATTATCAAAATATTACGAGTCGTTCCAGCATCACCGTAAACCGCAGAGACTTGGACAGCAAACGTCTGCGATAATTGCCGTCACACATTCAATACTTAAGGCTGCGGCTGACCGAAGTTGTAGGTAGAAAGACGTACCAACTATCCACAGTTCCACAGTGAAGTCGGTCTTTTAACATATTTGTGTATATTTTTCTCAGTTTTTTATCTCGATAATTGATTACAGGTAGCCAGTGCCAGTCATGGAAGGCCGCCACCATTGGACTTCGTCGCCATCACCACACCACCACAGTTTTTTTCTTCCTTCGTCTGGGCTTGGAAGATTCAGACCAAGACCGAGAGATGAATGAGGAAAAGGGCTACTCACAGCGTCTGGTTTCTGAATCTTGGATTCAGATTTAGATTCAAATGAATTGGATTACAGATCGAATTCCTTAATTCAGGTATAATTAACAATATTTCAACATTAATTCGAAGCATTTAAGGGATTTATAATCCTTTCAGCTGATAAAAGACTCAGATGTTGTGCGTTGTTCAGCATAAAGGTTCGAGATTTGACCGCCAGCTAAATGGGTTGATTTATTGATGTCGACGGTTATGGGATGTATGAGCAAGGTAATATGAGCTGAAGAGCTATGTTTCAGCTCGCCGCCGTGGGCCATTGGGTTATTATTTGCAGAAATTAAAAGAGATTGATGCTCTGAGGTAAGATATACCTACAATAACCATCCACATACAAGTAGTTGGTAATACAAGATACTTTACTAGTTAAATTGGATTCTTAATGTGATGTTCAGTCTATACCTTAGGGACTAAAAGGTTAATAATATGAGAAGATTATGGAAGTTAAAAGTGATTATGTATATTAATGTTTCTAATAAATCACAGACCAAAAAAAAACATTCTTATTTGTTAAAAATAATGTGAGTGTTTAAGTTCTTGTCTGCAAAGTGTTTTATTTATTTCTTTGTGCATTGTTCAGGCATGTTGAAATAAAATGAATATTTAATTATCTATTGAATTAAAAACATGTTAAGAAAAAAAATCTTTTAACAATTTTTTAAATATATATCAAAAACGTAAGAACGAATTTTCTTTTTAAAAAAAGGATGAACCTGAAACCTTCCGAACTGTGAGATTAAAAAAACAGTATTATCATATTAACATTTTTAGAATTTATTTAGAATATCATAGACTTACATGTAGGTAGGTTATATGAAGTCATTAATTTACTAAAATATATAAACGGTGATTTTTTAAGAGCTTGACAACTTTAAAAAAAAAAACGCATAAAATTTGCAAAATCTCATCGATTCTTTATTTGAAACGTTAGATTGGTCCATGACATTTACTTTTTGAAGATAATTTCATTTAAATGTTGACCGCGGCTGCGTCTTAGGTGGTCCATTCGGAAAGTCCAATTTTGGGTAACTTTTTCGAGCATTTCGGCCGGAATAGCCCGAATTTCTTCTTAAATGTTCTCTTTCAAAGCTGGAATAGTTGCTGGCTTATTTGTGTAGACTTTAGACTTGACGTAGCCCCACAAAAAATACCGGTCCATTCCTTGAGATGAATTGTTCTCCGAAGTTTTCCCTCAAAATGGCCATAGAATCGCGAGCTGTGTGACATGTAGCGCCATCTTGTTGAAACCACATGTCAACCAAGTTCAGTTCTTCCATTTTTGGCAACAAAAAGTTTGTTAGCATTGAACGATAGCGATCGCCATTCACCGTAACGTTGCGTCCAACAGCATCTTTGAAAAAATATGGTCCAATGATTCCACCAGCGTACAAACCACACCAAACAGTTCATTTTTCGGGATGCATGGGCAGTTCTTGAACGGCTTCTGGTTGCTCTTCACTCCAAATGCGGCAATTTTGCTTATTTACGTAGCCATTCAACCAGAAATGAGCCTCATCGCTGAACAAAATTTGTCGATAAAAAAGCGGATTTTCTGTCAACTTTTCTAAGGCCCATTCACTGAAAATTCGACGTTGTGGCAGATCGTTCGGCTTTAGTTCTTGCACGAGCTGTATTTTATACGGTTTTTCACCAAGATCTTTGCGTAAAATCTTCCATGTGGTCGAATAATACAAACCCAATTGCTGCGAACGGCGACGAATCGACATTTCACGGTCTTCAGCAAAACTCTCAGAAACAGACGCAATATTCTCTTCTGTATGCACTGTACGCATTGGTGTGGTTGGTTTAATGTCCAATAAAGTAAACTGAGTGCGAAATTTGGTCACAATCGCATTAATTGTTTGCTCACTTGGTCGATTATGTAGACCATAAATCGGACGTAAAGCGCGAAACACATTTCGAACCGAACACTGATTTTGGTAATAAAATTCAATGATTTGCAATCGTTGCTCGTTAGTAAGTCTATTCATGATGAAATGTCAAAGCATACTGAGCATCTTTCTTTTTGACACCATGTCTGAAATCCCGCGTGATCTGTCAAATACTAATGCATGAAAATCCTTTAGTACACTTTTTGTGGTTTTAGTTATAGTAAAATGTTAAGAAATTAAGGTGGTATAATCGTTTAAAATTAGCAAAATCATCTTTTAAGCTAAGATACTCACTAAATGGCTTGAACAATTTATTTTTTCGCTTTTAAAATGTTCGCTAAGTAAAATTAGTCACGAAAATATAGGGTTTTTAAATTTGCTCGGGTAGATTTTAGCAGCTTTTGTTTATGCCAAATCATCATGACAATTTACACGATTGAACAGCACGTTCAAATGATAAAACTTCATCATCAAAATGAGTGTTCGCTAAAGCAAACTATGCTTGCATTGCGCCAATTTTACGGTTAACGTGGTGGCCCTTCATAGTCCACACTTCTTGTCAAATTTGAGATGACCAGTTCAGTAAATAATAATCCAACACCAATACGTTCAGAAAACGCAATATTGGCCGAGAACATAGCCGCGGTCCAGGTCAGTGAAAGTGCACAAGAACCCGGCCTTTCGAAGACTTCAACTTGGCGAATTTTTAGTCGGGACTTTAGCCTAAAATTTAGTTCGAGATCAACCTGACCCAGGAGCTCAAAATTCATGAGCATAGACAACGCAGTTTGTTTCCTGATTTGGCATCGAATCGTTTAGAAGAGGACCTCAATTTTGGGCAAAAAATCATCTTAAGTGACGAGGCGCATTTTTGGATAAATAGGCAAAAAATACTGTATATGGGACGACACCAACACACACGAGGTTCATCCTCAAAAAGTTACCCTTTGGTAGGTATTTTTTTGAAAACAACCTAAGGGAGGCGTTCACCGTCAACAACAAGCGCTTCATAACGATGATAACTAATTTCTTATGGCCCAAATTAAACCATATCGACCTAGACGACACGTGGTTCCAGCAGGACGGCGGCGCGGCGCGGGCCTCACCTTTGAAGATAATTTTTCGAATTAACTTCTCACTGTTCTAAAATCTAATTCGTTTTTTTTTTTGAACATGACGATTTGTCTTTAGTGACTTATTAAATGAAAATTTCTGTACAGAAAGTAAAAGGAACAACTTATGGCCGCCAGGAGCTGTCAAAATAAAAGTAAATAAATACAAACAAAAACATCCTGGGATACGACCTATACAGAAAACTTATCATTCCACTCATTTGGTAAGACATGGAACCCAACGGTCGGCTGGCATAACATTATGAACAAAATAAATGGAAAGCTACTTGGGCTTGCAGTCCAAGCTATCACCACCATTTAATTTAAACGGTTTGTGTCAATGATTATCAACTTGTATTGGGATTAATTGTACGAGCTTTTTGAGAGCGATTCATGGTGACGTAACGTAGAATTAATTTGACAGTTATGTTAACTGTTTGATTTTTTAACTAGAACCTTACGACTAAATATTTTACAATGTCCCAATGGTAGTAAAATTTCTTGTCATTTGTAAGGAATGTGAGAAACACTTCGTCATCTCGGTTTATAAGCTCGTTTTTTATGACATACCGTTTGTAAGCTGCATTGATAAAACCAATTTGCTTGGAGCATAGTTTACTATTAATTCGATGATACTTTAAGTAAAATGCCTCCGCCTGTAATTGAAAGCGTACACGATTCTATGGGGTAAATCTTCTTCGCACTCATACAGTTGCTAAAAATTACTAAAAGATATTGACATATACTAATCCGCTGGCCAAGATTGTACTAGGCGGTCTGTGAAATTGTCATCACACCACAAAACAATGTACAAGTTCATTGTATTAACACGGAATTGGCAGTTATTGTAATCGGTCCGGTATTTAAATAGAAAATGTTGACATTTCTCAACGTTTGACATATACAGGGTGGGGCGTAGTTACTTCCATATCTGAATTTTCGCAACTGAGCGGCTATCAATAGTACAGCGTTGGTTTATAGCTTGTTCGAAAGCACATTATCTAAGGTTTTCGTTATAACTAATTCAGTGTCAACAATGCAGTGGACAAAGCAAGAACATTTAACGATACCGGTAGTGTGCAGAAGAAACATAATCGACCATAAGGGCCAGAAAACATCGAAAGGGTAAGGGCGGCGATTTTGAAATCCCCTAGACGATCTGCACACAAACATGCGGCTGCTTTAGTAATTTCTAGTCGCACAGTGAGACGAATTCTTCATGAGGAACTTAATTTCCACCCATACAAATTGGCAGTGGTACAACAACTTAATGTGCGAAAAAATGCATTTGAAGCCTTCCTCGAAAACCGTCCTCAGGACGCCTTTGTTTCTTTAGTTAGGAGGCACATTTCAAACAAACAAAACATGCGATATTATAGTCTCACTAACCCGGGAGAACTTCATGAGCAGCCTGTGCATACAAAACGTGTGCAATATCCAAAATCGCCATTATTGGCCCGTTCTTTGAAGAGAACGAAAGAACAGAACGATAAATTCTGAAGTTATGTCAGCATGATTGTGGATTTTTTTTTCTGCCAAACTTGAAAAAATTAATGCAGAGAAAGTGTGGTTTCAACAGGATGGCGCCACAGCTCACACTGCAAGAAGGTAAATGAATATGTTGTGTGGACACTTTCCCGAACGGCTCATCTCTCTTAGAGGCGATCTTCAGTGGCCAGCACTATCGCCAGATTTAGCCCCATACGATTTTTTCCTGTGGGGCTACCTTGGAATCCCTAAGAATCTACAAGAAGGCACTAAGGAAATCCAAGCGATCTTCTTGGCGATCCTTCTGTGGAACTATAGAAGAAACTTCTGAAGCCTCTAGGTTACGGAAAATTCTTTCAACTAATCCAGCTATGCCAAGCTGCTTGAAAAATACAGACCGCTCCTGGACAAATTCAAGTAATGAATCGCTGAGCTTACTATTGGACACTCACTTTCCTGGTAGTTCTCTTACCGAAACTTGCAACAGTTTTATACGTTCAAGTTCAAATACAACGCTCTCAACAGCTCCAAACCATTTAAAGCTGCAGGACCATATGGAATAATAACAACCGAATTACAAAAGACTTCTGATATAATTGCACCAATCCTTGAGGCAATTTTTACCAGCTGTGTTTACCTGGTCCATGTTCCCTCGGAAGTTAAAGTTGTTTTTATATCTAAAGCAGTTAAATGCTCCTAAGTCAATCCTAAAGATCTACGACCTATAAGTCTATCATCATTCCTTCTTACGACCTTGGAAAGATTGATTGATATCCATTTAAGGGCACGTATCGATACAAGACTTCTGTCTTCGTCTCAACATGCCTACTGTAAAGGTAAATCGGTGGAAACAGCGTTACACACTTATGTACGTACCATCGAATATTCCCCCTATCATAAAGAGTTCACTATGATTGCTTTCCTTGACATCGAAGGTCCCTTTAACAACGTGGACACATCCGCAATCACATCTGCACTAACATCTCTGAATGTAGAGAGTTCGCTTCGGGAGTTAATTCATTTATTGCTTACTAGCAGAATAATCAACTCAAAACTGGGCAACTCTTCTTGCAGACTATTCGTTAGTAGAGGGACACCACAAGGTGGTGTTCTATCCCCTCTCCTCTGGAACCTAGTGGTGAATGAAATCCTAACTAGTCTGGATGCGGAGGGTTTCAGAGTGATAGCCTATGCGGACGACGTTGCTATAGCAGTTTTAGGAAAGCATCTTAATATCCTAAAAGAACTCTTACAAAATGACTAATACTTTGGGCTGATCGGTGTGGACTGGGTGTTAACCCACACAAAACCGATCTGGTCTTATTTTCGAGGAGATACAAAATTCCATTTTTCAACCCTCCCTATATTAAAGGAATCCAATTAAAATTCTCAGACGAGGCTAAATACCTGGGTCTTGTCTCGGACAAAAAACTAAATTTTAAAACGCAACGTACAGGAAAGAGTCAAAAAAGCTACTGTAGCTCTCTTTTCTTGCAAAAAAGCTATTGGTAATAAATGGGGTTTACAACCCAGAATCACGCATTGCCTATAGACATCGGTAATCAGACCGATTTTAACGTACGGTGTGTCAGTATGGTGGACTGCTTTAGAGAAAGGTATAAACAGGGATAAGTTAAATAAAGTCCAACGTTCAGCCTGCCTATGTATAAGCGGATCGCTTCGCATGAACCCGTCTGCGGCACTGGACACCTTGCTCTACCTTACACCTCTTGACATATTTAGCAAACAAATAGCTGCAAGCTCGGCTATTCGCCTCAATGCTTCGTCGCAGTGGACTAACAACAATGGCCACTCCGTAATTCTAAGGTACTTAGAATCAATTTCAAAGCACACAGACTACACCACCCCCCAACTACAATTCGACAAAAGCTTCCAGGTTTCTATACCTACCAGATCTTTTTGGGAGGACAGGACATTCTTGGAGGATGAGTTCATCCATTTTTACACAGATGGCTCAAAAACCAAAGAAGGGGTTGGTGGAGGTGTGTACTCTGAACGACTGAAATTAAGTCTCTCATTCCGCCTTCCCAACCATTGTAGCGTGTTCCAGGCGGAACTTTTGGCGATTAAGGAAGTTAAGGAAGTCTTGTCTTGGCTCAAAGAAAACGTGATATCAAAACATCTGATATCCGATAGCCAGGCCGCTATCAAATCTCTGGACTCTGTCTGTACAAACTCTATAACAGTCCATAACTGTCGATCATCTCTAATGGAGATGGCGCAACAGTTTAATATTCACCTTTGCTGGGTGCCCGGCCATAGAGACATTCCAGGTAACTGCAAGGCAGATGAACTCGCCAGGAACGGTACAGTACAGCCCATCCCACTACGTTTGGCAAGTACTGGCATACCAATCGCTACTTGTAAACTGCTGCTAATGCAAGACGCTGTGAGGAGGGCACGCACCAGGTGGAACAACATAACCACGCGTCAGGTCACAAAAAACATCTGGCCAACACTGGATTTAAAATGTTGATGGTACATGCTCTCTCTAAGCAGATCGCATATAAGCTCGATAATAGGTGTCATAACCGGACACTGTCTAATAGGAAAGCAGTCCACGAGACTAGGCATATTCTCAAATGACTTTTGCAAACAGTTCTTCTCTGCACATGCCCTGCTCTGGCTCGAAAACGCAAGAATTACCTTTACCTAGGAGAGTTTTTGTTAACGATCTGAACGATCTAAATCATATCGGTATAATCAGCCTATCACGTTTCGTAAGGGGCTCAAGCTGGTTCCATTGAGCTTAGGAGGAAGCCTCAACATTCATGTGATATCACAATGGGCCATTAAACTGGAATAAGTGTGTCCGTTTCCATCTTGGATAGCCACTATAACCTTACCTAACCCTACGTAACGTCGTTGGTATACACTGATCATCCAAAGACCCTTTGTAGTCTTAAAAATAATATTTTTGCTGTTATCGCCGACATAAGCACAGATATCCTGGAAAAAGTGAGAAACAATTTCAAATTCCGACTATCTCAGTTCATTAATAAGAACGTGGGCAACTTCGAGATGTCGTTTTTAAAACTAAATAAAATAAAGCCTTAAATGTACTTCTATACACAGAAAAAATAATTAAATCAATAAAAATAATTTTTTTAAAAGGCACCACAGAAAAATTATCATTTATCGCAGTCGAATTTTTTTTCCTGCGTTGGTCCTTCTATCTCTTAAAGGTTATTTTTAGAGGATTGTAACTTTAAAACGGAACACAGCAAACATTATTTTTTTAGATTGACATAAAATTTGCTTTATTTGAAATTTAATCTTCTGGCACTATAATATTAATATGAGTTTTGGCATACGACCACCAGGGCAGACTTGCACCATACGGCTGACTCGATGACTATTTCAAACTTTTCTGTCAATTTTTCTGCCTGCGAACGTTGTCCTTCAAGTGGTTAATAATTTCGGCTTACCAGTGGTATTGGCTATGGCGACTTAACATATCCCCTTAAATAAAAAATCTAACGGCGTTAAATTGCACGACCTTGAAGGCCCTTTCCTGGGTCCATAACGTGAATCTATGTGGCTCCTTCTAAATGTCTATTGGGGCACGAGCTGTGTGACATGTTGAAATCACAGGTTTTTATGGTTGTTCAATTAAAGTCAACATTCAAGCTCTACAGCCCCAGCGGTTGGCTGAAACGTGCTGACCATAATCGTTCTTAAAGAAGTACAATTAAATTATTCCAAGGCACACCCAAAAGCAAGTTTTTGTGGATATTACTGTATTCTGACATACACATGAGGATTATCAAAAATACTAATAACCAAATACGGAACATTATGTTTAATTACCTATGCATTCAAAAAAGTGAGCTTCATGGTTTACAAACAAAAAGTGCTTGATACGTATTTTGAACAGAATCATGATTTTTAAAATCTATTTGCGAAATTTGGAATTCTATTCATGTTAAAATCCCAAAACAACAGCCACAAAATGGCCGCCAGTGAACATAGTGTTTCCAACTTAATGTTTCACACTTCTTAAAAACATCCTTAAAATTCTTTTTCATTCCTTGGCCGAGTTTAAAGTCTTAAATTTGAAATACTTTACTTGAGTCCTAAGGAATTTTCCGTTTGTAAATACACGTCAATTTTGGATAAGATATTTATCACTGATATTTCGTAACCCATATATTTCGCTAAAATCCATGAACAGCTATAATTCTACTGCAAAACATTTGATAAGAAAATGAAGAAACAGTCTTATTTTAGTTTTTTTCAATTGAAAGCATTACAACATTCCAAAGTCACTCCAACTAATTACATATTTATTTAGCTCCCAGACGGACTCACAGCTATCACTTAACATAACTCCAAAGACATCGTGTTCTTTTTCTGTATAAGTTCAGCATTAATGAATTTAGGCTTATTAAGTGGGCTATCTTGACAATAATAACAAACATAAAAATAAACTCACACATATTTTTCAAAGCCTTAGTACAGAAAGATATACATAAACCAAATCCATGCTGCAAGAAAATTAATAATCAAAACACGAACCTGTCAATTGCGGGACAAAACTCACCTAAGAGGAATGGAATACAAATATATAGAAAAATCAAAGAGGAACGAACTGCTAAATGATAAAATGCCCCAAAACAAGAAATCAAATATACGCAAAGAGTATATCAATGTACCTAACCTACCTAGGTTGCGGATAAGAGTGGCAAAAGAAGAATATAAGCTTCAGGCAGCAGCGCATATAAGAGGTAAGAGCTGCTCCAACAGCTTCATATAGCTTATAGCCAAAGAGCCACATATGATAGAGGTACGTTCATCGCACCATCAGCCCCGAACAGCCTTGAACGGCATTGAGAAGTTGTTGTCTTGCATATATCTGTGGACATACAAATGTATGTATACAACTTATTTTTTAACGAATCAACCCGGACCCGTATATACAGCTTAGTTACATTGCTCACATGAGAGTCAAGTCAACAAGAAGCCCCAGCCAGAGTTCTATGGCCGTCAAGATCGACTTTACGTTAGGTAGCCGTAGCCATAGCCGCAGCAGCAGTTCGTTTTCGTTTATTATTTCGGTCTCGAACTCGAAACGAAAGCCCGGTGGCACGAAGCCAGATTAGAGCGAAATCAGACGACGACGGACGACCACGACAACGACGACGGCGGACACAAACGATGACGGTGATAGTTGCTTTTTACATACAAATATATATTTTTTGATACAAACTGTAACTGCGGGCTTGAGATAATAATTAATCATTCTTTGCCAGAGTGAGTGCGTTTTGCATTGGCAAATGGTCCATGCAAAGTGAATGTTTGATTGCAAAAGTTACCACTGTTAAAGTTGCCAGTTGGAGTTTGCAGGATTTAAAGTTGCCTGCCTTAGCTATTATTTGATTGAAAGTCTTTTTCGAAAGTCAAAAACCACTACACTATATAGCACAAAATATTGTTGCTATATATTATGTCTATTTATATAAAAATGTAGGAGTCCCTCTTTCTAAAAAGTTGAAGTCACCTACCTACAGCGCACTTTAATAGATGCGGATGGAGGAAGAAGTAATCGGTTATATCATCGGAATCTCTTGATACCTCTCTCAATAAAACACAAACAAGAAAAACCTCAGAAATAAAAACAAAAGTGAATGCATTTGTCATGATTTTGCGGGCTTGAGGTGAAGAATTTTATGGGTCTTTTATTTTTTTAGCTTTCCTATTCAATTTCTACTTTGAGTGCGCTTTTAAAATAATTTAATTAAAATGTCTTTTTACTTCCAGTTTCGATAAGCGAAGAGAGTCTAAGGAGCGTTTATAATTGAAAGCGTGAGGACTTCATTAAGAGAAATGATTTTCCTGGATTTCCTCTTGATGTAAAATACCAGGTTTGATGGGACATTAAAAAACTACTTTCGACAAATATAAAAATAGAAATTATGCAGATGCAATTAGATAAAGAGATGCTAGGTTGATTTTGAAAAGGATGGATACATTAACTTGGTTTGATAAAAAAGCTTGTGATTTATTGTCGATTGGAACTTTTGATAAATAAAATTTGAAAAACTGTCTTCAAAAATAAAAATAAGCACCTTGTTAAGTTTAATTTATTTATTTCAATTTCTTAAGTGGTGCTGTTAAATTAATGTCGGATTTTATAAAATTAAAATAAAACACATTTGTGAGCAAATTTTTGTCTTCTTTTATGTAATCTTAGAAAATCTAAGATAAAATGACTTTACGTGATTTTAAATATTTGTTCTATATCCAACAAAACATATTTTTATTCATTACAATGGTCCTCAAAATCTAGTTTTGCTTCTCCCACAAACAACAAAATTCATTCATGAACGATTAAATTCGAATATATATGTACATATTTTTTCTAACAGAACAGATTTTTAAAATATGCACATTTAAATATGTTAAAGACAACCAAAAAACGGTGTTCTTAAGGCTTAGTTATAATACAACCTAGTTTTTTACAAGAAATAAATGACGATTTTGCAAGGAAAAAGTCTTTGCTTTAAGCTACAGCTTAAATCATTTTAGTATCTAAGTTTGTTACTTGAAATTCGAAATAGTTATGACTTATATGCCTTCATTTGACTCCGTTTTAAGTTAAGAAAAAACTTGAACTTATTATATTTTAGAGTTAAATTTTTAGTGCTGATTTCAAACCCAAACTTCGATTTTATGTAAATGTCTTCTTGTTCTTTAAAAAATTCCGTTTTCAACATTATTTTTATATTTATTGTATTTTATTTTATTTTCATTACTATCAAGTAAAATAAATTATAATATTTGTATAAAGCCTAGCTACCAAGACTATCAATTATATTTTTTGTATATTTATTCGATACAATTGAAAAACACGGAAGGGGGGAAAGGGAGGGAAAACCACCGGGCCCGGGATTTTTTAGGGGCCCGTAAAATTGAAAGCAATGAGGAGAGTGTTCTTTTTTCAATATGCTCTATATTCATCATCAACATACCTATTCCCACTTATTTTTAGGGGCCCAAAATTTAAAATCATTAATGGACTGTTTGCTTGTTATCTACCAATCTATCAGTCACAAGCTTGAAGATCTGGGGCCCCTGATTATTATTGGCGTACATTTTTGTTAATAAACGGTGATTTTTTAAGAGCTTGAGAACTTTTTTTTAAATTAAAATTTGCAAAATCTCATCGATTCTTTATTTGAAACGTTAGATTGGTCCATGACATTTACTTTTTAAAGATAATTTCATTTAAATGTTGACCGCGGCTGCGTCTTAGGTGGTCCATTCGGAAAGTCCAATTTTGGGTAACTTTTTCGAGCATTTCGGCCGGAATAGCCCGAATTTCTTCGGAAATATTGTCTTCCAAAGCTGGAATAGTTGCTGGCTTATTTGTGTAGACTTTAGACTTGACGTAGCCCCACAAAAAATAGTCTAAAGGCGTCAAATCGCATGATCTTGGTGGCCAACTTACCGGTCCATTCCTTGAGATGAATTGTTCTCCGAAGTTTTCCCTCAAAATGGCCATAGAATCGCGAGCTGTGTGGCATGTAGCGCCATCTTGTTGAAACCACATGTCAACCAAGTTCAGTTCTTCCATTTTTGGCAACAAAAAGTTTGTTAGCATTGAACGATAGCGATCGCCATTCACCGTAACGTTGCGTCCAACAGCATCTTCGAAAAAATACGGTCCAATGATTCCACCAGCGTACAAACCACACCAAACAGTGCATTTTTCGGGATGCATGGGCAGTTCTTGAACGGCTTCTGGTTGCTCTTCACTCCAAATGCGGCAATTTTGCTTATTTACGTAGCCATTCAACCAGAAATGAGCCTCATCGCTGAACAAAATTTGTCAATAAAAAAGCGGATTTTCTGCCAACTTTTCTAGGGCCCATTCACTGAAAATTCGACGTTGTAGCAGATCGTCGGTTTTACACCAAGATCTTTGCGTAAAATCTTCCATGTGGTCGAATAACACAAACCCAATTGCTGCGAACGGCGACGAATCGACATTTCACGGTCTTCAGCAACACTCTCAGAAACAGACCCAATATTCTCTTCTGTACGCACTGTACGCATTCGTGTGGTTGGTTTAATGTCCAATAAAGTAAACTGAGTGTGAAACTTGGTCACAATCGCATTAATTGTTTGCTCACTTGGTCGATTATGTAGACCATAAATCGGACGTAAAGCGCGAAACACATTTCGAACCGAACACTGATTTTGGTAATAAAATTCAATGATTTGCAAGCGTTGCTCGTTAGTAAGTCTATTCATGATGAAATGTCAAAGCATACTGAGCATCTTTCTCTTTGACACCATGTCTGAAATCCCGCGTGATCTGTCAAATACTAATGCATGAAAATCCTAACCTCAAAAAAATCACCCTTTATTTAATGAAAAATTGGGCAACTATGAACTATTGAAAAAAAGTTATAATAAATTGTTTTGCTTTTCTTATTTAATTTAAAGTAAATTTAAAATTTAAATAAGGGGACCGGCCCGGCAACTTAAAACTAAATACAAATATTTATTTCTGTTTCTGTTTTTACAAGGATTCTTTTCTTCTATTTTTGTTTCTGCTGGGAACGAAATTTTTGATTCGGTTTCGGGAGACCAGAAAAAAAAAAACGTTTTTTAAATCAATATTTTGAATAAGTTGTTTTCTGAAGATTAAAAGGATATCAAATTACATGAAAGTGTCTAGATCAAATTAGCCATACAAAAATTTTATAAATTACGTATAAAAGTATGACCAACATAATTGTATGGATGTATTTAGGATACTTCTTTTATTTACATTAATGAAGCCAATTTCTCGCATGTAGAATTATTTTCTACCCATCCTTCATTGCAACTAAACTGGACAGTAACCGTGAGATTGATTTGATGATAAACAATTTTTTTTTTCTGTTCACTTTGCAAACAAATTTGTCCGTCCAGGGCCCGGAATTCCTCGCGACGGCCCTGCTTAGACACGGAATCCGTTAAATAATATTATATTCAAACAGTTTTAGAATCAATAGTTGATCATTTTTTTGTATTACATTTATGAAGTAATATTAATATTTAATTTAAATTGAATATTGAAGACAGTAAAAAACATCACCCGTAGGATTTTACGCAAATAACAAAACAATATCTGTAGTATGAATATTAGCGATAAAAGTTAAGGTTCAATCTTACTACAGATGGGTTTTTGACATTTTTATTAGACTCGAATGGATCTTATATAATAAATATGATTTAAAATCATGAAAAATGAATATAAAAATAAACCAGCATTGTGTTCAAATATGCGTTTCGCCCCGATGTAAAGGTTGGGCTCATCAGGAGACAAGATGTAATGGTCATCTTCTGATGAGCCCAACCATTACATTCAGGAAAAAACAATTCGACTGTTAACAGTCAAACATTTCATTTCCGGATCTTATATGATTTCGTTCTCAAATGTTGGTACGATTGATATTGCATTTGTATCTCGATGGCTGTGTTTGTTGAGTAGTTGTGCATTTGGAATCATGTGTTTTCCATTGGGGGATAAAAATCAATCTGTTACTATTGATATTATTTAGTTTTGTTAGTGAAAATGGACTTACTGAGCTTATTTTGCAAGAGAAAACAATGGAAACGATATTTATGTTTTGCTATGTTACCACAAAAGGTTTATCTAAGCTTAGAATAAATAAATCTCAACTCGATTTAGGTATATAAAGAATTGAGGCGAACTTCAAGCTTGCTTCAACACCACGTGGTAATGTAGTAGTCTAAGAACAAACCCCCTTGTTGAAGTTTGTATTTTTAGGTCAAATTATTTGGTTAAAACTTTGAAATCGACCGCCAAGTGTGAAATAAAAAACAAAAAGAAAACAGGAAAAAGGTAAAAAAACTAATTTTAGACAGTTTTTTTTTTTACTAAATTAATTTTAACTTTTGATTTGCACACAAAACTTTCTTCTATTTGTGTGTTTTTTATCATTATTCTGACAGATCTTCTTTCAGATGTAAAAATACAAAAATCTGGCTACTGCCGATGCGTTTTCTTGGGAATTTTCTGCTATGCTATTTATAGAAAGCCTAAAAAACAAGAGTATTGTCAACTAGTTTTATTATTTTATTTAAATATAACCTCACCGTCAGTGTAACAGAGAGCATAAGATTGGAGTAGATCATTGTTCCAGTGTGACAATTTTTAACTTCTCTTTTTTTCAAGTTATTTTATGAGCTTAAACATTACTTGAAATTTCAAAGTTAATAGAAATTAAAATAGATGTCATATAGATAAATTTAAAAGAATTTAGATAGTGCAACGATACCACGCTTTGCAGTCCGTCATTTCCGTTCAGATAGAATTTAGACCGGTGTTGAGCTGTACTAACTTGAGAAGATGGACAGTTATGAGATTGGTGAACACGGTTACCAAATTTGGAACCATCGAACAAAGACGTACGGTCGAGATTCCAATGTTCGTCTTCAGGATACAATCGGAGCTGTAGCATCGGTACTACAGGCAAATCTAAACGTTCCGACCCAAAACTTGTCTGGGCAAATTAGAGTTAGCATCTACAATCTACTTAAATTACATCGGATACTACAAGATGACTTTAATTTGTTTCCGTACAAAGTCCTAATGATAAGCAAGTTAAACCCTCAGGATTTTCCAGTTCGCTTGGAATTTTCCCGAAATGTAATTGCAAATGGCCGAAGAAGATAACACTTATTATGGTGGAGCTCCAACGAAAATTCCCAAATACCATCTTTTCCAGGAACTCCACTTTTCAACTGACCTTACTGTACCAGACTTTTTTTGTATGGGGTGTCATGTCAAGCAGGAGGTATATAAAACGAAACCCAGTAATTTGACTGTCCATAATGACTATAATTAAGGCTATCCTAACTTCAACCCTTAAGGCCTAAATGAACAATTTTTTGATCAGATGACGCATGCGTGTGGTTATGCGTGAAGTTCATTTAAGGTATATCATCTTTAAAAATAATATTAACTATTTAAAATAATATATAATTTCCTATTGAATTTCTAACACCCTGTATCTAAAATTATGACAACTTCTAAATTTACGACTGTGGTT